>NC_089585.1:17083491-17383491 GCF_019320115.1 Miscanthus floridulus | reverse complement strand
ATCTGATGACGAGATTGTATCATCATCAGCTAAAACTAACTGCTTTGGTCTTCACTGCAGCTTCAAAAGCTAAAAATTGAGCCAGTACTACTGCACTACCTCTCCCGCATGAGCATACTTCAAGGTACTAACTACCCTGGATATGTTTCCAAAGGAGTCAGGCACACACAAATGTTATGATTCCGTTCATCTGCTGCAAGGTCAATTTTATTTGAGTAATGACTTAATTCATGCAGGGCTGGAACTGAGATTGAGTACAAGCACCAGATTAAAGGCCTGCCTCTACAGCTTCACTTCTCCTGGTGGCCCTACGTACCCAACACGTGCGGTGCGGCATGCAGCCTGGAATACATTGGATTTGCTGTTCCCTGTGAGTACCGCATTTTCTCCAATCTTAGTACAGTTATGAATTCACAGTACTATTTGTTCCTATGGCAATTTTCCTTGAAAGTAAATATGGTTTTATTTGATACATCTATGTTGGTGATACATATTTTTTCCAGTGGACGCATGTCAAGGGCGTCAAACCCTTGAGTAGCTGGACCTCGGCTACGTAATTCGTAGCCGTGATCCGTCTTCTAGGGCGAGGTTATACCCCTCAGCGACCTAGGCTTGAGAGTTGGGAGGAAGAAGACAGATTGGTTTATATCTTTCTTATCCTCCAAGGTGCCGGTTACAGGGAAAATATATAATCCTTGATGGAATAAAAATAGTAACTAATCCCTCCCCAATCTTAGGGATACTAACAACTATTGCCTATATTAGCCACTAGAAGGCTCGGCCAACCCCTGGGCCGCGTCCGTGACGCGCTGGGCGCGCTCAGCTGCGCGCCTGATGTCACGGGCCCGGCGCCTCCTGGTATAGGTCCGGCCGTACATGACATCTCTCCCCTCCTCCTGTACCAACTCGTCCCCGAGCTGGAATGCTGGAAAGCGCGCGCTGAAGGAGTCCCAGTCCTCCCAAGTAGCGGAAGAAGCCGGCTCGCCCTTCCAACGGACGAGGACCTGGCGCACGCCGCGTGCCAGGCGAGTGCGGACAACGCTGTCCGGTTCTGGAACCGTAGCGCCGTTGTGGATGGCCGGAAGCGGCGGAGGAGCTGCCGGAGGGAGACCCGCCCATTTTTTTAGGAGCCCGACGTGGAAGACGTCATGGAGCCTAGCCCGAGGCGGAAGTGCAACACGAACGGCGACGGCGTTGATGATCTCGGTGACCTGATAGGGCCCGAAGAAGCGAGGCTTCAGCTTCCCTGTTGCGGCGTCGGAAAGGGACGCGATGGGGCGATGACAGGAGGCGCAGCAGCACCCAATCGCCCACGGCGTAAGCCACCGCGCGGTGCTGTTTGTCGTATTGCCGCTTCTGGACCGCCTGTGCCTGTTCCAGCCGGAAACGAACGTCCTAGGAGGAACTCCTCGCGCTCAGCCATAGTCTTGGCCACAGCAGCAACCCGCGTTTCCCCAGGCTCATAAGAGCGGATGGTCGGGGGATCACGGCCGTAGACAATGCGGAAGGGCGTGTCATGGAGGGAGGTCTGGTACGCCGTGTTGTAGACGAACTCCGCCCAAGGGAGCCACCTAAGCCATTGACGAGGGCGATCACCTGTGAAACAGCGAAGGTACATGGTGATGACGCGATTGGCCGCCTCAGTTTGGCCATCCGACTGTGGATGGAAGGCTGTCGTCATGTGCAGCTTGGCCCCCATGAGCCGCATCAACTCGCGCCAAAACGTCGAGGTGAAGATGGGATCCCGATCGGACACCAGGGACTGCGGCATCCCATGGAGGCGGATGATATCGGCGAAGAAAGCCTGAGCGACGGATTCTGCAGAGTATGGATGAGCCAGTGGAATAAAGTGACAATACTTGTTGAAGCGATCCACCACAGTGAGGATGACGGATTTGCCCCGAACTTTGGGCAAAGTTTCCACGAAGTCGCGCCCAATGTCCGTCCACACTGCCGTCGGCACGGGCAGCGGCGGAAGGAGTCCCGCCAGGTGGAGGTGCTCTGACTTGTACCGCTGGCAAGTGGCACAGGTACGAACAAAGTCCTGCACGTGCTGGCGCATGTTGGGAAAGTGGAAGTCGCGGCGGAGACGATGCAGCGTGCGCTGGACACCCTCGTGGTCGTCCTCATGGATTGCGGCGACGATCTCCAGAAGGAGTGGCGAAGACGGGGCGATGTAGAGGCGACCGTCGTAGGTGACCAAGCTGTCCTGGACGGCCCAAGGCGCCGCGCGGGTGCCTGCGACGATCTCGTCCCGAAGGGCAACGAGAGCCGGATCCACAGCCTGTGCTTGACGAAGGCGGTCGATGAAGTCGAAACGTGGCGCAGACAACGCCAAGACCGCCCCTGTGCTGTCCTCGGTGTCGCGGCGAGACAGCGCATCGGCGACCGTGTTCTGGGCGCCCTGCTTGTACTCCACGGCGAAGTCGAACCCCAGGAGCTTCCCGACCCAGTGATGCTGCGGGATCGTGGCAAGCCGCTGGTCCAACAAATACTTCAGACTGTAATGATCGGTCCTGCACCGTGAAGCGGTGGCCCCAGAGGTACGGGCGCCAATGGCGGATGGCGTGGACGAGGCCAATGAGCTCCCGTTCGTAGGCGGCGAGGGAGCGGTGGCGCGGAGCAACCGGCCTGCTGAAGTAGGCGATGGGATGCTTGTCCTGGATGAGCACCGCCCCGAAAACCGTGAGTCGACGCGTCGCACTCGACGACGAACGGCTAGGCGAAGTCGGGCAGCGCCAATACTGGCGCGGATGTCACCGCGGCCTTGAGGGCCGAGAGCGCCGTGGCAGCCTCCTCGGACCAGACGAAGCCCTCCTTCAAGAGCGCGGTGAGAGGCGCCGCGATCGCGCCATAGTTGTGGACGAATTTGCGGTAGTAGCCCGCGAGGCCCAGGAACCCAGCGCAATGCACACGCCGAGCGGGGTTGGGGCCAGTCGAGGACCGCCTGCACCTTTGCAGGATCCATGGCTACGCCGGCGTCGGAGATGATGTGGCCGAGGTAGGCGATGGAGGTGACGCCGAACGCGCACTTGGATCGCTTGACGACGAGGCGGTGGTGGCGCAGGACGGAGAGAACGACGCGGAGGTGGCGAAGGTGATCCGCCCAGGACGCACTGTAGATCAGAATGTCGTCAAAAAATACGAGGACAAACCGGCGGAGGAAGGCGCGAAGGACGTCGTTCATCAGCGCCTGGAATGTGGCTGGGGCGTTGCAGAGGCCAAACGACATCACCAGGAACTCGTACAGCCCCTCGTGTGTGCGGAAAGCGGTCTTGGCGATATCCTCGGGCGCCATCCAGGACTTGGTGATAGCCGGAACGGAGGTCGAGCTTGGTGAAGAATTTTGCGCCGTGTAGCTCGTTGAGCAGCTCATCGACCACCGGGATCGGGAAGGCGTCCTTGACTGTGATGGCGTTCAGGGCGCGGTAGTCGACGCAGAAGCGCCAGGAGCCATCCGCCTTCTTGACGAGGAGGACCGGGGACGAGAACGCCGACGAGCTCCGCCGAATGAGCCCTTGCTGATGCATGGCGACGCTGATGGATAAGTCTCATGTGTGGCTGGTCTTTGTGGGGCTGTGCTGCTCACATGGTCCTTGTGGCTGTTTTTCTGTTTTTAGGACAACATCTTAGACTAGAGGACAGCATCTTAGAGGATAGCATCTTAGACTAGCATCTTGGCATATGCTTGGCTGGCTAGCAGCCTATAAATATGTAACCCTAACTCCTCAGGTTGGTATGGCATTTATGTGAGCTTGTGTGAGAAATAGACAAGAAAATTGCCCCAACTCCTAGTGTCATCCTCTCTCGATGAGAGTAAGAATTCTCCTACTACCAAGAGTGAGAATTCAGTGACTAACAACTGGTATCGGAGCCAGGTTATCCTGTAGCCTGAGCATCTCTTGCTCATCTTCTTTCCCAGCCCCACAACAGCCCCAGCTGTTGGCAGCAGCAGCTCCTTCGGCCGCTCCTGTTCACTCCTCTCCCAGCTCGTCTGAAGCAGCCCTCTCCCCACGCAGCAGCCCCTGGTAGCACGTCATGTCCGCAGGGCAGTCTCAGCGCTCGATCGCCTCGAGCACTCGGCGTCGGCAGGAGGCCGAACTTGCCGCGGCAGAGGAACGCGAGCGAGCGGCGGCAAGGGCGTCGAGGCTGGCAGCGACGGAGCTGGCAGCAGCCAGAGCGGAGGCGGAGGCAAGCGGCGGCGGCGAATGCAGCGCGTGCGGCGGCAGCGGAGGTCGAGGCTCTGCGCGGCAGCATCGGCAGCTCCATTTCCGCTGACGACACCGCCGATGCGGACCTCGAGCTGCTAGAGAGGGAGGCAACGCGAGCGCGGACGGCGCAGTGGGCAGCCGCGCACGCCCACGAGCGTGGCGGCAGCCCAGACAGGCGCGGACGCGCTGGCGGCGCTCCTGGAGGAGGCGCGCATGGCAGTGGCGCTCCTGGGGCAGCCGCGCACGACCACGAGCGCGGCGGCAGCCCAGACAGGCGCGGACACGCCGACGGCGCTCCTGGAGGAGGCGCGCACGGCAACGGTGGCGGACGGGTCGATGGAGAGCGCGGCCTTCATAGGCAGCGTGGCTCTCTCTCCCTGGATCGGTACCGACGGGTCGATGGAGAGCACGGCCTTCACAGGCAGCATGGCTCTCTCTCCCCAGATCGGTACCGTGGTTACCACGGGCTCCAGGTTGTTGTCAGAGACGTCGGATCCCAGGCGGTGGGTGGCCTACCCTCACCAAGACCAACTACGTCGAGTGGGCTGCGGTGATGAGGGTAAAGCTCCAGGTGCGGCACATGTGGGAGGCAGTCCGGTACGGCGACGTCGACTATGACCTAGATCGACGGGCGCTGGATGCTCTCATCGCTGCAGTCCCGCCCGAGATGCAGTTCTCGCTTATCAGCAAGCGGACTGCCAAGGAGGCTTGGGACGCCATCGCTGCGGCACGCATCGGCAGCGACCGCGCCCGCAAGTCCACACTGCAGGCACTTCGCAAGGAGTGGGAGAACCTGGCCTTCAAGTCAGGTGAGGACGTTGATGACTTTGCTCTCCGTCTCAACACTCTGTTGCAGAAGATGGTGCAGTTCGGCGACGACACCTACGGCGAGGAGAGAGCTGTCGAAAAGCTCTTCCGTTGCGTCCCCAAGAAGTACAAGCAGATGGCTCGCTCGATCGAGTCTCTGCTGGATCTCTCCACGATGTCGATCGAGGAGGCGATAGGTCGCCTCAAGGTCGTCGACAGCGATGAGCCACAGTCCCTCTCGGGGCCCATCACCACTGGCGGGAAGCTCCTCACTCGGGAGCAGTGGCTTGCCAGCCAAGGTGACCGGAGGAAGGGGGAGCCTTCTTCCGTGACAGGCGGCCGCAAGCGTGGCAAGCCATGCAAGGCGCGCAGAGACGCCCAGGCCGGGGCGCTGAGGACGTGCCGAGAGTGATGCCCGCGGAGGCGCCCAGGGCAGGCGCCGCCGGCAGGCACAAGCCGGCACGAGACGACGCCTGCGGCCAGCTTGGCCATTGGGTCAAGGACTGTTGACAGCCACGCCGCGGCTAGGCCCACGTCGCACAGGCGGAGGAGGAGGAGCCGGCTCTGTTCATGGCACATGCCAGCATCGAGCTACCTCCAGCGGCACCGGCCGCAGCGGCTCTCCTCCACTTTGACGAGCCAAAAGCACACGCCCTCCTCGGCGACAGCTCCGGCAACGACAAGACTGACGGGTGGTGCCTCGACACCGGCGCCACCCATCACATGACCGGTCGACGGGAGTTCTTCACCGAGCTTGACTCTAGCGTACGAGGCTCCGTCAAGTTTGGGGATGCCTCCGGCGTGGAGATCAAGGGCGTCGGCTCCATCATCTTCACCGCTGTGTCTGGTGAGCACAGGCTGCTCACCGAAGTCTACTACATCCCCGTGTTGAGGGACTTCATCATCAGCTTGGGACAGCTGGATGAGAGCGGTTCGCGCGTGGTGGTTGAGGACGGAGTCATGAGGATTTGGGATCGTCGTCGTCGCCTTCTTGCCAAGGTATCCAGAAGCGCAAATCGACTCTACGTTCTTAACGTGCAGGTGGCACAACCCCTCTGTCTCGCTGCTCGTCGGGACGACGAGGCGTGGCAGTGGCACGAGCGTTTCGGGCACCTTCACTTTGAGGCCCTGAAGCGGCTCAGTGTCACGGAGATGGTGCGAGGCCTGCCGTGCCTCGACCATGTGGAGCAGCTCTGCGACATCTGCGTGTTGACGAAGCAGAGGCGACTCCCCTTTCCACAGCAGGCTAGAAGGAGAGGCTCGAGCTTGTGCACAGGGACTTGTGTGGTCCGGTGACACCGGCCACACCGGGAGGACGACGCTACTTCCTGCTGCTCGTCGACGACCTCTCTCGCTATATGTGGGTGATGGTCCTCGGTAGCCAGGGAGAGGCTACGGACGCCATCGGGCGCGCGCAGGCTGCTGCGGAGGCGGAGTGCGGCCGCAAGCTGCGCGTGCTACGCACCGACAACGGCGGCGAATTCACGGCGGTTGAATTCGCGTCGTACTGCGCTGACGAGGGCATTCAGCGCCACTACTCTGCGCCGTACAGCCCATAGCAGAACGGCGTTGTCGAGCGGCGCAACCAGACGGTTGTGGGGATGGCTCGGGCCCTCCTCAAGCAGAGGGGGATGCCGGCTGTCTTCTAGGGAGAGGCGGTGGTGACGGCCGTCTACATCCTCAACCGCTCGCCTACCAAGGCGCTCGACGGCAGGACGCCGTACTGAAGCTTGGCATGGGCAGCAAGCCGGCGGTCTCCCACTTGCGGGTCTTCGGCTGCCTCAGCGTTCGCCAAGGAGCTTGGCCACATCAGCAAGCTCGACGACAGGAGCACTCCAGGAGTGTTCATCGGCTACGCGGAGGGCTCGAAGGCCTACCGCATCCTCGACCAGAAGACACAGCGTGTGCGCACGGCGCGCGACGTTGTGTTCGACGAAGGGCGAGGATGGGCGTGGGACAAGGCGGTGGACGACGGCTCGGCTCCGACGTACGACGACTTCTCTGTCGAGTACGTCCACTTCGAGGGAGCTGGGGGAGTAGGCGGCTCTTCTTCAGCGAGCGCGTCTACCCCAGTTCCCGAGCCTCCACCGACCCCGGCGCCTGCTACTCCGACAGCACCACGCTCTCCAGCCAGGACCTCGGCTGCTGATGAGTTCTTCGCCGGCTCCATCACAGCCGGCAACGCCACGTACTCCAGCACCGACAGGCACCACTCCGGGCACGTCTACTCCACCACCAGCTCGTGTCGAGCACGGCCCGGTTGAGCTCGCTACTCTGCTCTCTCACGACGAGGAGCGCGTTGACGCGTACCACGACGGCGAGCCGTTGCAGTACCGTACGATGGAGAACCTTCTCGGCGACCAGCTGGTGCCGGGACCGGTGCCTCACGACCTGGAGGCGCAGTTGCACCTTGCATGTGATGACGGCGAGCCTCGGTCGTTTGCAGAGGCCGAGAGACGCGGCATGGCGCGCCGCAATGCAGTTGGAGATGGATGCGGTTGAGAAGAACCGCACCTGGGAGCTTGCTGACCTTCCTCGTGGTCATCGCACGATCACCCTTAAGTGGGTGTACAAGCTGAAGAGGGATGAAGCCGGTGCCATCGTCAAGCACAAGGCTCGCTTGGTGGCACAAGGTTTCGTGCAGCAGGAGGGGGTCGACTTCGACGACGCCTTTGCTCCCGTGGCACGGATGGAGTCCGTGCGACTCCTCCTTGCGCTAGCTGCCTAGGAGGGCTGGCGTGTTCATCACATGGGCGTCAAGTCGGCGTTCCTTAACGGCGACTTGAAGGAGGAGGTCTACGTGCACCAGCCGCCGGCATTTGTGATCCTCGGCAAGGAGGGCAAGGTGCTCCGCCTGCGCAAGGCCCTCTATGGCTTGCGGCAGGCATCGAGGGCGTGGAATGCCAAGCTGGATTCCACGCTAAAGGGGATGGGCTTCGAGCAAAGCCCGCACGAGGCGGCCATCTACCGACGGGGCAGTGGAGATAATGCCCTGCTGGTAGGTGTCTACGTCGACGACTTGGTGATCACCGGCACCAAGGATGCGGTAGCGGCGGCATTCAAGGAAGAGATGAAGGCCACCTTCCAGATGAGTGACCTGGGGCCTCTCTCCTTCTACCTGGGAATCGAGGTGCACCAGCATGACTCTGGGATCACGCTTCGACAGACCGCCTACGCCAAGCGCAGTCGTTGAGCTAGCTGGGCTCACCGACTGCAACCCAGCTCTCACTCCGATGGAGGAGAGGCTGAAGCTGAGCCGCGACAGCACGACAGGAGGAGGTGGACGCTACGCAGTACCGGCGTCTTGTGGGGAGCCTTCTCTACCTCGCCCACACACGGCCAGACTTGGCATTCTCCGTCGGCTACGTTAGTCGGTTCATGCAGTGACCGACGACGGAGCACCAGCAGGCTGTGAAGAGGATCATCCGCTACAGTTGCGGGGACTCTCGACCACGGCCTCTACTACCCGAGGTGCCCTGGGGCGGCACACTTCGTCGGGTACAGCGACAGCGACCACGCCGGCGGACATCGACACCAGCAAGAGCACGAGCGGGATCCTCTTCTTCCTCGGCAAGTGCCTCGTTAGCTGTAAGTCGGTCAAGCAGCAGGTGGTGGCTCTGTCCAGCTACGAGGCCGAGTACATAGCGGCCTCCACCGCTTCGACTCAGGCGCTCTGGCTCGCTCGACTGCTTGGTGATCTCCTCGGCAGAGACACTAGAGCGGTGGAGCTCAGGGTGGACAGCAAGTCCGCTCTGGCCCTGGCAAAGAACCCCGTGTTCCACGAACGCAGCAAGCACGTCCGGGTGAGGTATCACTTCATCCAAGGCTGTTTGGAGGAAGGGAGAATCAAGGCGAGCTACATCAACACCAAGGACCAGCTTGCGGATCTGCTCACCAAGCCCCTTGGGAGGATCAAGTTCCTTGAGCCCTGCTCTAGGACCGGGATGATTCAACTCTCCCACAAGACGACGCACAAGACTTAGGGGGAGAATGATGGATAAGTCTCATGTGTGGCTGGTCTTTGTGGGGCTGTGCTGCTCACATGGTCCTTGTGGCTGTTTTTCTGTTTTTAGGACAGCATCTTAGACTAGAGGACAACATCTTAGAGGATAGCATCTTAGACTAGTATCTTGGCATATGCTTGGCTGGCTAGCAGCCTATAAATATGTAACCCCAACCCCTTAAGTTGGTATGACATTTGTGTGAGCTTGTGTGAGAAATAGACAAGAAAATTGCCCCAACTCCTAGTGTCATCCTCTCTCGTTGAGAGTAAGAATTCTCCTACTACCAAGAGTGAGAATTCAACGACTAACAGGCGCACTGCCGCTCCAGTTCATCCTTGTGCATGGTCGGGTAGCGGTATGGGCGCACGGCCACCGGCTGGGACCCGGGCTGGAGGACGATGTGGTGGTCGCTGCTCCGAGGAGGAGGCAGACCACTCGGCTTCGGCGAAGAGGTCGGAGAAGCTCTCGAGCAGCTCGTCCAGCAGAGACAGTCGTGGTCTGGGTGGTCTGGGTGACGTGGGCACTGGTCGCTGGTCGGCCCTGGCAGACCACTCCAGCACAGCTCACGGCCCTCGAGCTGGAAGGAGACAGTGCGGTTGCTGAAATCCCAAACAATGGGTCCCAGCGTGGCCAGCCACTGGGTCCCTAGGACCATGTCGAAGCCGGCGAGAGGCATGACGTAGAGGTCGGCGCGAAAAGGTGTGCTGTGGATGGAGAACGTGGCGTTGCGAGCGACGCCCACACACGACACACGCTCCCCGTTTGCGACGGTGGCGGTGAGACGTGGTCGGAGCTGGAGAGGGAGGCCGGTGAGCTGTGCCGCGTCGTCCGAGATGAAGTTGTGCAGTGGACCCGGAGTCCAGAAGCGCGACGAGGCGAGTGGCGCCCAGCTGGACGTGGACCTGCATGGTGTCGCTGAGGCGGACACCGGCGATGGCCTGCAGGGAGAAAGCGGGCGACTCCTCAGCCTGCCTCCTCGGTGGGCTCCTCCGTGTCGTCGTCCTCCACGGTGCTGTCCAGGAAGAAGAGGCTTGCAGACACGGTTATGGCCGCGGGAGAACTTCTCGTCGCAGTTGTAGCAGAGGCCGAGACGGCGACGTTCTTCCTGCTCGACCGACATCAGTCGCTTGATCGGTGGTCGACCCTCGATGGCGGCTGGTGGAGAGGTGGTCGCCGGCGCCGGCAGCAGTAGACGTGGGGCCGGGGCCGGAAGCAGCGGCCTGGCGCCCACGCGGCTAACGGTGGTCGAGGGCGCCGTGAACTGCTCCCACAGTTCTAGCTGGCGGGCCAAACTCATCGCGGCCGCCAGGGATTGGGGGTTGTGCACCTGCACGTCGAGGCTAAGCGGGGGCAGTAGTCCGCCGGTGAAGAGCTGGACGCGCTGCGCCTCGTCGAGGGCCCCGGCCCGTGGCAGCAACGCTGAACCGATCCTGATAATCGGCGACGGTGCTGGTGCGCGGCAATCAGCGAGCTCGAAGAGAGGCGCGGACCGCAGGGGTAGGCCGTACCGCAGGTTGATGAGCTCCTTGAATCGGCGCCAGGATGGAGTACCCTCGTCCGTCTGGACTTGGATGTACCACATCTGGGCCCCGTCCTCTAGGTTGTAAGAGGCCATCCAAACCTTCTCCTCCATGATCCGTTGCTGGTGGAAGTAGGAATTCGCAGCGATTGAGAAAAAATCAGCGGATCAGACTTGCCATCGTACCGCGGGGAAATCCATCTTCTGGAATTTGGGAGGACGATCGACAGAAGGGACGCCCTCGGCTTGCTTGGAGCCCGAGGATGACGAGCGATCGGTGGAGAGGGCCGTGATCGCCGTCGCGTTGGCCTCGACGGTGGTCTGCAGGCGCTGGACTGCCTTCGCGAGCGACTCAACGGTGGACCTCAGATCGTCGCCCATGCTGCTGGCGCAGGAGGACGCAGGTGATGGCTGCTGGATCGGAGGTGGAGTGGGCGGGTCGGCGTCTGGAGCGCGGAAAGAAGAGGATCGCCGGGATCGTGATACCAGGTTGTCAAGGGGCGTCAAACCCTTGAGTAGCTGGACCTCGGCTACGTAATTCGTAGCCGCGATCCGTCTTCTAGGGCGAGGTTATACCCCTCAGCGACCTAGGCTTGAGAGTTGGGAGGAAGAAGACAGATTGGCTTATATCTTTCTTATCCTCCAAGGTGCCGGTTACAGGGAAAATATATAATCCTTGATGGAATAAAAATAGTAACTAATCCCTCCTCAATCTTAGGGATACTAACAACTATTGCCTATATTAGCCACTAGAAGGCTCGGCCAACCCCTGGGCCGCGTCCGTGACGCGCTGGGCGCGCTCAGCCGCGCGCCTGATGTCACGGGCCCGGTGCCTCCTGGTATAGGTCCGGCCGTACATGACACGCATATGTAGCAAAAAATGCTGAAGTAGATGTCTAGATGATATACTGTGTTTTTGTGATACCAAACAGACCTGGTGATTAAGGCTAGGGATGTCAGATTAATAGGCAGAGCCCTTTTGCAATCAACCAATCATTGCTTGCTTTCTCTATGTCGTTGCCTCTCCGTTGTTGCCAATAAACTGTCTTAGATTGATCCACATACTTCATTTATTCAATTCACCACTATAATTTGGTAAAAGGATAATATGATGCCTCTCCTGGTTGGTCATCATGGGGTGTTGGTTGGCTACAGATCGGTCGTTACCCAAGGCATGTGATCAAGCCTGTTTTTCCGGCTGCTGTATCCGTGGTACTGGCCTTCCTCTTGCTGGAACTTCGTGATGATCTGTGCCATGACTGTCTACTACTACATCCTAAACCTGCTGGTGTCTAGTTGGGAGAAACTGAGGCGGCCCAGTCACCGGAGAACGCATGGTGAATGAAGACGTGGCAGCCCAACTAGTAGCTTCAGCCCAACTAGTAGCTTCTTGTGTTGTTGTTGTTGTTGTTGTTGTTGTTGTTGTTGTTCATTTTCTTTCGTTTGCGCAAGCAGTGTTGTAGTAAGTAGTAGCAGCTTATGCGTTTGTCCAAACAGCATGTCCTGTATAAGCTGCTGTGTTCGTTCAGTTGTTGATATAGGAAGAGGAACAAGTAAAATGGTAATGAAGGAGAGCATGTGCATTTCAGGCTTCGTTTCTCAGGAAACTCATCTGCAGTGTCCTGCACCCATTCATCTTCAAAATCTTTGGACGGACTATGGACAAACTCCAGAAGGATTGCCCAGTAGTACTACTTGCTTTGCGTAGATGGAAGTTGAGCTGCCTCCTGCTGCTTTTTGTTTACTTGGGTTGCTGGATACCAGTCACACTAATTGATCCAGGCCTTTGATTTATATTTTTTTGGACTGCGTTGAGCTTAACTTGAATGACTGTAAAGATCAAGAGAGATAAATCTTCTGTCATCCATTTGGAGGACATGGTCTTCGTTGGGATTAAGTTGCTTGCTGCCAGTTTTTTGCACTCCCTCCATCCACAAAAGATGCAACAATGGTATCCGTGCCGGTTCATCTAACTAAAGTTTCATATAGTAAATAAATAGTATTAGCATTTATATCTTAAATAAATTTATTGTGAAAATATATTCTACAACTAATCTAATGACACTTATTTTG
This sequence comes from Miscanthus floridulus, assembly GCF_019320115.1. Taxonomy (NCBI): domain Eukaryota; kingdom Viridiplantae; phylum Streptophyta; class Magnoliopsida; order Poales; family Poaceae; genus Miscanthus; species Miscanthus floridulus. The sequence continues at coordinate 17,370,877 of NC_089585.1, read as the reverse complement.
TATCATAAATGTTTGTACTCTTTATATACATTCAGTCAAAGTATAGACTGTTTAACTCTTTGAAAAACAAGAATTGATTTTTTTTAGTGGACGGAGGGAGTACCTGCTACCAAGGAAGCAATCAATATATTGCTTGGTACTTTGTACTGTTACATTCCCTGGATAGTGGGATCAGTAGTTTGCACTCCTCATTCTCGCGTTCTGAGGATCTTCATTCACTTCTTCATGCAGCATGGAATGCTTCATGCAAATACTTCATTTAGCGCGACCCTTGTTTACATGTTCAGTACACCTGGTACAGATTATGGGTTATAATCTTGATATACGGTGGTCATATTTTACTCCAAAGATCTGGCTGCAAAAGAATGAAGGCAGAGCTTGGTTCAGAAACACTGAAATAATGTAGTCAAGTACTGTGCTGTTGGCCCACATGCTCCTCCTGACTAGGGCTTAGACTGACCTAATCTTGCTGACAGACACTAATGCACGCCCCAGTTTCAGTGCTTTATGAAGGTTCGACAGGTCACCTCAGCTTTGGCGTTCTACTTTTACCCAAAGCCCATGCATTTCTCTCTTGCGTTAATCTTCACCCAGAGTTTCTTGCAATGACTAGCTAGTTTGGTAATAACCACCGACAGACAGCTCGAAATCTTATATTCTAATCTTCGTTCTATCGGCCTGTTCGCTGGTTGGTTTTTGGACTGATAAGTCCGACTGATGCTGGGTTATTGTGAGAGAAAAATACTGTTGACTGGCTGATAAGCCCTGACTGAAACCAACAAGGTATAACAAATACTCTTCTGTGTTGGCAGGTGAAAAGGTATAACTTCCATTATTCTTCACCCAAATTTTCATCCATTTATTTATTGCTACTGGGCAAAGTCTGCACGGTTGTTCCCCTTTAGTATCCAGTCCTTTTTGGTAAGGTTCCCGCTCATAGTTAGCAACAAGGGTACCATATGTACAAGGGAAAATTGGTTCTATAATATTGAAAGATCACAAGAATCGGAAAATACCATCAAAAGAGCTATGTCATGTAAAATACCATTCAAAGATGCAAACGTTAATTGAAAGTAGCATTCCATCACGTTCCGTCACCTTCGGAGCTAACGGCGTCTGTCTCCACCCGCTGGGAGCCTGGGACGTCCGCTCCTTCTTCTTCTTCTCCATCCATCTACTACTTGCCGGCCGGACTGTTTATCGAAGCCAAAAAGGACGAATGCCTGTGACATGGCGAGCAGAGCAGTGGCGATGCTGCTAGTAGCGCCGTGCGGCGCCCGCGACCTCCCGAGCTATGTGGGTTCTCGGTGGGCCTCGACGCTATGGTCGACGGCTGGCCGACCGCGAACGCGTCCGAGATGGGTGCCGCCAACCGGAAGCTGGGGGGGGGGGGGCAGGTAACTGCGTCGATCGCGGGCCTCAGCGTGAGCGAAAATGCCGGATTGGACACCCGTGGACAACAACGGATCATGCGTCTCCGCCGTCCTCTTGGGAGAGCACGCACATCAGTGGACGCCGAGCAGCCGGTTGTCCTCACAGGACATCCACGGATCGATTGGGCTCACACGTCGTCCTTTTCCATGCGAGAAAGCCGAAAGCGCTCGTTTTGGCGGAGTCCGGCGAGCTGGTACCCGGTGCAAGAATCGTTGGGACCGCGACCGCGACAGCACGGTCGCGCACAACGCCACTAGCGGCGCCTGTCCGAGCGGCGAGCAGACGGAGAGAAAAGGAGAGAGCAGACCGGCGGTGGCGACTGTCTTGGTGCCGGCGGCGCTCAGCTCCGGCCTTCGGCGCGGCGTCGGCTTCGATGCGCACGGGTGCTCTGTGCTAACCGCACTCGGCTCCAGTGCAGGGAGCTCCGGGCAGCGGGAAGGCCCCGTTGCCCGTGGGTCGCGTCAGCGAGCTCCGACGGCTGGCTACTGTGGGTGGAGTCGCACGCTGGTGCGGCGCAGCTCCGGCGGAGCTAGCTTCGGCGAGTGCGTCTCCGGCGGCATAGGGCGTCGGCGCTGGAGTGCTAGGCGGCAGCGTCCGAGGCAAGGATAGAGACTGGGCTTGAGCTCCGAGCTGCCTGGGACGAGGCTGTACCACCGTAGGCCTGCCTAGGTTGATGCGACGTATACAGGCTGTTCTCGACGTCCTCCCATGGCTCCTGCTCGTTTTTGAATTTTGAGTGCACTGAAGCCGAGTCCTCGGACGGACGCAACCAACGGCGTTAACAGAGTGCTAGATTGCAGAACGAATGCTCACTTTCAATGGTATTTTACGGCACGACGAACTTTCGGTGGTATTTTTTCCGATTCTCGCATTCTTTTGGTGCTATGAAACCAATTTTCCCACAATATGTAGGAGTACGTGTGATTAGTGTAGCCGTCAACAGTATGCCCCCATCTGAAGCCAGCGTTATTCTTGGAGTACCTTAGCTATCATCCTCCTGTCCAGGTTGTGTATGTTCCTGATTGGTGAGGGCAGAGGCTGGGGTACCCTCCCCGGCTTCAATTTGGAAGCTATTTAATTAGTGGACCAGATTCTAGTCTGGCCGGTGCCGTCCCTCACCTTCCCAGTGAGAGCGCCACCTGGGGCTCGAACCCGGGACCCCCCGTACCTCCCGGGACCACTCCGGTCACTTGACCATCCCGACCGAGACCTCCCGGGACATGTGATTAGTGTAGCTGTCAACAGTATGCCCCCATCTGAAGCCAACGTTATTCTTGGAGTACCTTAGCTATCATCCTTCTGTCCAGGTTGTGTATGTTCCTGATTGGTGAGGGCAGAGGCTGGGGTACCCTCCCCGGCTTCAATTTGGAAGCTATTTAATTAGTGGACCAGATTCTAGTCTGGCCGGTGCCGTCCCTCACCTTCCCAGTGAGAGCGCCACCTGGGGCTCGAACCCAGGACCCCCCGTACCTCCTAGGACCACTCCGGTCACTTGACCATCCCGACCGAGACCTCCCGGGACGTGTGATTAGTGTAGCTGTCAACAGTATGCCCCCATCTGAAGCCAGCGTTATTCTTGGAGTACCTTAGCTATCATCCTCTTGTCCAGGTTGTGTATGTTCCTGATTGGTGAGGGCAGAGGCTGGGGTACCCTCTCCGGCTTCAATTTGGAAGCTATTTAATTAGTGGACCAGATTCTAGTCTGGCCGGTGTCATCCCTCACCTTCCCAGTGAGAGCGCCACCTGGGGCTCGAACCCGGGACCCCCCCTACCTCCCGGGACCACTCCGGTCACTTGACCATCCCGACCGAGACCTCCTGGGACCTCCGTTTCCGGAGTTTGGTCACTTGACCATCCCGAGTTTGGTCACTTGACCATCCCGACCGAGCACCCTCCCCTGGGCCAGTTATGTTAAGCCCTTGTTTAGTTCATCAAAACTCCCAACTTTGGCACTATGCAAAAAAAGATTTTCCGTCACATCAAACTTGCGGTACATGCATGGAGTACTAAATGTTGACGAAATCAAAAACTAATTGTACAGTTTGGTTGTACTTTGCGAGATGAACGTTTTGAGCCTAATTAGTCAACGATTGGACAATTATTATCAAATAAAAATAAAACGCTACAATGTAGCTACAGTGCCGATGAATTCAGCCGACGCCGAATCTGGCCGGAACTAAACGCGGCTTAAGCTCAGTTTCGTTTCATTCCTCCACCCAACTTGGCAGGCAGCCATTTAATTTAGTACTTCAGATCTAGCTGGGGTTGCTCATAAGAGTCCCACAGTGATAGGTGATAGGATAGGATCCACGTACCTTTATTGCTGCTCACCATGGCTAGCTAGCTCGATTAGCTGGTGGTGATGGACCAGCACCATTGAAACCAGCAGGTTCCTGTTTTGGAGTAGTGAGCATCGATCAAGGAACTCCTTAATTAGAGCTTGGATCTGGGATCGTTCTCGTCCGGTCTCCAATCCGGACGCTCGCTCACCTGTCGCCTCCGCGCGTCTCCGTGCGATGAGATGAGTAGCTAGCGTTAGCTTGCTGTGCCGTGCAGCCGTGGAGCCGTGCAGCTAGCGCAGCAGGCAGCAGCAGCTGCTGCACATGGATGGATGCCTCTATGTGGCGCCTTCAATTTGCCATCGTCCTGTTCGTTTAGACTAGTTTGACTTATAATCTATGACTAAAAGTACTGTTGGTTGATTTGATATAAGAAAAAAATAATATTCGTTGACCGATAAAATATAACTTATAAGCAAAATACAAACAAACAAATAGCTACATGTTCCCCGTGGGCCGTGCATGGTGGGGAAGTGCGGCCAACGGAACCAACCATTCGAGACGACGACAGAAGCTCTCCCTTGGCCACCAACTGACTACAAGGAAAAAGAAACCAAAAGCTGAAACATCGCCATTTAATCAAAAACTCTATGGTGGTACACGTACAAATAGAAAAGGAACGGACACGTCATTATCTGCAATTGAATGCAGGAGGCCATGCTACCATGCTCCACGTCAATGCAGATGCAGGTGCCATGCTACCTGCTATCTGCTAAACTAGTGTCCGATCGAGCTCTGTAGGAAGACGCCGGATGGAGCCGGACACATGGCACTGCAATTTGCATTCAAGCATCTGTCTCCGCCTCCTTTTTCCTCTCCAAATTCCAATCGCCCTGTTAGCTTACCTCAGCCATATTTTTCAGCGAACAAATAGTATTTTCATCTCACAACAAATCAGCATAAGCTAAATTTTAGCCAACCATTCACGTTGCTAGGACAAGCTAGGGGGATTTTGATGTCAGTTCAGGCTCCAGAAGGCCGGATTGCCTAGTGGTGTTCTACAAATGCTTTGTGTTAAATGGAAGTTGAGCTATTCGGCTGATGATTTCTACGTCTCATAAGTCGACTGAAGCTGATTTGTTATGAGAGAAAAACATTGTTTAATGACTGATAAGTCAGGTTGATAAATTCAAACGAACAAGACTGCGTTACTGCCGGTTGAGGTCCTGATAAAGGTATAGAGGTACAGATATTAAAGATCTTGAGATACTAATCTTGCGTCATTCGTTTTGAGGTCATCGTCACGGTCTAATTTAATTAAGTTGCTTGATGCCAGTTTGTTCCTGCTACCAAGGCCGGGAAGCAATAGTATATTGCTTGGTACTATACTTTGTACCATAACATTGTAGGATCTCTGATACGTCTAGAGCGGGAGTGAATGGACCTATAAAAATTCAACTCAAACCGAATTCAAATTCACCTGCGGCACTGCCGCTTCAAATAGTGGCACTGCCGCACCTGCAGAAGAGATTAGTTCACAGTTTAAAATCTACCCAACGAAATTTAGATCAGGTAAATTTCTTAGCTTCCTGCAGGGTAGTAGATCACAGATCGACAACTGAAGTGGTGGGAATACCACACAAGTAGATCGGCCTTAAACTCTAGAAATCACCTCAACCACAATATGTCATGCAAATAATGTAAATCAAGCACAAGTGACACAATGATTTATCCCATGGCTCGGCTCGCCACCAAGGCTTGCCTACCTCCACGTTGTTGAGGTTAGCCACTAAGGCTTAGAGCTTTCCAGCCCCTCCTCGTTCTTAAGTCAAAAGACTTAACTCTTAAGATAAGGGGTGAGTTACTAGCTTCAAGAGATGGTTACAAACCTCTCGGGGCTGCCACACAAGTTGGCAAGCTCCACGGGCGATGCTCTAGCCGGCTAGAAGCCAAGCTCTAAGAGTAACAAACACAACCGCCGGTCAAAACGTGAATGTCGGGTACCATAAAAAGGGGTCCCCTAAACAAGAACAGAAAAATCACTTAGACCTTGTAAATATCGAAGCCAAGAGACAACCACCAGCAAACCCCCACCTTATCCGAGGCCCGACTGGACCACCCGGCCCACCTCGAACAATATCAGAGCTCACCCAAAGTGGGCTCGGCCCAGAACAAAACCACAAGGCCTCGGACGAGGTACCGATTCTCCGCCTCGCCCGAGGCCCCGCAAGGTCTCGGACGAGGTACCGATTCGCTCGAGGCCGGCTTGGCATCAACCCCGTCACCGCCGCCTTGATCGACTTCTCTGACGGGACATCACATCCAACTAACACGTCCAACCACTCCCGCGACGTCAGCCGAACGACGGCACGATACAGCGGAGTGGCCAACAAGACGGGAGTCACATCGACGCCATGCCGTCCGGGACAGGACGGGGCAGGGGTTACCGGCCGCTGTGCTCGACACTATGCCCATGGCTGACACCCGCGCTGCACTGTGCTGCCTAAACCCTGCTCCAAGGACAGCGCAGCATGGAAAGTCAAGTCCGGGTCCCTGTAGCCTCGGAATCGACGTACAAAACCAACCGCTCCCTCTGAGCCTCGGCTATCCGCTTCCAGGCTCCTATAGCCTCAGGACTCGCGCCCGCCGAGCCCCCCACAATGGTTCAGCCTCTGCACCAACTGGGCCTTGGCTCTCTACGTTGTCAGCACTCCGGGACCGGCACGTCGTCCGCAGTACGCGCCATGCCCTGCGTCAAGCCGCAGGAGCTCCCACGTCGTGCATAGGGCCAAGCTCCTGTATCCTCGGAGTCAGTACACCCGCGCCGTCACATCTACCCAGCCTCAGCTCTCCGCGCCGGACAAACATATTGTGGCCAGCATGCCTCCAACAGAAGAAGGCGCACATGCCACCACAGGAGCTCCCACGTCGCACAGGATCAGACGTGACCGACGCGTCACTCCAGTGCACCGAGGACAAGGCCGCTCCACCGACCATGCCGCCACAGTGACAAACTACAGGGCTCGGACATACCGCCTCTGCTCACAAAACGCCACGTAGCAAATACATGTACCGCCCCTATGCCTCCCTTCAACTATAAAAGGGAGCGACTAGGGCCACTTCTAGAGAGAGACTCACACGGGCAAACAACGCACAACGCTCTGTAACACACACACGCTTCCTCACTACAAGAGATCAACATCTCAAGCAACCCACGCCACTCCACGCAGAGACCTGAGACTAGCTCCCTCTCTCACTCAGCTTGTAAGCCCCTACTACGAGCACCTCGGTGCAAGGAATACAAGATCGCTCTCTTAGACTGGACGTAGGGCACCTATTGCCTGAACCAGTATAAACCTTGTGTCTCTTTGCATCACCATCCGGGATTAGGGGCACGCAGTACACTTTCACTAGTCGGTTGAGGACCCGCCGAACCCAAAACATCGATAGTTGGCACGCCAGGTAGGGGAGCTACTACGTGTCAGCTTGGTCATCCCAACAAGTTCTGGATGGCAGACCCCGTGCGACCACTGCGTCTCGGCACGGTGATCTGGTTCGGGAGCCTAGAGTTCATGTCTCTAGGATATGAGTACGATATGGTACTCCTCCCACCCAGAGCCCCATCGACCGACGACAACATCACGCACCAACAGCCTAGGCACAGGCGGCGCCTAGGCCGCCGCTCTCGTCGCGCTCGATAGGCACGACGCGGGCGGGACCACCCCGACACCGTGTGAGCTCAGGGCGATGCACCACGCTCTGCCAGTATCTCATACCCGGCTGCTGGTACAAAGTCCCTAGCCAAGGACCTATTTGGCTTAAGCCTGGGCAAGGGAAAGACGCCGGCGGCACGCAGCAACGCCCTGCCATCAAGCTCTGCCCCACCACCTCCTGAGGAGTCGACTCCGGCAGAGCGGAGCCCAGCGGTGACATCATCCCCGTACCCCTTCGGGTTGGGCAATGCCACCGCCGCCTACGCTTTCGCTCACACAGGGCCCCCAGGATGCCACCAACATTTTGCCCTCGACCTCATCGCCACAACTCTGACCCACACCCACGTTGACTCCTCGGAGGAGGACGAGGCGTGGGCCGGAGCAGACTTCTCTAGGCTTTGCGACCCTAAAGCCATGCGCCGCTTCATGGCCACGAGCGACTACTGCTTCGGCTACTTCGATTCCGATGACGAAGGCACTTATGATCCCACTCGTGAGTGCTTCAACGTTGAGCTCGGGGTGCCGAGCGCGAGCAATGAGGATGAAGGGGTAGGCAATCGCTCCTCGCCCTACGAGGGGGCAGGCGACACCACACCTCCATGCGTAGACCTAGAGCAGCTCTGTGAGCTTTGGGCCCAGGTCAAACAAGACCGACTCCTTCTACAGCAGCTCCGAGACACTCTCGAGCAAGAGCAGCGGGGTCACGGTGATGGCGGAGCAGCCCGGCGGAGGGCTCACGACGTCAACCACCACATCAACAACGACGAAGGGGGCGAGCAATCCCCTATCTTCAATCGCGCTAGCCAGAACGTCGTGGCAGCAGCGATGCTACTCCAGACGATGCCCGAGCCCTCTACCTCGTAGGGGCGACAGGTCCACGGCAAGCTCCGAGACCTCCTCGAGACCGCCACAGTACAGCAGGCCAAAAGTTCTGTCTCTCGACGGTGTGGGGGCGCCTCAGAACTACCCGCAGCACCGCCTTGGCAGGATAGAGAGGCCTCGGTCTGTCCCGAGCCTGCTCGGGCACCAATAGCCAACAAGGCCCCCTCGGTGCACGACCACCTCAGCGATCGACGCGAGGCGCAAGGTGACCACAATGTGGTCAGCAGGCGACGGCGCCACGACAACAATGGGCCCGCCCGAGGCTACCACTCGCACCGAGGCGGTCGCTACGATAGTGGGGAGGACCACAGTCCTTCTCCTGGGCCACCTAGCCCTCGAGTCTTCAGCAAGGCCATCCGCGGCGCCCCCTTCCCGGCCTAGTTTCGGCAATTGGCCAACCTCTCAAAGTACAACGGCGAGACCAACCCCGAGCTATGGCTGACCGATTACCGCCTGGCTTGTCAGCTAGGCGGCGCGAACGATGACCTGCTCATCATCCGCAACCTCCCCTTGTTCCTGTTAGACTCGGTGCGAGCCTGGCTCAAACACCTCCCTCCCTTGTAGATCAACAACTGGCGCGACTTGGTAAAGGTCTTTGTCGAGAATTTCTAGGGCACATACGTGCGCCCTGGGAACTCCTGGGACCTCAAGAGTTGTCGCCAGAGGCCGAGCGAGTCTCTCCGAGACTTCATCCGACGCTTCTCCAAGCAATGCACCAAGTTGCCCAGCGTCGGCGACTCAGAAATTGTCCAGGCATTCCTCTTCGGCACCTCCTGTCGAGACCTGGTTCGAGAGTTAGGCCAGAATGTACCGATCATGGTGGTCGCGCTCCTCGACATCGCCACCAACTTCGCCTCGGGCGAAGAGGCTGTCGGGGCCATCTTCCCCAACAACGACGCCAAGGGGAAGCGGAGGGACGAGGCCCCCGGGGCCTCGACCCCCCACCTCCCCAAGAAAAAGAAAAAGGGTCGTCAGGGGAAGCAGGTGGTCCTCGAGGCCAATCTAGTTGCGATCGTAGATTGCAAGAATCCTCGAGGTCCCGCTAGAGGCCCCGAGCTCTTTGACGACATGCTTAAGAAGCCCTGCCCCTACCACCAGGGCCCGGTAAAGCATACCCTCGAAGAGTGCACCATGCTCCAGTGTTACTATGCCATGCTTGGGCTCCCCAACGACGATGCCAAGAAGAAGGGCGCCATCGATAGGGACAACAACAAGGATGACGGGTTCCTCGAGGTGCACAACGCCTTCATGATCTTTGGTGGGCCTTCAGCGTGCCTCACGGTGCGTCAGTGAAAGAAGGAGCACCGAGAGGTCTTCTCGGTTAAGGTAGCCACTCTCTGGTACCTCGACTGGTCTCGGGAGGCGATCACCTTTGATCGGGATGACCACCCCGATTATGTCCCAAACCCCGGGCAGTACCCACTCGTCATCGACCCGATCATTGGCAACACCCGGCTCACCAAGGTGTTGATGGATGGAGGCAGTGGTCTCAACATCCTCTACGCCAACACCCTGGAGCTCCTAGAGCTCGACCAGTCATGGCTCCGAGGCAATGCCGCGCCCTTCCATGGCATCGTGCCAGGGAAACGCACGTGACCCCTCGAGCGCATCGACTTGCCCGTCTACTTCAGCACTCCCTCCAACTACCGCAAGGAGGTCCTCACCTTCGAGGTGGTTGGGTTCAAGGGGACCTATCACGCCGTCCTGGGGCACCCATGCTACGCCAAGTTCATGGTGATCCCCAACTACACCTACCTCAAGCTCAAGATGCCAGGCCCCAATGGTGTCATCACTGTTGAGTCCACGTACGAGCATGCATACGACTGCGACGTCGAATGCATCGAGTACGCTGAGGCTCTCGTGGAGGCCGAGACCCTCATCGTCAACCTCGATTGACTTGGTAGCGAGGCTCCTGACTCCAAGCGTCGTGCCAGGACTTTCGAGCCCACAGAGGCGTCAAGCTTGTCCCGGTCAATCCCACCTGCTCCAACGACCGGGCGCTGAGGATCAGCGCCACCCTCGACAGCAAATAGGAAGCCGTGCTCGTCGACTTTCTCCGCATGAATGCCGATGTATTCGTGTGGAGTCCCTCGGACATGCCGGGCATACCAAGGGAGGTCACCGAGCATGCCTTGGACATCCGAGCCGGCTCCAGACCGGTGAAGCAGCGCCTACGCCGATTTGATGAGAAAAAGCGTAGGGCCATCGGTGAAGAGGTGCAAAAGCTTTTGGCAGCCAGATTTATCAAGGATGTGTCCCATCTAGAGTGGTTAGCTAATCCTGTACTAGTTAAGAAGAAAAATGGGAAGTGGAGGATGTGTGTAGACTACACCGGTTTGAATAAAACATGTCCAAAAGTCCCATTCCCATTACCTCAAATCGACCAAATCATTAACTCCACTGCGGAATGCGAAACCCTATCTTTCCTGGATGCATATTCCAGTTACCATCAAATCAAGATGAAAGAATCCAACCAGCTCATGACTTCTTTCATCACCCCATTCGGCATGTACTGCTATGTGACTATGCCATTCGGCCTCAGAAACATAGGGGCCACATACCAGCGGTGCATGACCTAGGTCTTTGGCGAGCACATCGGGCGAACCATCGAGGCCTACGTGGACGACAACGTGGTCAAGTCCAAGAAGGCCAGTGATCTCGTCGATGACTTGGAGATAGCCTTCAAATGCCTTAGAGAGAAGGGCATCAAGCTCAACCCCGAGAAGTGTGTCTTTGGGGTCCCCCGAGGCATGCTCTTGGGATTCATAGTCTCGGAGCGTGGCATCGAGGCCAACCTAGAGAAGGTCTCGGCCATGACCAACATGGGACCAATCCAAGACCTCAAGGGAGTGCAGAGGGTTATGGGATGCCTTGCGGCCCTGAGCCGCTTCATCTCGCACCTTGGCAAAAAAGGCTTGCCTCTGTACCGCCTCTTGAGAAAATCCAAACACTTTTCTTGGACCCCCGAGGCCGAAGAAGCCCTCACCAAGCTCAAGGCACTGCTCACCAATCCTCCCATCCTGGTGCCGCCGACCAAGGGCGAGGCCCTCTTACTCTACGTCGCCGCAACGACCCAAGTGGTCAGCGCGGCCGTAGTGGCCGAGAGGCAGGAAGAGGGGCATGCTCTACCCATCCAACGACCTGTTTACTTCATCAGCGAGGTGCCCTCCGAGACTAAGATATGCTACCCCCACATCCAGAAGCTGATCTACGCCATAGTCTTGGCTCGGCGCAAGCTGCGTCACTACTTCGAGTCCCACCCGGTGACCGTGGTGTCGTCTTTCCCTCTGGGAGAGATAATCCAGAACCGGGAGGCCTCGGGTAGGATAGCCAAGTGGGTCATGGAACTCATGAGGGAAGCCCTGTCTTTTGCGCCTCAGAAAGCAATTAAATCCTAGGTCTTGGCCGATTTTGTGGCTGAGTGGACTGACACCCAACTGCCACCTGCTCAAATCCAGGTGGAATGTTGGACCATGTACTTTGATGGGTCCCTGATGAAGACCGGGGCAGGCATGGGTCTACTCTTCATCTCACCCCTCAGAGTGCACATGCGCTACATGATCCAGCTCAACTTCGCCGCCTCCAACAACGTAGCCGAGTACGAAGCCCTCGTCAACGGCTTGCAGATCGCCATCGAACTTGGAGTACGGCGTCTCGACATATGGGGCGATTCGCAGCTCATCATCGATCAAGAGATGAAGGAGTCGAGCTACCATGACCCCAAAATAGAGGTGTACTGCAAGATGGTATGTCGCCTAGAAGACAAGTTTGACGGCCTCGAACTCAACCACATTGCGCGAAAATTCAACAAGGCCACGGACGAACTGGCAAAGATGGCGTCGACACAGGCCCTGGTCCCCCCGAACATCTTCACCGGAGACCTCCACAAGCCTTCCATCGACTATACCTCGGCGGCGGAAGAGGGCCCACCGGTCGAGCCCACCATAGGGCCCGAGGCCTCCCCTGTCACCGAGACCCCTGCGACCGAGCCCGAGGCCATGGAAATCAACTCGGAACCTCCTGAGGCCGACTAGGGCACAGACTGGCGAGTCCCGTTCCTTGATTGCCTCATTCGAGGAGAGCTTCCTGCAGACAGGACCGAAGCTCGACGGCTTGCGCGATGAGCCAAAACTTACATCCTCAGCAACGACGAGTTGTACAGGCGAAGCCCATCTGGCATCCTCCAACGGTGCATCACCACTGAGGCATGCCAAGCCCTACTTTGGGACTTGCACGCAGGAGCCTGCGGGCACCATGCCGCGCCTTGGACGCTCGTTAGAAACGCCTTCCACCAAGGGTTCTACTGGCCAACGGCGGTTGCTGACGCCACCAAGCTGGTACGCTCCTGCGATGGATGCCAGTACTATACGCGGCAGATGCACCTTCTGGCCCAAGCCCTTCAAACCATCCCCATTATATGGTCATTCGCCGTGTGGGGCTGGACATGGTTGGGCCTCTGCAGAAGGCCCCCAGTGTAACAACCCAAAAATCCACACACCAAAAATCCCAACTACAAAATTTTTTCTTTAAAACCCTTGAGTGATGATGTGGCATGTAGGAAAACCCCTAGCCTTGCACTAACTAAACCTACATGACTTGCACAAGTATCTCACCTCATCACCTTGAATTTACCACATAGCATACATCAAGTTGCATAATATTCAACATGGTGATTTGGATTTTATTAGATTATGTAGTGATTAATAAAAGCCACCAAATATTTAATACTACAATAAATAATTATATTAACATGGAACCGATACCCCAAACATATACCATGACCAACATTTTTCACCATGGGACATTATACCATGGGTGCAACATGCTACTTTGATTTATATACACATGTATGAAGCATAAAGCAAAAATGGAAAAAGGAAAAGAAAAACAGAAAAGGAGGAGCTAGCCTCGTAGCCCAAGCAACCAAGTCAGCCCAGCCTGCCTTCTACCGCCAGCCGGCCTAGCTCGCCCTCTCGGCTTCGCTGGCCCATGCGCAGCCGCAAGCAGGCCTGGCCCGACCATGTGCGGCCCACGCAGCTAGCCCGCATGCCACCATGCCATCTTTTTCCCCTGTTTCGCTGATGAATGGACCCTCGATGTCATCCCCCTCCTTGGTCCCCTCCTCTGCAATCGGAAAACAGAGCACGGGTGCCCTGGGAAAAATCTGTTGCTGCCTTGGCCCCTCTCCACCGTCCGTGCCTCACAACCGACTACGAGGCACGTTGGATGGGTGCATGACCGCTGCCGTGCATGCCTGCCATGGCCATGGCCAAGCCGTGACCATGTCGCCTCCCTGTCCCCTACCTTGTTGACCAAGGAACGTGAAATCAGTTTCGCCATCACACCCACGGCCGCGTCGCTACCCCATAGCCCTAGCCTTGACGTGATCACAGCCCTCCGCGTGCCCCTTGGCCATCCCCAGCCGCTCGCTCCATGCCATGGCCGAGCTTCGGCTATAAAAGCCTCAGCCCCGGTTGCCCAAGCATGTTCCCATGCCCGCTGCCACCTTGTGGCCATCCACTGCACACCCGAGCCAAGAGAGAGAGGGGATAGAGGAAGAAGAAGGAGCGCCGAAGCCGCTCGATGTTGCCGGTGTCGCCGCAGCGGAGGACGACGCCTCGATCCACCATGTCGACGCTGCTCGGCACTACACGGCTTTGTCTCGACATGGCCACGACCCGCCACTGCACTGCCATCCTTTCATCTTTGACACCAAAGGTGAGCCCACGCACCACCCTCTGCTCACCGTTACCACCGGACCGCCGTCGTGACCAAATCAAGCCGCCACTGTGGCCAAAGCCACTGGGGGCTCTGGAAGTCCCTTCGACCTGCCCGACGAGCCCGCTGGAGCACCGTGATGCTCACGCGCACCATATGTTTGGCCTTTGCTGCTGCAATCGCGCCATCCCCATAGCGCTCCAGCATGCCCTGCCATCGTCACCGTGCCGCCGCGGACGCCATAGTGCCCCTACCAGCCACATGGAGACCCGAAGCCCTGCCTTGAGCCCCTGGATGCCCTCGTTGTGCCCCCATGGATCCGTAGAGGCCTTTATCCGCCCAGCCGAGCCACCAGGGAGCCCTCACGCACGGCCTCGCCGCCGACGAGAGCTCTGCTCCGGCAGAACACCGGTGGAGAAACAGGGGGCGGAGCCTCTCGTCACCACGTGCACCGGGTGCACGATGCACCGCACAGCCTGTGCCCGCATGGACGCGGTCCACCATAGACCTGCCTGCGGTCCATGGACCAGCGCTCCTGAGTCCACCGTGGACCGTGCCTATGAACCAAAGCCCGTTAGAGGCCCACTGGGAGCCCAACTATGCCATGTGGCATCCTTCGCAGCACGACACGTGACGGGCTGAGCCTGGCCCAAATCCAGCCCCATCTAGGCCCACCAAAGCTCAGTCAAGACCCAATTTGGTTGACCATTGACCGGTCAGCGTTGACTGTTGACCGGGCCCACATGTCAGTGACAGAGAGACTCTGGACCCACTTGGCAGTAAGTGACATCATGCTGATGTCATGACGACGTCACGCATGTCCCACCTGTCAGTAACAACACAGCCGAGGTGACGTCATGATGATGTCACAGTGACGTCAGCTGCTGACGTCAGTAGCTCTGGCCCCACATGTCAGTGACTATGACCCGCTGCCCGTTAACTCGCCTATTGACTTGACGTTGACCTTGACCGGACCCACATGTCAGCGACCCAAGAGCCCTGGCCCCACCTGTCGGAATTGATGACGTCATGCTGATGTCGTGATGACGTCAGCGGGACCCACCTATCAGCCGTGGTTTTAGCTCTGATGACGTCATGCTGACGTTAGCATGCCACATGGACCAGTCACAGTGTGACACATGTCAGCCCAGGATTAATTCAGCCTTTTCCATTTTCAGAGATGAATTAAACTTCAAAAATTCATAACTAATTCATACGACCTCAGAAAAATATGAAACCAGGACCAAAATTCATCTAAAATTGAGCTTTACGCAATAAACCCATGTTTGAGTGCATTGGGCTCTTTTGAATTTTCATTGCTTCTTTGTGCTATTCTATAAACGTCGCTAACGTGACTATAATTCGAACATATACAGACTCGGAGGAGAACCAGACGGACGAGGATCGTGAGTACCATGAGGAGTACGGAGATGACTACACTGAAGGTTCCACATCCCATCCAATCTCGTAGCACCTATTACGCATGGCTAATATAGAACTGCTATTGCTTTACCTTACTGTTATAATCATACCTTGATAGGACTTGCATTGTAGTATGCTTACTTGATGGCCTCTACCTTGACGCAACCTTACCCCTACATACCCTGCTATTAGGCTAGACACACGCTTACTGCTATATTTCATTTGCTTGTACTTCTACTATGCTTATAATACATTAATGCGTGGTGTTATCTGGACTATGGGGAGAGTGCTGCGTGTGTGACATGGGTGTGTAGAGGGTGAGGGTTGTGTCGACCAAGTTGGAGTATACGACCAGCCTAGGGCAAGTCTTGCCATGGGGTGCTACCTGGGCACCCCTAGAAATGGATACCTGTGGTGGGTAAATGGTGTATGAGGTGGTCCTGGGTGTGAACCTATGATGGGAGGATCCCGGGATGGAGGTGCTATGGTGGCACGGTAAAGGGAAACCCTGATGAAGACATTCTAGCTTGGTCATCCCTAAGGACTTACTAGTACTCAGAATCACTAGGAAGCCTTACGTACCACTCGCCCTATATGGTGCGGGACGACTGGACTACTTGGTAGGATATTGCCACTACTGCTAGGTTGATAGCGGACAGTGTAAGGAGGTACGGGGCGCGGAGGATTTCCCCCACACCCTTCTGAGACTTCATGGAGACCTTGTGGACCCAGCTCATGACTCACAGTTTTAGCCACCCCAGACTAGACTTGGGGTGTACCAGGGCAGAATGGTAGAGTGGCACTATCCTAGGCTAGCAAGTGGCCGGAATCAGCCCAGTTGACGACGGTCAGCAAAGAAGGTAGATCTTGTGGTTATGTAAAATCTCTGAAGAGAGTATGGTTGATCGATCGATACATGTGCCAACTTGTCGGCTATGGACCTTTCCTGGGTTTCGCTTAAAACTAGATAATGAGATGAGTCCTTCTCTTCTTCCCTCGTGAGAGAGTGTCGGTCATAGCCAAGGGCTACGAGCCTTGAGGCAGTGCCGAGAGGGAGTTGGCCTATCAACTGAGCGATGGTATGGTGATGGTGTGGAGATGGTGGTATATCGATCCCTGGATCAAAACCTGGCTCTGGACGGGAATGGGGTGGAATGTGTGGGAATGGTGTTAAAACTTGACCAACTATTATTATACACATGATATGCTAATACATTAGGAAACCCCAGCTTTATAGGTTCCTTTTTGATTATATCCAACTTGCATCCAATTTTCACAAAGCAATGCTCATAGGGTGGGAGTGGCCAGTACAAATCGTACTGATAAATTTTGGCGCACAGGTTCTGCTGAGGAGTATAGCTCCGAGGAGTTTGACGGTTAAGGGATTCATTCCTACGCTCGAGTTTGACGATCTTATCTTCAAGCTGTTCTGAATGAATGCTACTTTTGATTCCGCCAATGCGGTGATGTAATAAATTATGTAATTCTGCACTATTTGTACTCTGATATTATCATTGTATGGATGTGGTATTCGACCAGAAATTTAGGTAATATGATCTACAATGGTCTTATTACACTTCGAATCTGTGGATTTCCCTTCGTGGAAATCAGGTCGTTTCACCTAGGGGCTATACCCATTTGCTGGTAGCTATTGACAAGTTCTCCAAGTGGATCGAGGCTCGTCCGATCACTCGAATCAAATCTAAGCAAGTGGTGCTGTTCTTCACTGATATCATCCACAGGTTCGGGGTTCCAAACACCATCATCACTGACAATGGGACACAATTCATCGGCCACAAGTTCCTAACGTTCTGCGACGACCACCACATCCATGTGGCTTGGTTGGCCATAGGACACCCTAGGACAAACGGCCAAGTGGAACGTGCCAACAGCATGATCCTACAGGGTCTCAAGCCAAGAATATACAACCGGTTGAAGAAATTTGGCAAGAAATGGCTTGCCGAACTCATCTAGAGCCTAAGGAACACTCCGAGCTGAGCCACGGGGTTCACACCATTCTTCCTAGTCTATGGAGCCGAGGCCATCCTCCCCACTGACTTGGAGTATGGTTCCTCGAGGCTATAGGCCTACAACGAGCAAAGCAACCGCACTGCCCGTGAGGACGCCCTCGACCAACTAGAGGAAGCCTAAGACGTTGCGCTGCTACACTCGGCCAAGTACCAGCAAGCCCTACGATGCTATCAAGCTCGACGCATTCGAAGCCAAGACCTGAAAGTGGGTGACCTGGTGCTGAGACTGAGGCAGAGCAATAAGGGCCGCCACAAGCTGACCCTGCCATGGGAAGGGCCGTACATCGTCGCCCAAGTGCTAAAGCCTGGGACCTACAAGCTAGCCAACAAGAAGGGAGAAATCCTCACCAACGCTTGGAACATAGAACAGCTACGTCGCTTCTACCCTTAAATTCCCAAGCATTGTATAGATTATTTCTCGAAATACAATAAAGAAGCGTTCTTTGGTTGTTCTAATTTTTTGAGAAACCCCCCAAGCCCATCGATAGGGGATCGGCGTTACGATGACGCTATAAGGGAGACTCGACCGCCCCTCCACCGTCTCTCTCAGCCAACACAGAATCTCCTCGTCGAAAAGAGCAACAGCGGACAACCAGATGCCGTCGATTGGCTCACCTAGTGTCATCTCGAACAGGCGTTGCCGTCGAGCCATCAGCGGTAGCACCCTCCGGTAGTGGAAGGCCACCATGACCACGGCCGCCATAAGGCCATGGCTACGTAGCCTCTCTAGTGCCTTCAGGAGCGGCTGTAGCTTGGGCTGATCAGCCAACGGGACGCCGTACCTCCACCTCTCTGGCTGGCTCTCCACAACCCGCCCAGTATAGGGGGGAAGCCCACCGTCATTATTGCGGAGGTAGAACCAGCTGTTGTACCAGCAGCAGTTGGACGACGTGAGCTGGGCCGGGATGTAGAAGGCCTGCCTATCTTGGCGCAATTGGAGAGTGTAGCCCCGCTCGAAAGAAGTGGTGCCATAGCTCCCAGTGGGGGGCGATGCCTAGGTACCCCTCGCAGACGGCGATGAAGATGGCTGCCTGCACGATGGAGTTGGGGTTGAAGTTGTGGAGCTCCATACCGTAGTAATGCGGGAGCGCCCGCATGAACCGGTCCGCCGGTAAGCCGAGGCCGCGCTCGTGGAAGGCCATGAAGCTCATGATGTAGCCATCGCATGGCCTCAGCTCTGACTCCTCCCCCAGAGCAATCCACTCCGGTCTGTTAGGGTCGGTGACCGAGCGGAGGAGACCGTCGTCGACGAGCGACTACAACATCGCCGCGGACACGTCGGACGAACCCCAAGGATCTGCCTGGAGGACAACAGCGCCGCCGACCATGGGTGCGGTGGAGAATGTGGCTATGATGGTAAGGCGTGCTCTTGTTATCTCTCTCTCTCCTTTCCTCCCCCTTCTCCCTTCTTCTCCACGGCGCTCTCTTCCTTTGTTCTTAGCAACCGCTCAAGGGCAGAAAGGGTGAACGTAGGCAAGGTAAGGAGGGGCGGGGCGCAGCTCGTCATGTATTTATGAGGGAGGGAAGAGGGCAAAACAGACGGGTGACAAAACCAGGGAAGTTTCCCTCAGATCTAGCGCAGTTAATCCGAATCAGATCGAACCACCCACGCATCCACCTTCTTCTTATTAACCACGCGCACACAGTAGCGTCCCATCCACAGATGTCACGTCGCATTCGACCATAGCAACGGCAGGCGTCGTTCCGTCTCCCCGAGAAACTACCTCAAAAGGCGCACCCGCCGTCATCAGCCGATGGAAGGGAATATCCCCCACCCGATTTCTTTTAGATTAAGGAACTATTCACCGAGCCTGTTACGGTCCAGGGGTTCGAAGGCTGGGCCCCCGAGGGTCTCGACAGCTGCCCTAGGACAAACAGAGATAGGGATGACTATGGGCAAGCCCGTACATGGCCAAGGCCTAAGCAAGCAATTGCTTGGGATGCCCTAAGTCATGTCCGAGACCGGAAGGGAGGTCTCTGAATGGGATCCCATTATAGGGAGGCACCGAGCCCTCGGGGCCAATCGAATGGCCCTAGGACCCACTAGAGAAGCCATCTAGTACTTTTGGAGTGCGTCTCTGGACCACTAGCCCACCCCTATCGAATGGGGTATGGGCCTCCACTCGGACTTACCCGGTAACAGCTCACTAGAGGTGTCACTGCTCGCCCACCGAGGGTAGCCTAGCATACTCCACCCTCTTTCCGAACGAAAAGGATACGCGAGGGCCACACAAAAAAGATAGAGAAACTCCTGATCACCCTCTTGCTCCGAGTAGAGGCTCAGGGGCTCTTCCTGTAACCAAGCCGAGGCTCAGCGACCCGAACTCGCACTCGGGGGCTCGACAAATGCGATAAACACCCCTCCTTCTGAATAAAAAGGATGCGCGAGGGCCGCACAAAAAAGACGAGGAAACTCCTAATCGCCCTCTTGCTCCGAGCAGAGGCTCGGGGGCTCTTCCTGCAACCAAGCCGAGGCCCAGCGACCCAAACTCACACTCAGGGCTCGATAAATGCGATAAAACCCCTCACTCAACATGAGAAAAACCCCTAGAGGAATAAATCCACTCCTCTAGGGCCTCGGGGGCTACACCATCCCGCTAGGAGCCTCGAGTACAAAACACCATCCCGCCAGGAGCTGCCGCGAGCCAAGTCTCATCAAAATCTCAAGGAGAGCACCCACACTCTCCCCGAGGCTCGAGGGCTACTATCGGGTACTATAAAAAGGGGTCCCTTAAGCAAGAACCGAAAAATCGCTTAGACCTTGTAAATATCGAAGCCAAGAGACAACCACCGGCAAACCTCCACCTTATCCAAGGCCCGGCTGGACCACCCGGCCCACCTCGAACAATATCAGAGCTCACCCAAAGTGGGCTCATCCTAGAACAAAACCACAAGGCCTTGGACGAGGTACCGATTCTCTACCTCGCCTGAGGCCCCGCGCCACAAGGCCTCGGACGAGGTACCGATTCTCCGCCTCGCCCGAGGCCCCACGCCGTAAGGTCTCGGACGAGGTACCGATTCTCCACCTCGCCCGAGGCCCTATGCCGTAAGGCCTCGGACGAGGTACCGATTCGCTCGAGGTCGGCTTGGCATCAACCTCGTCACCGTCGCCTTGACCAACTTCTCTGACGGGACATCACATCCAACTAACACGTCCAACCACTCCCACGACGTCAGCCAAACGACGGCACGATACAGCGGAGTGGCCGACGAGACGGGAGTCACATCGATGCCATGCCATTCGAGACAGGATGGGGCAGGGGTTACCGGCCGCTGTGCTCGGCACTATGCCCACGGCTGACACCTGCGCTGCACTGTGCTGCCTAAACCCTGCTCCAAGGACAGCGCGGCATGGAAAGTCAAGTCCGGGTCCCTGTAGCCTGGGAATCGACGTACAAAACCAACTGCTCCCTCTGAGCCTCGGCTATCCGCTTCCGGGCTCCTGTAGCCTCGGGACTCGTGCCCACCGAGCCCCCTACAATGGTTCAACCTCTGCACCGACTGGGCCTCGGCTCTCTATGTTGTCAGCACTTTAGGACCGACACGTCGTCTGCAGTACGCGCCATGCCCTACGTCAAGCCGTAGGAGCTCCCACATCATGCACAGGGCCAAGCTCATGTATCCTTAGAGTCAGTACATCCGTGCCATCGCATCTACCCAGCCTTAGCTCTCCGCGCTGGACAAACATATTATGACCAGCACGCCTCCAATAGAAGAAGGCGTGCATGCCACCACAGGAGCTCCCACATCGCACAGGATCAGGCATGATCGGAGCGTCGCTCTAGTGCACCGAGGACAAGGCCGCTCCACCGACCATGCCGCCACAGTGACGAACTACAGGGCTCGGACATACCGCCTCTGCTCACAAAACACCACGTAGCAAATACATGTACCGCCACTGTGCCTCCCTTCAACTATAAAAGGGAGCGACCAGGGCCGCTTCTAGAGAGAGACTCACATGGGCAAACAACGCACAACACTCTGTAACACACACACACGCTTCCTCACTACAAGAGATCAACATCTCAAGCAACCCACGTCGCTCCACGTAGAGACCTAGGACTAGCTCTCTCTCTCGCTCAGCTTGTAAGCCCCTACTACGAGCACCTCGGTGCAAGGAATACAAGATCGCTCTCTCAGACTGGACGTAGGGCACCTATTGCCTGAACCAGTATAAACCTTATGTCTCTTTGCATCACCATCCGGGATTAGGGGCACGCAGTACACTTTTACTAGTCAGTTGAGGACCCGCTAGACCCAAAACACCGACAGTGAACCAAGTGCTCTTTAGAACTTGAGAATCAATGGAGTTGCTCTCTAATCAAGTTTTAAACCCTTTTCTCTCAAGGATTGATGGGGAAATCAATGGATTTGCTTAGGGCTTTAGGTCAACAATGGAGTGAGTGAGAGAGAGACCTCCTTCTCTGCTTTGGACATGCTCAAGTGAGGAAGAGGAGGTCAGTTACCGTTGGGAAGAAAGGGGAAAGGTATATATACCCCCCAGCCCACAACGGTCACTTAAATCGTAGATAGCCGTTGAAGAGGAAAGAGAAAAGTATATATATACCCTAGCCCTCAACGAACACCGCACCCAAGGGGTCGGGCGAGACGAAGCCCGCGGCCTAGAGATCGAACGAGGTGGAGCCCACGGCCTTGAGGTCGGGCAATACAAAGCCCACGACCAAGGGGTCGGGCGAGCCATAGCCCATGACCAAGGGGGCGGACGAGTCGGATCCCGCGACCTTGGGGTCGGGCGCACCAGAGCTCGCACCCAAGGGTAGGGCGAGACAGAGCTTGCACCCAAGTGGTCAGGCGAGCCGGAGCCCGCGACCAAAGGGTCAGAAGAGCCGGAGCCCGTGACCAAAGGGTCGGAAGAGCCTCTCTTCAAGTGCGGCAGTGCCACACCATGCAAAATAGCAACGATAATAGTGAAGTGTAGATTGTCTTGGCTATGAATATGTAGATGCATGTGGTTGTTTGAGCACATGGTAGCATATATTAGCTTAAGCATTGTGCCCCCTTGATAGTATGACTTTTCATATACTCAAATTCAATATATAAAAGAATTTAAATCTCCTTTGAGTTTGAAGCCATCTACATTTGTAATCGGGGCTTCTCCGTTTCGTGTAGCATCCTAGAATATAAATTTCCTGCTTGTCATCTCGATAAATCTCATTAGTTCTCTAATTGCGTGATCATTATCACCAAAACCCACAATTAGGACTTGATTGCACATTCAAACATTCCCTGAATAATGGGCCAAAACTCAACTGTGAGGTGGCATCTTGAATTCTTCATTTGGACTTTGCACTATTCATTCTCGCGTTCTGAGGTTGTTCATGCAGCGTGGAATGCATTATATATTCTGAATGTTCTAAGCTAGCATTATTCTTGGAAGTACCTTATTAGCTATCCTATATCCAGGTGTAGTCGTGTATTATAACACCCTAGGCTCAGCACATGGCCTAGGCCTACTCTATCAAGAGGTGGACCCCACCTACGTAGCAACCCGCTTGCGCTTTCATTCTCGTTTCGCCCAAAACGGTTAACCGAATGTTACTACGCGTCCTTGGCCTGGCTATTTAAGTTGGTCTGGCCGTCCCTCGGTTCTCAGCATGGTGCTAAACCGTGGGCAAACAGTGCTCCGCGATGCTACAATAGCCACATGCACAGTATCGAGCTGCAGTAACCCCCGGGCCTAGCACTATTCAATTCGACCCAGCTCGTCCCATTTAGGTGGGATGTTACAATCATCCCCTTAGGATTCGACGTCCTCGTTGGGCTATCGAACCAGTTTACCCATACGGAACAAATGCTCGGGAGCGACTCTCTTGGCTACGTTCATATTCCCAGCTTCCCGCCCCAAGTGACATGCTCTTGCAGAGCCATGCGCAGCCTGTCCGAGCTCCCGAGCCATACGTCCGTGAAACCGCGAGAGTTGGCTCTTAATACCATTTGTAACACCCTCGGCCCGGCACACGGCACAGGCCCACTCTACCGAGGGGTGGGCCCCACCTACGTAGCAACCCGCTTGCGCTTTCATTCTCGCTTCACGCAAAACGGTTAACCAAAGATTACTGCGCGTCCTTAGCCTGCCTATTTAAGCTGGTCTGGCCGTCCTAAGTTCCGTACTAAACATCAGGTGAACAATGCTCGCATACAGTACCCTCTCATCTACAGTACCCCCACGGCCAGCACTATTCCGTTCGGCCCTTTAGAGCATCTCCAAGAGAGGTGCTAAACATAGATGCCAAATTCTTTGATTTAGCCATTATGTAAAATAGAAAACTTCTTAAAAAGACAGTGAACTGCAACAACCTTTCTAAATAGCTCGCCACATCATCTTTTTAGAAGCACCATGGCACAGTAGTCCGTTGCCGGAACGTCACCGGGCCTTTGCTTCCTCCGTGACCGGCCAGCGGCCACCTAGACACAACCATCACGGTTGTAGCTCGGCTCGTTGGCTAATTGCACCCAAGCTACAGTAGTGACCCTGCTACATATTGACGCCCGTGCATCCGGCCATGGCCAGCTGCAGCCGGCCTTGGCTAGCACTCGAGGTCGCCCAATCTATCAAAATCGAATGTAGCTGGTTGGAAAAGGGATTGGCGTCGTCTGACTAGCAAGGATGGGGAACGAGTACGTACAACGCAGGGCAGAGCTCCTTCAGATGGTGGATGCGACAAGCTTGCATAGTGCCACGGCATGATTTTTTGAGGAGCTCGAAGGGGCGGAGCAGCATGGTGAGGAACACGCTCCGGAAAGGGCAGCCGGCGAGTCGGCGACTCGCGACGGGGATCGGCCAAGACAGCACGACAACAGGCCGCGTGTGTGCGAAGCCACATGGGAAATCGAGATAGCAAGCAGCGCTCACTAGCTTTCTTTGGCCACCGAGATTCATGGAATAGACGGTTGGGTATTTTACAACTCCAGATACAACATTTGTTGGAGTCTATTTTGTAGCACAAAATTTCTAAATCTGATTCCACGCTAGGAATAGCAACTCTCTTGGAGTTGCTCTTAGGGGGGATGTTACATGTATGTTCCTGGTTTGGTGAGCCAGTTATTAAGCTCAGTTTTGTTTCATTCCTCACCCAACTTTGCAGCCATTTATTTAGCGGCTCTTCAGATCTAGCTGAGGTTAATATGGTTGCTCATAATTAAGAGTCCCACAGTGATAGGAGAGGAGAGGATCCACCTTATTGCTTTTAGCAGTGACACCATGCATGGCTAGCTAGCTAGCTCGATTACCTGCCTGGTGCCTGAGACCGATTATCTGTAACTTAAACTACTCTACAAGCTAACTGATCTGATGAACCATCGAAATCAGCAGGCTTCTGTTTGGAAGGACGCAAGGTCCAAATTAGATCTGTCCACAGGAAGTAGTGATCAACCAGGAACCTTTTTTTCATAGGACTTGTTCAGTCTGGTCCGATCTTTGCCTCGATCGGCTGCTGCATGCGGCTTTCCACGCGTACTCTTGGTATCCATGAGATGAGACCTACTAAGACCACATACTTGACAAACAAGATGGAATCACCACAATCATAAATACGCCGGCCCTAGATGACCATTCTGGCTGAACTATAGTAATTGCCGAGGAGATGATTCTGTCTGTCTCATGCCTGAACGAACTAGTGGCTCATTTTTTTCCCACTTCCCATAGCATTAGGCATTAGGCATTAGCTTAAAGAAAAGTCGCATTGTTTGGTCACAAAAAGCCTGCCTGAATATCCGGAGCAGTGAGGTTCAGCATTAATAGCTTGTAATAAGGCAAGTCTCAATGGGTTTCATGCCTTATTTTCCAACACACTCATATTTTGAAAACAGTGTAGAAGAGTTTTATCTCCATGAAACTCTCTCTATTCCCATAAAACTTTTATCATCTCTCTTCATCAATACAGTATCATGTCAGCATATTTAATGTCCATGAAACTCTACGAAACTTCCATTGAGATTGGCTTAAGCCACTTCATCAGTTCATCTACAAGAGACTAGAACCAATAATGCAAACACATGACCACCAAGCGGTTGGCAGTGGATCGTTCTCGTCCGGTCTCGAATCCGGACGCGCACCTCCAGGCGAGGCAGCAAGATTTCGATGCAGATCGATCGATGCTGGGGGAGCTGGCCGTACGGCAATGGAGCCTTCAGCCTTGTGGTACTATTTGTGTGTGTGCGTTCACTGCCTTTAATTTGGCCTACCCCGTGGGGATCGGAGTGGGACGGAACCATCCATTCTGCATCTAGAAAGCTCTGTCGATCGCCGATGCAACGAAAATTCTACGTGCTCCTGTTCGTTCATGTATTGGCTAGAGTTTTTTTTAATCCCCGTCAATGCAGACGCAGAGGCGGCAGTCCGGCAGTGTCCGAGTCCCTGAAGGCCTGAACGCCAAGAGGCCGGACATACAGTGCGGCACTGCATCGCAGCGTGTGTCCTCTCCTTCCTCCAATGATTTCGGCCGTCTATGCTGCTAGGAGCAAACGTCGTCGTGGATGAGGTACGTTGAGGCGTGCGTGGAAGCTAGGCTATGCAGATGGATGGATACCACTCCAGTCCAGGTCCGGGTCCAGCCCATGCTTGTCGCCATGGCGGCCATGCCCCCGAGTCGTCTCAGATTTGTTTGCATTGATCTCATCTCCCCACGCAGCCCTGCCCGGCCGGCTGGTTCTTGAAAGCCATGAGACGACGCCTCTGCAACATAGAGTAGGACTATATGCTCTCCTCCTACCTAGTACTCCATGACCACGAGTGCCTCCCCTGGAGATTTTTGCCATAGATGCACCCTAAGAAGAAACTGAAGCTGTCTAAAGGTTGAAGAGCCTCCCTGGACATTTTCCTGCATCCGGGCACACAAGGACAGTTTGGTGCCTGTTGTGCTGGGTGACTGACTGGTGGGTGGCTACTGAACCCAGTATGCCGGCCGCCGAGTAGCTAGTGTGGGGCCGGGCCGGGGTGGTGGCGTGGTGCCGTGGTGTGAGCTCTGAGCTGTGACCGTGATGGCATTCGCATCGCATCGCCCCACACTACCGCCCCTGTGGATGGAAAATCATGCATTGCTTGCATGCCTGATGCCTCTCTCTCTCTCTCTCTCTCTCTCTCTCTCTCTCTCTCTCTCTCTCTCTCCACGATGATTGGATGAAATCTAATCGTAATAGTGTACGTGTGTTCCCTCGTTGTTGCCCCTTGTGTGCTTCCATTTGTCAGGTACATACGCATAATTTTTTCCAAAAAGGTATATACGCATACATGTAACTAGATGAATTCCTCGATGTGGGAATTCAGAGACATGAATTTCAGATAAGCAAAGACTAAATTAGTTGGATATTTAATTAGAATACTGTAGTATGATAATATTATTTGGGATCTCATGGAAAAATATGAGAGGATAACTCCATTGAAGTTTTTTAGTAGTAAAAATTATGTTGCTTGAGTGAAGCGGAGAAAAACTCAAGATCATATAAGTTAAATTGTAAGAAAGCACTTACTACGGTGCGTACAAATGTGTGGTTATATAGAGAAATAAACTGATTCTCCAAACATGATAGAATTAATAATAGGCACATGAGCAAATTTTAATATTTTTGTGTGTCCTTCTCGCTGAAAATGACATGCTGGTAGGATTCTCACTTATTGATGTTACTAATGGTGATAATTTGATGGTCATGTGGCAGTTGTTTGATGATGTCTTCACCCAGAGATTTGCCTTTGAGAGTTCCACAAACTCCTTGAGCTCATTCATCACGGGATTCACGGCCATGTATCTACCGGCTATCATCTTGGGAGAACTGACGGAAAAGTGATGGAAAGGAGCATAGGAGGATTCCAGCTGCATCTTGGAATGGAAATACTGTTTTTGTTGTTAGCAAAGAACACATGGATGCAACAAAATTAAGATGTTGATAGTATGTGCATACTGCATCAAGGGAGAACCCGAAGCTGCTTTTTTTTATCCTCCATTATCGCCCTGATCGTTTGGGCTTATTTGGCTGATAAGTCATGGCTAAAAGTATTGTTCATTGACTAAAAAAATACAACTTATAAGCCAAACAAGCTCAAGCGAACAGGACGATATGTTTTTAACGGAGAGATGCGAAATGTACTGACGGTCGGAGTGTGAGGCAGCACTATAGCAAATGAATGAACCACAGAATTATTTTTTGTCTGCGTAGTCGAAGACTGATGCTTGTTTAAATAGAAGAGATCGTGTGGTTGTTGCTCATCTGTCTACGAATGTGAGACACGAAGGGAAAACATATGCGTTACTTGGGAGAAGATGAAACTACAATTCTTATAAAAATCTCACCTGATATTCTGGTAAATAGGAGCACGTAGTGGTGAGATGGGGAGCACAAGAGGCAGGAGGTGGTGTTCAAGTGACGTGAGTGGCTAATAAGTGATGGGTCGATCGGTGGAAGGCTGGAAGCCAGGCCCCATAGATGACGTGACTACTACTAATCACCATCAAACGGCTAGGATAATCAGCAGCAATGGTGGGAATTAAAAGGATGACGTGGCACTCTCTGGTATAAGATAAAATAGGGTAGTCGAGTTTATCTTTATAAGAGTAATAGATTAGTACTCTCAGTAATTCATTTTGTTTTGTCATGCTCTCGGAGCAGACAATAATTCATCATTTAACCAAAGACATAAATCAGAAACACAATCCATGATCCAAAATACCCCCTGGCCCGAAATAGCGCCAAATGTGAGATGCACGCAGCACAGCCTAAAATAATGGAGAATTTATATTTGTAAAAATATCCGTAGTGATCTCTCTAAACTACTAGCGACAAAAACAATGGCAAACGGAGCACAAAAAAAGAAGGAAGAAACACCCTTCCTCAGTACCACGTACGTGTTCATATGCTGTTAGTCTAAAACGGTCGTTTAGCTCGTTTGCACATCATTTAATTAAATGTCATATAGTGATACATCGTTTTCATTTAAACAACCGTTTTACCTGTCTGAGTGTCCGATTAGGCCAAATGATGGCTAAACAGCAAGTGGCCGTCTGTTTATCGTTTAACACTTGTGATAACACTCTAAGTTTGTACTTCATTCCAAAATAACTATACATTTCAAAAAGTTAATATTTTTTATATATTCTTAATATGTTTATTATGAAAATATATTCCGTTATTAATCTAATGATACTTGTTGCGCATCATAAATATTCCGATGAAGAAAAATAAAGCCGATAGAAGGCACTCTCAAGGTTGGATTCCCATCCCAATCACGGTTAACAAGGATTTAGTTTAATGTCTCCGTCAACCTAAAAACAGACTTTGCACACTCAATTAAGGCCCGTTCGATTCGTTGAAAAAACAAGCCGAAATACTGTTCTGGCTGATTTACTGTGAGAGAAAAACACTGTTCCGGCTGAAAAAACAAGCTAAAAAAGACGGATTATAAGAGAAATGAACAGGGCCTAAATTCTTTTATAAGGAGACCCGCCAAGTTCTCTCCAGTACAACACGAATCCAGATTTTTTTTACGCAATCATTTCTCAATATAGGCAAAGCAGAAGAACTAATACAACACCTTAGGGTGCGTTTACAAGTAATTTTGATTTTCAAGTGAAAATAGTGTTTTCTGTTTTTTTTTCTGTATATAAGAGCTAGAGTCGTTTTGCAGGTACTACGGCTTGGGGAATCCTTATTACTAACCAAACAGGTAATTAACACATTGTTCAGTGTATTATAAAATCGTTTCTCTAGAACACGTATCCACTACGTTGTTCCAATAGGAACCGAGTGAGAAAGGGATTATGATTGACTTATAAATCTTAATGCGTGACTTAAATCCGTGTTTAAAAAAATGTGCTTGATCCCTAATCATCTGTTTCCTGTACCAAGTCTGCATCGTCATAAAACTCCGATTCTTAAAACGAGAAAAGAGAAATCACTGTGAAAAGACCAACTCGTCTCATCTCAACTCTGAAACCCTTGTTTTTTTTCTTACAGAGATAAAAATGTGTTTGATTTGATCCCTAACCTGTCTCCTATAACAAGTTTACATCGTGTCATAAACTCTTCTAAAGTAACAACAACTAGAAACACAGAGCGAGAAGGAGTCACGTGATTCATGAACAGCTCCGGCTGTAAAACGAAAGGAATTCTCATGTGCTTGCGCAAAAAAAGAAGGGAATTCTCATGTGGTGGTTCTCGGTCTGAACTCTGAAACTCTTTTCTTTTCTTTCCCGGTAAAAAAAATAATGGAAGACATTTCGTTACCCTGTCTGTTCCTAGAGAGCTCTCTGTCCCTTGGTATCCAAGACAAGAACCCCCGCAGAACCACGAGGCAGGGCCACCTCGCACCAGCAGATCGGAGTCCAATCCCTTTCCGGCCGGCCGCCTCCGTGCTCTCCGTCTCCCTCCCCTCCCCGCCCCGCGCCCGCGTTGGCGTTGCGCTCCTCCTACTCCCCAACCAAACTGTTACCCGCGTCCCCCAACCATAAATAACCTCACCCCTCTCCCTCCGCCCTCTTCCCATGCACGCCCGCTCCCGTTTCCGCCCTCCGCTCCATTTCCCGCCTCAATAAACAAGTCGAGGTGCAGCGGTGGTGCCGGCATTGCCGAGATTTCCGTGATTCTTGCACTTCTTGGTTGTCTATCTATATCTACTACGGCTTCGTTGGCTGGCTCACCTCTTGTTTTCGTTCTCTTCTTGGCTGCAGTTGGGAGTTTGCTTCGGTTGGGCCGGGGGTTCAGATCGTTCTTTACTGGAGTAGAGAAAGAGAATTCAGTCGGCGGCGATGGGTATCCTCTCGCTCATCACCGGCAAGGCGGGCGCCAGCGGGTTCGGGTCCGCGTCCACGGCGGAGCAGGTCACCGACGGCGTCGATGCCAGCCGCCTCACCGTCGTTATCACAGGTAATCCGTTAAACCACCGGCAGATTCGTAGAAAAGAAGATTCCTCTTCTATAATGATGATGATGCTAGAAGATGATGATGCTAGAACATACTGTTTCTTGCGTTGGTGAATGTGTGGTGCTTCCTGCTGTTATGTTGCTTGACTTGATGAAATTGAAATTAGCCGGTTTTATTTCCTCTGTGATTGTCGCTGCTTTAGATTCTCGACAACTTCCCTTTTTGGGCGCTTGATAAGGAGGGATGGGTAGATCTTCACCTGCCACTACTAATTTGCGTCGCAGGTCAGATGCGCGCGCACCCCTGATTTAATTGCTGGTTACATGTTGTTGTCAACTGTCTCCAACAGGAGACCTATATGGAGACCCAAACTTAAAATGAGTCTCCAACACAATATCTATAGCCTCCAACAGAGTACCTATATAAAAGATCCATTTTAGGTGTCAAGAGAGGTATAACTTAAATCTGATTATCCTCTCTCCTGGAGACCCATTTGCAGAAAGAGTTCTTTTTTTATCTTGTTGTTGGAGAAGACTAAAATCGAACATTTTAACTGTAGCGCTACGTGAAACAGGTCTTGCGTTTTGGGTATCGATCGTCGGAGACAGTCTCACTGGGTTTTCTCGCAACTGTACTGGTCGTTGTTTTATGAGCCGTACGTGCGT
Source organism: Miscanthus floridulus (assembly GCF_019320115.1). Lineage (NCBI taxonomy): Eukaryota > Viridiplantae > Streptophyta > Magnoliopsida > Poales > Poaceae > Miscanthus > Miscanthus floridulus. The sequence continues at coordinate 17,339,861 of NC_089585.1, read as the reverse complement.
ATGCAGCCTCGTCTATGGATTATGGAATCTTGCCTCTTCAATGATTATGTTGTTGAAAAGCGCGACACCATCGTGCCCTGCTTAGTGCTCTTTCTCAGAATTCTACTGAATCTACTGATGCATAGATTTCAACTGAATCTACTGATGCTGTCAACTTTTTTCCTGGAATATCATGCTTTGTAGCCACCAACATTTTGCACAGTCTGGTACTTGTCGCTTGGTTACTGTTTGTAATTTCACTGTGGAATCTCATGTGTTTTTTTTTTGGGTTTGTGTTGGTAGCTTTTTCATAACGAAACATCCTTTTTTGTGAACTATTCGTCATTAGATGGTCAGGTTTACAGTTTAGACCTAGATTTATGAGTTTGCTGTGATATCTTTGTGTACGAAATTGACTGTCAACAACTTGTTGTTGCCACTAGCTTTCTCACAACTGCACTAGTGAATGTTGAGATGTACTGTACGCCAAGTTTTCCTGTCAACTATATATAACTACCAACTAATTAACATCTCCTTACAGTGACCTGCATCTTACTGAAAATTACACTAGAACCTGTGAGCAAGTAGAGAAGGACTTATATGCATAAGAAGTCAAAGCTATTATTCTCCAGTGTAGTTCGAGAAAAAAAAAGTAAAAGCTATTATATTAGATGATGGTTTCCTACTCAACACTGTGGTTACATTACAGTGGGATGATGGATTTTCCTTTTTACTTTTTTTCTAAAAGATGGATATTTCTTCCTTTTTGCGTGAAAAAGGAGAGTTTGAGTTTGGGCCTACGTGGTCCTTTGGCACAATCATTTTTGTGTGGCCTTGAATGAATTGTCCATAGTGTAATGTTGTCTGATCTTTTTCGAATTAGCACTGCTGGCAACTGTACCCGCTTTTGTTGCAATGCATCTTTTGTTTTCGTGGTAGTTTGATATACTTTTATCAGAACTGACAATGTCTCACCAGTGGTAATATAACACCAACATTATATTGTACTAGTTGTACATAAACTCTCTTTCGCTATCTTAATTGAAAGGCAGAGCTCCTGCCATTGCGTTCAAAAAAAAATTATATTGTACTAGTTTGTTGACTTCCTATAAGTCTTAAGTACCTTGTTTTCAACATATAACTGCTTCTCCATGTGCAAAGAAAAGTGATTGGGAACTGAGATGATGTGGCAGCAACAACCTGCACCAATGTCTCTGTATCGTTATTCTGACGAGACCACAATTTATGAACTGGAGCAAATTTCCACCTCTCCTTTGCTGGCACATAATTGCTCACAGCAATGTTGTTCCATATGGTGGCAAGTGTAACGAGGTCAACAATGCAGGATCCTTTCAGTTAGATGGCTATCATCTTCTATCTTTTTCATTTCACTATAGTATTTTGAGGGCACATGAAGCTTTGTTGGGATTTTTTTAGTGGAGTAAATTTGATGCCATTGCCACTTATGTTTGTTGGGAACTTGGAATGTATGAAAGTAGAGTAGTTCTGAATTTTTGGTCAAGGGTGTATGAATGCTCAGGAAGTCCAAGGTTGGATTAAAAGGGAGGTTGCATTGGGATTTTACCATTACAGCAGTTTCTGCTTGGTAGGATTCAGTTCATGAGCTTATGCATTGTTTCTTATTCATGTGGCTTAGGATATTTCATTTCTTTTTCTCAAGTTTGTAAGCATTCCTTTTACAGTTTTTACTGCCATCATTTATAGTTAAGTAAAATTAAAGTCAATCACAACCAGCACTCATTTCCAGGATGTTGAAAATCTATTGATTTCCTAATTTTATTAAAACTTGTAATTTCTGGCATATATCAGGAGGAGCTAGTGGCATTGGTCTGGAGACCTCAAGAGTCTTCGCCCTGAGAGGAGCCCATGTGGTCATTGCTGCTAGAAACACAGAGGCTGCATCAGAAGCAAGGAAGAGCATCATGGAGAAGAACCCAACAGCACGTATTGATGTTCTGAAGCTTGACCTCAGCTCCCTCAAGTCTGTCAGGGCTTTCGCGGACCAGTTCAACTCGATGAAACTTCCTCTGAACATCCTGATGTAACCCTCTTCACCTCTTGTTATGCTTGACTTTCTTTGATATATATGAAAGCTTCCTTTGCTTTGGTTAAATTTATCTCCAGCTTATGTATATTACTTACACGCCAATTGTAGCGCTTTCCTCTTTGCACTGAATTAAGCCTTGAGGAATCCTTTTCTGTTCCACAGAAATAATGCAGGTGTGATGTTCTGCCCTTTTCAACTGTCTAAAGATGGGGTTGAGATGCAATTCGCGACCAATCATCTCGGTATTCCCCCACTGACAACATGTCTTACTTAAAACAGCTAAAATGGGTCTCATTGTCCGGTACTGACTTTTGTTTTATCAGGACACTTTCTGCTTACCAATCTCCTCCTTGATACTATGAAAGCCACTGCCAAGTCTACTGGTATTGAGGGTCGCATTGTGAACTTGTCATCAGTTGCCCACCACCATACATATCCAAAGGGAATTGACTTTGATAAACTCAACGATGAGAAAATGTATGTGTATTTATGGTTCTTTGTAGGGATTGACTGTTGATTGAACTGCAAGTAATGATCTTTTATTGGCAGATACAACGACAAAATGGCTTATGGACAGTCTAAGCTGGCAAACTTACTGCATGCAAAGGAGCTCTCTAGAAGGCTGAAGGTATTGTTTTTGGTTATCCTAATATTATCCATTTTTCTTATTCGTTTGGGAAGGATAGAAACCTGAAGAGAAACAATTTGTCCATCATGGCCCTGATGCTTTGGCCTGATAAGGTGCTAACTGTAAGAGGCAAGTCGGCAACTAGTAAGCAATAGCCATTGCAAACTTTGGGATTTAGATAACTTCATATCCTTAGGGATCTTGATAGTACTGTATCGTTATGAATTCCAGACATTATTTGCTCTAGTTCCCTTAGATCTATGTATCAACATTCACTGTTGTAATGTATGACACTTGTTAAAACTCTGAAACCTACTCCTGGTTCTCAAATTATGTGCCATCCTTCAGGATCCTGTTCTGACGCATCATTATTTCTATGTTTGTAAACAGGAAGAAGGAGCAAACATCACAGTTAACAGTGTCCATCCTGGATTGATCATGACCAATTTGATGAGACACTCCTTTGTTCTCATGAGTATGCTCTCTTTTTCTTGTTTTCTCACAGAGAATATATGTTCTCAGGTCTTAGCTAGGAACACTTATCTTCCAATAATGTTCTGAAGCACCTTGTTTTCTCTTGCAGAGGTGCTTCAGGTTGCCACTTACATACTGTGGAAGAATGTACCCCCAGGTTTGGAACCAGATCTTTGCACTTCATGTTTGGAGCCAGTTCTTGTTCATAGTGATAACAATAAAAAAACATTGTCATATGGTGAAAGTAATGAATCTAATATTATATTTTGCAACTTGTATTCTGAAATTTTGCATATGCATTTTTCAGGGAGCCGCAACTACTTGCTATGTAGGACTGAACCCTCAACTCAAGGGAGTGACAGGAAAATACTTTGCTGACTGCAACGTGGAGAAGACGAGCAAACTGGCGAGAAGTGAGGAGTTGGCAAAGCAACTCTGGGACTTCAGCGAGGAGCTGATCAAGTCTGCGAAATGAGAGCCGAAAGAGCTGGATCAGAGAAATGTTCTGTTCCTGCTTGGCATCTGGTTGTACAAGTGATGACTTGGTTAATATGTAGCGGGTGGTTATTAGGAACCTGAGCGATGGCTGGACCTCGTGGTGTTCAGAAATAAAATCTGCTTGCTTTCCTAGAATAATTAGTCTGGTGCGGCAATGATCAACTTGTAGCACTGTTAATATCTGTTCAATATACATGCAGCTCAGTTCTGGCTTGAAATTCAGAGTCGTGTTTGCCTGAGACACCATCAGTGTTTGATTCGTCTTTGTTATTTGGTTCAGCATTTGAATTGTGAATACAGATCTTGTTACATTCTGAACATCTCTGCTGTGTTGCCACTGAAACTAGAAGCCAAGATCCAAGATTCATATCTTATATACACCACAAAATTACTGCTTCATGTATGTAAACAGATCGAGAATCACACAAACACAGCCTATACTTGTTCTAGAAACACAGCCGGCGAAGATGGCTCGTCGTCATGTTCATCCTCCCACACCCCAACGGCCGTGGTGAACCAGACGGCGCCGGTTACCACGACGACGGTGAACACGAGGGGCACGATGACATCGGGCTTTGCCCGTCCGAACATGCCGGCGGGCACGCAGACGGCGTCCCACGGCGGGCCGTCGACCGGCAGGCCGACGGTGAACCCGTCGCCATTGTCGGTGGTGGTGCCCGGGCACGCGCGGGAGAGCGGCGCCCCGGGCCCGACGGCCCAGACGAAGGCGAGCTCCGGCGCGAATGCCGCCACGGCCACGGCCGTGGTGGCCACCGCCGTCCACGCGGCCGCGTAGAGCAACAGCGCGCGGCCCGCGAGGAGGCCCGCGAGGGAGAGGGAGGGGAAGGGGAACGCCATGGGGGTGGCGGTTGCTGGAGAGCTCGCGCGCGGCGTGAGGTTTATTAGCGCTAGCGGAGCGGGAGCGGAGGCGTCTGTCCCGTGGTTCGGGTGGGTGAAGAGGATTTGGCGGGAGAGCAGGTGACCGGTGGCACTTCACTTGCCTGCTCCGGCTCCGCAGTCAGGCTACGTGGGCCCCCACCTTCACTGGACCTCTGGTGGGCTGTGTACGTCACAGTTCAGCATGAGAGCTCGCCTGCCGCGGGCCGGCCCATTCTCTACACAGAAATCATGGACCTGCGTGCTGCCTGCCTTCTCCCGAACCCTGGCCGAAGTCGGCCATCTTCGCGGGCTGTCCTCCGCGCGGCGCCGCTCCCTCGGGGATGGTGTCCGGATCGAGCGACGCCGGGAACGTCTGCCATTGGCCGGCGTCGATTCTCCTCGCGGAGGAGGCGTACGTCGCCGCCAGTAGGAACGACACCACGGCCAGAGCCAGATCGAAGGACAACCATACCGTGGAGATCACCTTCTGGATCGCTGATCCACCGGCGGTGTCCTTCTACGCCTTCCACTGCATCAAGGCTCCCAACTCCGACTCCAAGGACGTCGACCTGAGAGTTAAGTCAGTCGTTGCGGGCGCACAAGCCGACTCCACTCTTGTTACCAAATATTCTTTGAGTCTTCAACATATGCTTAAAGGTGACTTAAGAGTTGTAGCATCTCTCTAACTTGTTGCTCAATTTCTTTACTTGTTCATTTAGCTCATTGTTCTCCTTTAAAAGGTTAGTCTCACAAGACATAGAAGTAGAATAAGCATCTATATGTGAAGAGCATGGCATATCTAATAAATCATCACAAGAGGTGGATACATGCTTCTTGCCTACATCACAAGGGTTAACAACATTTTGTAATTTATCATTTGATCCATGTGATGAGCTCTCATTATTTTTAAGTTTCTTTGTAAATACTTTAATGAGAGAAGCATGTTGTTCTAATAATTCATCATGAGATGCAAGTAGTGTCTCATGATTCAATTTTAGCTCATCATGTGAAGATTTATAAGCATCAAATAATTTCTTATGTTCTTCACAAGAGTTCTTTAGAAATGAGTTTTCATTTTCTAAGTTCAATGTTTTAGCTTTCTTATTTTTTAAAGACATGATCATGCTAGTAAGTCTACTAACAAGCTCATCATATGAATCAACATGATCAACCACATTATCATTTGTTACCTTGGTGTCACCTTGTGACATGAAGCAATGTGGTGATGTAGTTTGAGAGCTTGTAGTGGCATTTTCATCATGGCTTGAGCATGAACCATCATCATCATCAAGTGTGCATGGGGTAGCATGATCACCTGCAGCACTTGTGGCATCATTATCAACCTTGTCAAGTGAACTTGTAGTAGATCGATTATCATCATTATCACTTGACCATGAGGCGGAGCAATCTTCCACAATCACCAAATTGTGGTTATGCTCAACACACTCATGCACCTCCTTCTTGGGCTCATCATCCTTCTTGAATTTGTCATCATCCCATGTGGAGGAATCACCAAAGGTTTCCTTGATGGACTCCCATATCTCATGAGCAGTTTCCTTGACGTTTACTTGTTTCATCAAATCAAAGCTTAAAGCATCAATTAGAAAACAATAAGCATGTGCATCAAATTCATAGAGAATTCTTTGAGCTTTGGTGAGATTTCTATGGTCCAAGACATGGGTGAGGCCACTTGTGACAACCCACTAAAATTTAGGTCCCTTTGCATGAAATGATCAAGCATGTGATTTTTCCAAAGTGCAAAGTTTGTGCCATAAAAAATATGTGCCTTACAAACATCTAGCCCATTAGACGTCATCCTCTCAGGTCGGTGAAGACCACAAATGAGAGACCGGGCTCTGATACCAATTGAAAGGGTCAAGATGGCGACTAGAGGGGGTGAATAGTCCTTTTTAAAATTAATCGCGTCGGCTAACCAAAACAAGTACGAAATTAAAACTATCGGTCTAGCCTAGACTACACCCCTCTATCTATATTCTCTAGCACATTCCAAAGATACCAACTAAGCAACAAAGGTACCGGACTAGCTAGAGCTCGTCTAACCAATTCTAGGAGCAAGGTCACATAAATCTATGCCATTAATACTTTAAGCAATAAGGGAGCTCCTACACATACTAGTAAGCAAAAGCACAAAGCCAACTAAGCTCACTAGCAATGCCCAATAACAAGGCAACCAATGCCAAATTAGAGAGCGCAATTACTTAGCTACACAAACTAAGCAATGTGATTAACAAGGTTACACAAACCAAATTAGCCACGCAAGGGAGCTACTTCTATGCTACACAAGCAAAAAGGTAACTAGCAAGCTACACAAGCTAACTAATTACAAAAGCAACACAAGCTCAATGTATATGAAAGTAATCGCAAGCTTGTGTAACGGGGATGCAAACCAACAGGAAGAATAAGGTTGACACGATGATTTTTCTTCCGAGGTTCACGTGTTTGCCAACACGTTAGTCTCCGTTGTGTCGACCGCTCACTTGGTGGTTCGGCGGCTAATTGGCATCACCCGCCAAGCCCGCACGTCGGGCGCCGCAAGAACCTACCCCGGAAGTGAGGGTAGCTCAATGACACGCTTTACTAAAGTTGCTCTTCGTGGCTCTCGCGGGGCGAGCACAATGCCCCTCACAAAGCACTTCTCCGGAGCGCCGCACAAGCTTCTTGCGGGCTTCGACGGAGACCACCACCAAACCGTCTAGGAGGTGGCAACCTCCAAGAGTAACAAGCACCACCAGCATGCAACTTGATCACCTAGTGCCACTCGATGCAACCTCATAATGCAATCGCACTAGAATAGCTCACTCACACAATCAGATGATCACTATCAAGTATATGTGAGATGGAGGACTCCCAAGCACTACTACACAAGCCACCAAGGCTCTAGTGTGCTCTCCTGGTCTGAGCTTTCGGCCAAAGGCCGACCACGGCTTCTATTTATAACCCCACGAACAAATAGAGCCGTTACCCCCTTCACTGGGCGATTTTTGGGTCGACCGGACGCTGCACCGGACGCACAGATCGTGAATACCGGACGTGTCCGGTCGCTATACCGGACGTGTTCAATAGCTGTCTGACTGCCACATGTCCTACCGTTGCCTCCAACGGCTCTCTGACAAGATGACCGGACGCTCAGCACGAAACTATCGGACGCTCAGCCGCTGCGTCCGATCGAGTCTAGTAAGCCTCCAGGGCCGACCGGACGCGTCTGTTAGAAACTGACCGGATGCTAAGCCTCAGCGTTTGGTGGAGTACAGTAAGCATCGATGCTCGACCGGACGCGTTCGGTGATACCGGACCGGACGCTACCAGCGTCCGATCGACTGCTCTATCGAACACGGCGTTTTCTGATTCACACCGAACGCGTCCGGTGTGGCGACCGGACGCGTCCGATCGCTGAGTACGTCGCCAAATACCGGACGTGTCCGGTCACTCTGTAACCAGCGTGACTGACTCCTTTTCAACTCTATCTTCTTCACCCTTGCTCAAATGTGCCAACCACCAAGTATATCACCTTGTGCACATGTGTTAGAATATTTTCACAAACATTTTCAAGGGTGTTAGCCACTCAACTTGCCACACCACTCGATCCTAGCGACGATGCAAAGTTAGATCACTCGAATGGCACTAGATGACCGATATGCAAACAAGTTTGCCCCTCTTGATAGTATGGCCATCTATCCTAAACCCGGTCATCAACTTCTCTACACACCTATGACCGGTGAAATGAAATACCCTAGGTTATACCTTTGCCTTGCGCATTCCATTCCATCTCCTCCAATGTCGATGCAACACATGCATCAACACGATCAACAATGATATGATCAACTTCATATCATCACGTGATCATATTGGTTCATCAATCTTGACTTCACTTGCTTTTCACCGTTGCCTTCATCTATCGGCGCCAAGTCTTGCTCAAGCTTCACCGCCACGCGGACCATCGCTCCAAAGCCTTCGACTTGCCCTTCACACTTACAACCGGTCCATCAAGCCAAGTCTTGTCTTGATCTTCTCCACCTTGATCACATGACTTAATGTCATGTCTCATGTGCAATGAGCTCCTTCATCATCACATGTGTGAGCTTTACAACATCTCCAAGCCATTTTCACCTTCATGGCATATGTTGCTCACACACATGTACCTATGGACTAATCACATATGTATCTCACATAAACACAATTAGTCCACCTAGGTTGTCACTTAATTACCAAAACCACACAAGAACCTTTCAACGAGCTGGATCCCGTGACCTTGGGGTCGGGCGCACCAGAGCTCGCACCCAAGGGTAGGGCGAGACGGAGCTTGCACCCAAGTGGTCGGGCGAGCCAGAGCCCGTGACCAAAGGGCCGGAAGAGCCGGAGCCCGTGACCAAAGGGTTAGAAGTGCCTCTCTTCAAGTGCGGCAGTGCCGCACCACGTAAGACAACAAGGATAATAGTGAAGTATAGATTGTCTTGGCTATGAATATGTAGATGCATGTGGTTGTTTGAGCACTTAGTAGCACATATTAGCTTAAGCATTGTGCCCCCTTGATAGTATGGCTTTTCCTATACTCAAATTCAATATATAAAAGAATTTAAACCTCCTTTGAGTTTGAAGCCATCTACATTTGTAATCGAGGGCTTATCCGTTTCGTGTAGCATCTTGGAATATAAATTCCCTGCTTGTCATCTCGACAAATCTCATTAGTTCTCTAATTGCGTGGTCATTATCATCAAAACCACAATTAGGACTTGATTGCACATTCAAACATTCCCTGGATAATGGACCAAAACTCACTGTGAGGTGGCATCTTGAATTCTTCATTTGGACTTTGCACTATTCATTCTCGCGTTCTGAGGTTGTTCATGCAGCGTGGAATGCATTATATATTCTGAATGTTCTAAGCTAGGATTATTCTTGGAAGTACCCTTATTAGCTATCCTATTTCTAGGTGTAGTCATGTATCGTAACACCCTAGGCTCGGCACATGGCCTAGGCCTACTCTGTCAAGAGGTGGACCCCACATACGTAGCAACCTGCTTGTGCTTTCGTTCTCGTTTCGCTCAAAAACGGCTAACCGAATATTACTATGCATCCTTGGCCTGGCTATTTAAGCTGGTCTGGTCGTCCCTCGATTCTCAGCACGGTGCTAAACCATGGGCAAAGAGTGCTCCACGATGCTATAATAGCCACATGCACAGTATCGAGCTGCAGTAATCCCCCATTGTGGCCCCGCTCCACTCGACGCTTTACAGTCTCGCAACTACAGTAGCCCCCCGGGCCTAGCACTATTCAATTCGACCCAGCTCGTCCCATTTAGGCGGGATGTTACAATCATCCCCTTAGGATTCGACGTCCTCATCGGGCTATTGAACCAGTTTACCTATACGGAAACAAATGCCTCAGGATCGACTCTCTTGGCTACGTTCATATTCCCAGCTTCCCGCCCCAAGTGCCATGCTCTTGCAGAGCCATGCGTAACCTGTCCGAGCTCCCGAGCCATACGTCCGTGAAATCATGAGAGTTGGCTCTTAATACCATTTGTAACCACCCCAGGCCCCGCACACAGCACAAGCCCACTCTACCGAAGGGTGGGCCCCCCACCCTACGTAGCAACCTGCTTGCCACTTTCATTCTCGCTTCACGCAAAACGGTTTAACCAAAGATTACTGTGCTTCCTTAGCCTTTCCTATTTAAGCTAGTCTGGCCGTCCTAAGGTTCCGTACTAAACATCGGGTGAAACAGTGCTCGCATACAGCACCCTCTCATCTACAAGTACCCCCGCGTCCAGCACTATTCTGTTCGGCCCTTTAGAAGCATCTCCAAGAGAGGTGCTAAACATAGATGCCAAATCCTTTGATTTAGCCATTATGTAAAATAGAAAACCTCTTAAAAAGATAGTGACCTGCAACAGCCTTTCTAAATAGCTCGCCACATCATCTTTTTAGAAGCACCATGGCCGCAGTAGTCCACTGCTGGAACATCACCGGGCCTTTGCTTCTTCCGTGACCGGCCAGCGGCCACCTAGACACAACCATCACGGTGGTAGCTCGGCTCGTTGGCTAATTGCACCCAAGCTACAGCAGCGACCCTGCTACATATTGACGCCCGTGCATCCGGCCATGGCCAGCTACAGCCGGCCTTGGCTAGCACTCGAAGGTCGCCCAATCTATCAAAATTGAATGTAGCCGGTTGGAAAGGGATTGGCGTCGTCTGACTAGCAAGGATGCGGAACGAGTACGTACAATGCAGGGTAGAGCTCCTGTAGATGGCGGGATGCGACAAGCTTACGTAGTGCCACGGCATGATTTTTTTGAGGAGCTCGAAGGGGCAAGAGCAGTGTGGTGAGGGAACATGCTCCGAAAAGGGCAGCCAGCGAGTCGACGACTCACGACGGGGATCGGCCAGGACAGCACGGCAACAGGCCGCGTGTGTTGCGAAGCCACACGGGAAAGCGAGATAGCAAGCAGCGCTCACTAGCTTTCTTTGGCCAACCGAGATTCATGAAATAGACGGCTGGGGTATTTTACAACTCCAGATACAACATCTGTTGGGAGTCTATTTTGTAGCACAAAATGTCTAAATCCGATTCCATGCTAGGAATAGCAAACTCTCTTGGAGTTGCTCTTAGGGGGGATGTTACATGTATGTTCCTGGTTTGGTGAGCCAGTTATTAAGCTCAGTTTTGTTTCATTCCTCACCCAACTTTGCAGCCATTTATTAGTGGCTCTTCAGATCTAGCTGAGGTTAATATGGTTGCTCATAATTAAGAGTCCCACAGTGATAGGAGAGGAGAGGATCCCACCTTTGCTTTTAGCAGTGACACCATGCATGGCTAGCTAGCTAGCTCGATTACCTGCCTGGTGCCCTGAGATCGATTATCTGTAACCTTAAACTACTCTACAATCTAACTGATCTGATGAACCATCGAAATCAGCAGGCCTTCTGTTTGGAAGGACGCAAGGTCCAAATTAGATCTGTCCATAGGAAAGTAGTGATCAACCAGGAACCTTTTTTCATAGGACTTGTTCAGTCTGGTCCGATCTTGCCTCGATCGGCTGCTGCATGCGGCTTTCCACGCGTACTCTTGGTATCCATGAGATGAGACCTACTAAGACCACATACTTGACAAACAAGATGGAATCACCACAATCATAAATACGCCGGCCGTAGATGATCCATGCTGGTGAACTACAGTAATTGCCAAGGAGATGATTCTGTCTGTCTCATGCCTAAACGAACTAGTGGCTCATTTTTTCCCCAATTCCATAGCATTAGGCAATTAGGCATTAGGCATTAGGCATTAGTTTAAAGAGAAGTCGCATTGTTTGGTCACAAAAAGCCTGCCTGAATATCCGGAAGCAGTGAGGTTCAGCATTAATAGCTTGTAATAGGCAACAGTCTCAATGGGTTCATGCCTTATTTTCCAACATACTATATTTTGAACACAGTGTAGAAGAGTTTTATCCTCCATGAAACTCTCTCTACTCCCATAAAATTTCATCATCTCTCTTCATCAATACAATATCATGTCAGCATATTTAATGTCCATAAAAACTCTACGAAAATTTCGTTGAGATTGGCTTAAGCCACTTCATCAGTTCATCTACAAGAGACTAGAACCAATAATGCAAACACATGACCACCAAGCGGTTGGCAGTGGATCGTTCTCGTCCGGTCTCGAATCCGGACGCGCACCTCCGCGAGCAGCAAGATTTCGATGCAGATCGATCGATGCTGGGGGAGCTGGCCGCACGACAATGGAGCCTTGAGCCTTGTGGTACTATTTGTGTGTGTGCGTTCACTGCCTTTAATTTGGCCTACCCGTGGGGATCGAATGGGACGGAACCATCCATTCTGCATCTAGAAAGCTCTGTCGATCGCCGATGCAACGAAAATTCTACGTGCTCCTGTTCGTTCATGTATTGGCTAGAGTTTATTATTATTATTATTTTTAATCCCTGTCAATGCATACGCAGAGGCGGCAGTCCGGCAGTGTCCGAGGCCCTGAAGGCCTAAACGCCAAGAGGCGGACATACAGTGCGGCACTGCATCGCAGCGTGTGTCCTCTCCTTCCACCAATGATTTCGGCCGTCTATGCTGCTAGGAGCAAACGTCATCGTGGATGAGGTACGTTGAGGCGTACGTGGAAGCTAGGCTATGCAGATGGATGGATACCACTCCAGTCCAGGTTCGGGTCCAGCCCATTCTTGTTGCCATGGCGGCCATGCCCTCCGAGTCGTCTCAGATTTGTTTGCATTGATCTCATCTCCCCACGCAGCCCTGCCTGGCCGGCCGGTTCTTGAAAGCCACGAGACGACGCCTCTGCAACATAGAGTAGGAGTATATGCTCTCCTCCTACCTAGTACTCCATGACCATGAGTGCCCTCCTGGAGATTTTTGCCATGGATGCACCCTAAGGAGAGATTGAAGCTGTCTAAAGGTTCAATAAGCCTCCCTGGACATTTTCCTGCATCCGAGCACACAAGGACAGTTTGGTGCCTGTTGTGCTGGGTGACTGACTGGTGGGTGGCTACTGAAGCCAGTATGCCGGCCGCCGAGTAGCTAGTGTGGGGCTAGGCCGGGGTGGTGGCGTGGTGCCGTGGTGTGAGCTCTGAGCTGTGATCATGATGGCATTCGCATCGCATCGCCCCCTGGATAAGCTGCTACTAGCCTTTGCCCGCAGCCGCACATGGAACGGGTTCAATGCCTTGCCCTACCGCCCCTGTGCTTGCATGCCTGATGCCTCTCTCTCTCTCTCCACGATGATCGGATGAAATCTACTAGTAATAGTGTACGTGTGTTCCCTCGTTGTTGCCCCTTGTGTGCTTCCATTTGTCAGGTACATACGCATAAAGTTTTCCAAAAAGGTATATACGCATACATGTAACTAGATGAATTCCTCGATGTGGGAATTCAGAGACATGAATTTCAGATAAGCAAAGACTAAATTAGTTGGATATTTAATTAGAATACTGTAGTATGATAATATTATTTGGGATCTCATGGGAAAATATGAGAGGATAACTCCATTGAAGTTTTTTAGTAGTAAAAATTATGTTGCTTGAGTGAAGCGGAGAAAAACTTAAGATCATATAAGTTAAATTGTAAGAAAGCACTTACTACGGTGCGAACAAATGTGTGGTTATATAGAGAAATAAATTGATTCTCCAAACATGACAGAATTAATAATAGGTACATGAGCAAATTTTAATATTTTTGTGTGTCCTTCTCGCTGAAAATGACATGCTGGTAGGATTCTCACTTATTGATGTTACTAATGGTGATAATTTGATGGTCATGTGGCAGTTGTTTGATGATGTCTTCACCCAGAGATTGGCCTTTGAGAGTTCCACAAACTCCTTGAGCTCATTCATCACGGGATTCACGGCCGTATCTACCGGCTATAATCTTGGGAGAACTGACGGAAAAGTGATGGAAAGGAGCATAGGAGGATTCCAGCTGCATCTTGGAATGGAAATACTGTTTTTGTTGTTAGCAAAGAACACATGGATGCAACAAAATTAAGATGTTGATAGTACGTGCATACTGCATCAAGGGAGAACCTGAAGCTGCTTTTCTGATCCTCCATTATCGCCCTGTTCGTTTGGGCTTATTTGGCTGATATGTCATGGCTAAAAGTACTGTTCGCTGATTTGGTGTGAGAGAAAAATACTGTTCATTGACTAAAAAATACGACTTATAAGGCAAACAAGCTCAAGTGAACATGACGATATGTTTTTAACGGAGAGATGCGAAATGTACTGACGGTCAGAGTGTGAGGTAGCACTATAGCAGATGATTGAACCACAAAATTATTTTTGGGGCTATTGCGTTTGTACCTTTACTTTGAAACCCAATTGTGATTTTACCCTCGCTTTTCGTCATGTTGCATTTTTACCCTCGCTTTGTAAAAACGAACACTCAGTCTACCCCTACTATGTTAACAACAACTAACGGAGTTAACTGGGATTGCCAAGGACAACTTTGCCCTTGCAAAAATACTCTTACTTTTCTAAGTTCATTGTGATTTTATCCCTGTTTTCTTAAAAAAATGGCAGCATCATTGTACAACTTGTTACATATAATTGCACATAACAGGCAAATATATATGGGCCCAATATATATATAATATCACATCACAAGTATGTGTAGCAAAAGCGCAGCAACCATCATCCAACATAAACATCCATCATCCAACATACACAACCAACAATCCATCATCAACATACAAGTCCAACAAAAGCAGTAGCTAATAGTGAGATATTACATGTTCATTGTCATAATCACACAATTCCTAACAATGCAGCCAACCTCCCTCCTCTTCCTCTTCCTTGTGTTCTAGCCCCTTCTACTCCTTCAGTTCCAGGTGCTTCACTTGCACTTGCAGCACTTGCACTTGCTCTTCCTCTTCCTCTACCCCTTCCTCTTCCCCTTCCCCTTCCCCTTCCACTTGCACTTCCACTTGCATTTGAACTTCACATGAATGGAGAAAAATGGTTCAGTAAACAAGTTGACTGAATAATCTAGAGTAAAGGAAAAAAAATCAGCATGACTCACATTGATGCTTGTGAAGATAACTCATTCTGAGAAGATGAGCGGTTCCTCTTTTGACTAGCAGTTGGACCTCCTTGGCAATACTTGGGTATATGGCCGAGTTCTTCACATTCAGAACATGGTTTCCTTTTCTTACTAGTGCTGGTCTCATCAAAAGACTTCATCCTAGAAGCTCTGAACTTGTAAGTTTTGCATAGAAATGAAGCTCTGAACTTGGACCTGCATCCCAATTGTGCATCAAATTTATCAAACTTTGAAATTCTAGATCTTCCAGACCGTTGAGAGTTCGATCTCTGCCCTTGAAACAAACTGATAGAGTTATATACGAAGAACAAAATTGATTAAGGTCGATTAAGATTTTTACATGCAAAATTGAGAGAAATTTGGGAAAGAACAGAACCTCTGCCTCTGCTTCTCCTCTGAAAAGAACAGAGCCTGCGCCGTCCTCTGCCTCCGGGCACCGGCCTTGCTGCACATCCGGCCGGAGCGGCGCCGGCGGGGCCTGAACAGCGGCCGGGGGCGGACCTCCACGGGCGGTCGCCTGGAGCAGATCTGCGCCTCCGTGCCTCCACGGGGCGGGGCGGGGACGGGAAGGAGTGGCGCCGGATTCGAGCAGGAGCGGCTAGGGAAGGGAGGAGGGGAGCTGCGCCTGGCTCCGGTGGCCGCCGGCGAGCCCTTCCCGGCCACAAGCGCGTCGCCCAGGCCGGCCCTCCGCGTCGCACGGCTGCCCCGCCGGCCGCGTCGCCCAGACGCCCCTCCCGGCCGCTCCTCCGTCGCCCAGTAGTCGCGCGGCCGCCCTGCCGCCCGCGCTGCCCGAGCGCGCGAGCCGCGCCGCCCAGCACTCGCCTGGCCGCGCCGCGAGGGGCCCCTCCACGCCGCCCAGCCGCGGCGCCGGCCGCGCTGACCAGCCGCCGGAGCCGCACCTGCCGACCGCCCGAGCGCTGCGCCCGCGATAGAAGGCCGAGACCGCATCGGGATGGATAGGAGAGTCACGGGTGAGTGGAAGGTTATTTTTGTCCTAGCTACTTCTAAGCCTGTCTTTTCCTTTTTTTTAATTTTTTTTTACATAAACATCTAACAGAGTTATAAAGAGGGGTAGACTGAGTGTTCGTTTTTACAAAGCGGGGGTAAAAATGCAACATGGCGAAAAGCGAGGGTAAAATCACAATTGGGGTTCAAAGTAAGGGTAGAAACGCAATAGCCCCAATTATTTTTTGTCTGCGTAGTCGAAGACTGATGCTTGTTTAAATAGAAGAGATCGTGTGGTTGTTGCTCATCTGTCTACGAATGTGAGACACGAAGGGACAATATATGCGTTAGTTGGGAGAAGATGAAACTACAATTCTTATAAAAATCTCACTTGATATTCTGGTAAATAGGAGCACGTAGTGGTGAGATGGGGAGCGCAAGAGGCAGGAGGTGGTGTCCAAGTGACGTGAGTGGCTAATAAGTGATGGGTCTCGATCGGTGGAAGGCTGGAAGTCAGGCCCCATAGATGACGTGACTACTACTAATCACCATCAAACGGCTAGGATAATCAGCAGCAATGGTGGGAATTAAAAGGATGACGTGGCACTCTCTGGTATAAGATAAAATAGGGTAGTCGAGTTTATCTTTATAAGAGTAATAGATTAGTACTCTCAGTAATTCATTTTGTTTTGTCATGCTCTCGGAGCAGACAATAATTCATCATTTAACCAAAGACATAAATCAGAAACACAATCCATGATCCAAAATACCCCCTGGCCCGAAATAGCGCCAAATGTGAGATGCACGCAGCACAGCCTAAAATAATGGAGAATTTATATTTGTAAAAATATCCGTAGTGATCTCTCTAAACTACTAGCAACAAAAACAATGGCAAACGGAGCAAAAAAAAAAAAAAAGAGAGGAAGAAACACCCTTCCTCAGTACCACGTACGTGTTCATATGTTGTTAGTCTAAAACGGCCGTTTAGCTCGTTTGCACATCATTTAATTAAATGTCATATAGTGATACATCATTTTCATTTAAACAACCGTTTTACCTGTCTGAGTGTCCGATTAGGCCAAATGATGGCTAAACAGCGAGTGGTCGTCTGTTTATCGTTTAACACTTGTGATAACACTCTAAGTTTGTACTCCATTCCAAAATAACTATACATCTCAAAAAGTTAATATTTTTATATATTCTTAATATGTTTATTATGAAAATATATTCCGTTATTAATCAAATGATACTTGTTGCGCATCATAAATATTCCGATGAAGAAAAATAAAGCCCATAGAAGGCACTGTCAAGGTTGGATTCCCACCCCAATCACGGTTAACAAGGATTTAGTTTAATGTCTCCGTCAACCTAAAAACAGACTTTGCACACTTAATTAAGGCCCTGTTCGCTTCGCTGAAAAAACAAGTCGAAACACTGTTCCGGCTGATTTATTGTGAGAGAAAAACACGGTTCCGGCTAAAAAAACAAGCTGAAAAAGACGGATTATAAAAGAAGTGAACATGGCCAAATTCTTTTATAAGGAGACCTGCCAAGTTCTCGCCAGTACAACACGAATCCAGATTTTTTTTACGCAATCATTTCTCAATATAGGCAAAGCAGAAGAACTAATACAACACCTTAGGGTGCGTTTACAAGTAATTCTGATTTTCAAGTGAAAATAGTGTTTTCTGTTTTTTTTCTGTATATAAGAGCTAGAGTCGTTTTGCAGGTACTAGGGCTAGGGGAATCCTTATTACTAACCAAACAGGTAATTAACACATTGTTCAGTGTATTATAAAATCGTTTCTCTAGAACACGTATCCACTACGTTGTTCCAATAGGAACCGAATGAGAAAGGGATTATGATTGACTTATAAATCTTAATGCGTGACTTAAATCCGTGTTTAAAAAAATGTGCTTGATCCCTAATCATCTGTTTCCTGTACCAAGTCTGCATCGTCATAAAACTCCGATTCTTAAAACGAGAAAAGAGAAATCACTGTGAAAAGACCAACTCGTCTCATCTCAACTCTGAAACCCTTGTTTTTTTTCTTACAGAGATAAAAATGTGTTTGATTTGATCCCTAACCTGTCTCCTATAACAAGTTTACATCGTGTCATAAACTCTTCTAAAGTAACAACAACTAGAAACACAGAGCGAGAAGGAGTCACGTGATTCATGAACAGCTCCGGCTGTAAAACGAAAGGAATTCTCATGTGCTTGCGCAAAAAAAAAAGAAGGGAATTCTCATGTGGTGGTTCTCGGTCTGAACTCTGAAACTCTTTTCTTTTCTTTCCCGGTGAAAAAAATAATGGAAGACATTTCGTTATCCTGTCTGTTCCTAGAGAGCTCTCTGTCCCTTGGTGTCCAAGACAAGAACCCCCGCAGAACCACGAGGCAGGGCCACCTCGCACCAGCAGATCGGAGTCCAATCCCTTTCCGGCCGGTCGCCTCCGTGCTCTCTGTCTCCCTCCCCTCCCCTCCCCGCCCCGCCCCGCGCCCGCGTTGGCGTTGCGCTCCTCGTCTCCGTCCACTCCCCTCCCCGCCCCGCCCCGCGCCCGCGTTGGCGTTGCGCTCCTCCTACAGCCTGTTCGTTTGGCCGTGGCTTGTCGTAAATGATCGTAAATTTTCAGTCGAAACAGTATTTTTCTCTTACACAAACAGCCAGCGATACTTTTTCACGAACCAGCAACGATACGAACCAGCCAACCGAACAGGCTGCTGCTCCCCAACCAAACTGTTACCCGCATCCCCAACCATAAATAACCTCACCCCTCTCCCTCCGCCCTCTTCCCATGCACGCCCGCTCCCGTTTCCGCCCTCCGCTCCACTTCCCGCCGCAATAAACAAGTCGAGGTGCAGCGGTGGTGCCGGCATTGCCGAGACTTCCGTGATTCTTGCACTTCTTGGTTGGCTATCTATATCTACTACGGCTTCGTTGGCTGGCTCACCTCTTGTTTTCGTTCTCTTCTTGGCTGCAGTTGGGAGTTTGCTTCGGTTGGGCCGGGGGTTCAGATCGTTCTTTACTGGAGTAGAGAAAGAGAATTCAGTTGGCGGCGATGCGTATCCTCTCGCTCATCACCGGCAAGGCGGGCGCCAGCGGGTTCGGGTCCGCGTCCACGGCGGAGCAGGTCACCGACGGCGTCGATGCCAGCCGCCTCACCGTCGTTATCACAGGTAATCCGTTAAACCACCGACAGATTCGTAGAAAAGAAGATTCCCCTTCTATAATGATGATGATGCTAGAAGATGATGATGCTAGTGTTAAAAACATTTAGGATCTCTAGCAGTAGATCTAGGAGGGATACACATGGATTCGGAATAACACATGCACATGTAAACCTAGAACACTACACCGAGAGGGAGACAGAGAGACAGAGGGGTGTGAGGAGAGTGAAGAGTTCATAGACCAGTGGATCCTGTGGAGTTGGAGCTCGATCCGGCCATCGCTGGTTCGTTGATGGAGGCAGCACACGAGCAACGACGGTCGGTGAAGAGAGGCGACACAGTGGAGACGGTGATGCAGTGCAGTGGCGACAGGGGTGACGGTGGCGGCGGAGGCGCTTCCCGTCACTGGCTGCGCCCCTCACTAGATCGGGTTTAGGGTTTGTCGGTGGGAGTACGGCTCACGGTGAACCTCGTACTGAGAGCCGCCGGCCCCCACCTCTTTATATAGCGCAGTGTGATAGGGTCCTCCAGCCATAGATGGGCTGAGCGCTCCCGATCAGGGCGCGGATCAAAGACCCATCAAGCCGTTGGGCTTAATGGTGGAGAGATCATTCCAATATTCTCCTCCTTGATCTTAACTTATACCTTAACTTTAATACTTTTCACTTTTACTTATTCCATCATAGATTAGTGCATAGAGCGTGCTTCCTCGTCACGATCAATTGCCGATAGATTTAACAGCTACAATGCACGTCTCTGATCTGAAATAGATACTTTAACTTTGGGGCCCTTTATAGTCCAGGAATCATAGGCCTTCCCTTAAACCCATGCTGGCTACATGTTCTCTGAACACGTTGGGTGGTAAGCCTTTTGTAGGCGGATCCGCGAGCATCTTTTCGGTACTTATATGCTCAAGACTTATCATTTGATCCCGGACTCTATCCTTCACAATATAATACTTTATGTCAATGTGTTTGGCAGCACCACTTGACCTATTATTGTGAGCATACTATACTACTGGATTATTATCGCAGTATAACTTCAGTGGTCTATAGATGTCGTCAACCACTTTCAAACCGGGTATGAACTTCTTTAGCCAGTTCACCTGCCCCGTTGCCTCATAACACGCTACAAACTCGGCATACATTGTGGACGATGTAGTGACGGTTTGCTTTGAGCTTTTCCATGAAACAGCTCCCCCTGCGAGAGTGAATACATATCCAGACGTGGATTTTTTATTATCTCCCGCATAATCAAAATCTAAATATCCCACTATATGGAGTGAATCAGATCTTCTATACGTCATCATGAGGCCTTTCGTTCCTTGCAAATAACGCAAGACTTTCCTTACCAATTTACAATGTTCTATTCCAGGATTGCTCTGGAATCTGCCAAGTAACCCGGTAACAAATGCCAAGTCAGGGTGCGTACATACTTGAGCATATTGCAAGCTTCCGACAGTTAAAGCATATGGAACCGCTTTCATTTGATCGATCTCATATTGGTTCCTAGGGCATTGAAAATTCCCATATCTGTCGCCCTTGACTATAGGAGCAGGTGAGGTACTACATTTGTGCATACTGAATTTCTTTAAGATTTTCTCTATGTATGCCTTTTGTGACAGTCCTAATACCCCTTTACTTCTATCTCGGTGAATCTCGATCCCTAGAACGGACGAAGCTTCACCAAGATCTTTCATATCAAATTTTGAGGACAAAAACTTCTTTGACTCCAGTAGTAGACTGACATCACTACTAACAAGTAAGATATCATCCACATACAGGACAAGGAAGATGAACTTCCAATTCTTAAACTTTGTATAGACACAATTGTCCTCTACATTCTCTTTAAACCCAAAATTTCTTATTGTCTGATCAAACTTCAAGTACCACTGTCTTGAAGTTTGTTTGAATCCATAAATAGATTTCTTTAGGCGGCATCCTAATCGTTCTTTTCCTTCCATGACAAAACCTTTCGGTTGTGCCATGTAAACATTTTCCTCCAAGTCTCCGTTGAAAAATGCCATCTTTACATTCATCTGATGTAACTCTAAATCGTAATGTGCCACTAATGCCATTATGATTCTGAAGGAATCCTTACATAAGACTGGAGAAAAGGTCTCATTGTAATTAATCCCTTCTCTTTGTGTAAAGCCTTTTGCCACAAGTCGGACTTTATATCTCTCTATATTTCCTTGAGAGTCAAGTTTTGTTTTGTAGACCCATTTATAGCCTACTGTTTTGGCTCCTTTAGGAATTATCTCCAAATCCCAAACTTTATTTGCATTCATTGATTTTATTTCATCTTCCATGGCCTCAAGCCACTTTGATGAATGATCACTTTTCATGGCTTCTTCAAATGAGGTGGGATCATCCTCCATTTAAAATTCTTTAGTGTTGTACACTTCATAATCAGTAGGAATAGCTGATTTTCTAACTCTTTGAGACCTTCTAGGAGCCTTCTCATTTGGCACATTTTCTGTTTGAGGCTGTTGTTGCTCTCCCTCATGTGTGGCAATAGGTTCTATAAGATCCTAAGGAATAGGTTCCTCATCATCATTCATTGTTGCCACAGGCGGGATATCAATAGGTGCTGGCACCACAGTGTCTTGTACTGTCGGTGCAGCAACAGCAGGTAGTGAGAAAAATATCTCATAAATTATCGGAGTGGGTGCATACACCCGCTTCTCTTTAAGGTCAATTTCTCGAGCTACCATGCTCCCTCTCATCATTTCATCCTCTAGGAAGATAGCGTGTCTCGTTTCCACAAACTTTGTATGTCTATCTGGACAGTAGAAATGAAAACCTTTTAACTTTTCTGAGTAGCCAATGAAATGGCAACTCATTGTTTTGGGATCTAGCTTCCCAATGTTTGGGTTAAAAACTTTAGCCTCAGCAGGGCTCCCCCACACACGCAAGTGGTTAAGTGAGGGTACTCTTCCTATCCACAACTCATACGGTGTTTTGGGCACTGACTTACTTGGTACTCTATTGAGAATATGAATGGTAGTTTTTAACGCCTCCATCCACAGACTCATCGGTAAAGTGGAGTAACTTATCATACTACGCACCATATCTATCAGGGTACAGTTACGCCTTTCAGCTACTCCATTTTGCTGAGGTTCGCCCGGTGTTGAATACTGGGCGACTATACATTTTCCTATAAGAACCTTGCAAAAGGTCCAGGAACTTGTCCATACGGGGTATGCTGACCGTAGTACTCCTCCCATGGTCAGACCTGACTATCTTAATCTTTAAATCATGCTGATTTTCAACTTCTGCTTTAAATATTTTGAATTTATCCAACGCTTCTGTTCTTTCTTTAATTGGATAAATGTAGCCATAACGGAAGTAATCATCTGTGAATGTTATGAATGAATTAAAACCATCCACACTCTTTATAGGAAAGGGACCATAGATATCTGTGTGAATAATCTATAGAATTCCTGCGCTTCGTTTGTCATCTTTCTTAATTTTCTTTACATACTTTCCTTTTATGCAATCTCTATATTGTTCTAAATTTAAGAGCTGTAATGGAGGAAAAATATCATTCTTAACTAGACTTTTTATTCTCCCCCTCGAGATATGGCCTAAACGACAGTGCTATAATTTCGACAACGCATCGTGAGCTCTCTTTCGTTTTCTGTTTGCATTGTTCGATGAAGATACATTCTCATTCACATCACATACGGAATTCACATTTTCACGAAGTGATAACAAATAAAGCTCGTCTTGTCGGAAGCCAAGACCAATACATCTATTATTAAACAATATCTGACATTTGCCATTTTCAAAATGGCAATCATAAACATCATGGTCCAACTTTGATACACTAATCAAGTTTCTTTGCAAAGAAGGTACATAAAGAACATCTTTACGAAAAAGTATGAAGCCATCAGCAAGCTCTAGCGGAAGATCACCAACGGCCTCAACATCTGCTTGTACTCCATTTGCGACTTTAATGAAACTTTCGCTTCTTTGCAAAATTCTCATCGAACGGAATTCCTGTAATGAATTAGCAATATGAATAGTTGCACCTGAATCAATCCACCAAGTAGATTTTGAAAACTTGACATACAAGGATTCATTTACGAACGTAATAATGTTCTCACCTTTATTTTTCATAATCATCTTTAGGAAATCGGGACAATTCTTCTTATAATGTCCCGTCTTCTTACAGTAGAGACACTGATCTTTATCCACTGGAAATTGCTTGCTCTGAGACTGTTACATGGGACCCTTTCCAGATGACTTGGAGGAAGAGCTGTTATTATAGTTCTTTTTCTTATCTTTTAGGTAGTTGATAATACCACCCTGTGAAACTTTTATTCTTTCCTCCTCCTGCACACACATGGCTATGAGCTTTTCTAAATCCCATTTCTCGGGCTGTATGTTGTAATTAACAACAAAGGTGTCAAATTTTTTTGGCAAAGAAGCAAAAATCAAATGAATAAGAAACTCATCATTGAGTGCCAAATTCATTGGTTTGAGCTTAGATACCAAATTGCTCATTCTCAGTATGTGCTCTCTAATGCCACTGCCGCCACCAGAGTACCTTTTTGTGACCAGCTGCTTGATCAGCCGGGTTGCATATGTCTTTGAAGAGCCAGTGAACTGACTCTTTATTCTTTCTAGGTACTCTGTGATCGTGTCACCGTCTGAAATTGAGCCCACTATTGCAGGCTCAATTGTATTCTTTATCATAGCCAAATATTTCTTATTGGCTGTGACCTACTTTCTATTTTCAAGGTCAAAAGACATCTTTACGGGAGCAAAGTCTCGCTCTCTGTTCTGCCATGCAGCATCAGTCTCATCTGTCTCCCTCATCAGTGCCACAGGTTCTTTGGGACACGGTGTGGTGACTACCCAGTCCACCTCAGCCAATATGAAGGCCAAGTCGATCTTTTTCTTCTATTCAATGTAGTTATCCCCTTTTAGAGTGGGGATCTCTTTGATACAACTCATCAAGTTGTATCCACCTAAAAACATAATTCAAATAGTGTAAGAACACAAATAATAACAATAACAATTGCATGTTTTATTTTCAATGTTGGTTAAAATTAAAACATACAATTGTTCTTTACACTAATTCTACATCACCGTTGGGCAGAAATAGAATTAATGCAAGACAAAACATCATAATATTGCCATTAATCAACGTTGGTCAGAATAACAATAATATTATAATCAATTTAAAACATATCCATTTTCAAAATTAAATTCTTCCGTTGGTTCGAATTTAATAATGAAAATTACATCTTTAAATACGCAGCGGAAACATTAACATTCAATAATCATTTTTCCAGAAACATAAAGGTACTGTTTTGTTCTCTATGCAAAATTATCGTTGGATCAAAAATTTGCATAGAATTTGACATCAAAATCAATTCAAATTCATCAAATATGAAGTAAACAGTTTCTGGAAAAAACAAATAAACAGTTCCCGAGCTATCTGTGTACAGGCCATTTTGGCCCAGCAACGCACGCGCGGCCCAGCTCGCGGAGCCCAACGCGCGCGCCCCAAGCGGCCCAGCCGCATGGCCCTTTTTTCGGCCAATCCTTTTCTGTTGGCCCAACGGCCAAAACGGCCCAGCCCAGCGCTCGCGGCTCGCGGTCCCTAGCTTCCTAGGCCGCAACGTGGGCCTGGGCCGGGAAACTCCAAACCCGCCTGGGCCAATTTTGGCCCGAGCGCTCCTAGCCGTTGATCTCAGGGCAACGAGATCCGACGGCTCAGCACACATTTCAGAGGAATAAAAAATCAGCAGCGGCGGCGATCCCCTGAAACCCTAACTCCCATTTCTCTTTTGCTTTTCCTCAGCGCAACCGTGGTGGCCAGAGGATGGCGGCGTCGCCGCCCAGTCACCTCGCCGGTGAGGTGATGCCCCGCCGCAGCAAATCCACATCCCATCCCTCATTTCTTTCTCCCGTTCCTCTCTCCACCCAGCAGCAGAGTGGCGGCCGCCCATGGCTGGCCGACGGAGGAAGAAGATGGCGGCGCCGCCACGGGACCCCTCGCCGGCGCGCGCGCTCGCCCGAGGCTGAGCGTGCCGCCGTCGAGTGGCCTCCGACGGTGCCCTGAGTTGGGCGGAGCCCGCGCGCTCGAGGTTAGGCGCGACCCCCCTTCTCTGCTGTGAGCCCGAGCCCATGGCTCGGCTATCTCTCCCGCGCGCCGCCACAGAGGCGGCTGGCGACGGTGATGGGACGGCCGGGCCCCATGTAGGCGTGCCCCTGATGACCGTCCCTTTTCTGTTAGGGTTAGGGTTTCTCTTTCTTGATCCGATTCAAAATCGGACCAACTTCTTTGGATTTCTTTTGATTTTTTTTTTCTGATCTAGATCCACGTACTAGATAGGCTGGCTCTGATACCATTGTTAAAAACATTTAGGATCTCTAGCAGTAGATCTAGGAGGGATACACATGGATTCGGAATAACACATGCACATGTAAACCTAGAACACTACACCGAGAGGGAGTCAGAGAGATAGAGGGGTGTGAGGAGAGTGAAGAGTTCACAGACCAGTGGATCCCGTGGAGTTGGAGCTCGATCCGGCCATCGCTGGTTCGTTGATGGAGGCAGCACACGGGCAGCGACGGTCGGTGAAGAGAGGCGACGCAGTGGAGACGGTGATGCAGTGCAGTGGCGACAGGGATGACGGTGGCGGCGAAGGCGCTTCCCGTCACTGGCTACGCCCCTCACTAGATCGGGTTTAGGGTTTATCGGTGGGAGTACGGCTCACAGTGAACCTCGTACTGAGAGCCGCCAGCCCCCACCTCTTTATATAGCGTAGTGTGACAGGGGCCCTCCAGCCATAGATGGGCCGGGCGCCCCCGATCAGGGCGCGGATCAAAGGCCCATCATGCCGTTGGGCTTAATGGTGGAGAGATCATTCCAACAGCTAGAACATACTGTTTCTTGCGTTGGTGAATGTGTGGTGCTTCCTGCTGTTATGTTGCTTGACTTGATGAAACTGAAATTAGCCGGTTTTATTTCCTCTGTGATTGCCGCTGCTCTAGATTCTCGACAACTTCCCTTTTTGGGCGCTTGATAAGGAGGGATGGGTAGATCTTCACCTGCCACTACTAATTTGCGTCGCAGGTCAGATGCGCACCCTTGATTTAATTGCTGGTTACATGTTGTTGTCAACTGTCTCCAATAGGAGACCTATATGGAGACCCAAACTTAAAATGGGTCTCCAACACAATATCTATAGCCTCCAACAGAGTACCTATATAGAAGACCCATTTTAGGTGCTAAGAGAGGTATAACCCAAATCTGATTATGCTCTCTTCTGGAGATCCATTTGCAAAAAAGATTCTTTTTTTATCTTGTTGTTGGAGAAGACTAAAAATGGAGATCGAACATTTTAACTGTAGCGCTACGTGAAATAGGTCTTGCGTTTTGGGTATCGATCGTTGGAGACAGTCTCACTGGGTTTTCTCGCAACTGGTCGTTGTTTTATGAGCCGTACGTGCGTATGCAGCCTCGCAACTGTTTGTAATTTCACTGTGGAATCTCACGTGTTTTTTTTGGGTTTGTGTTGGTAGCTTTTTCATAACGAAACATCCTTTTTTGTGAACTATTCGTCATTAGATGGTCAGGTTTACAGTTTAGACCTAGATTTATGAGTTTGCTGTGATATCTTTGTGTACGAAATTGACTGTCAACAACTTGTTGTTGCCACTAGCTTTCTCACAACTGCACTAGTGAATGTTGAGATGTACTGTACGCCAAGTTTTCCTGTCAACTATATATAACTACCAACTAATTAACATCTCCTTACAGTGACCTGCATCTTACTGAAAATTACACTAGAACCTGTGAGCAAGTAGTGAAGGACTTATATGCATAAGAAGTCAAAGCTATTATTCTCCAGTGTAGTTCGAGAAAAAAAAGTAAAAGCTATTATATTAGATGATGGTTTCCTACTCAACACTGTGGTTACATTACAGTGGGATGATGGATTTTCCTTTTTACTTTTTTTCTAAAAGATGGATATTTCTTCCTTTTTGCGTGAAAAAGGAGAATTTGAGTTTGGGCCTACGTGGTCCTTTGGCACAATCATTTTTGTGTGGCCTTGAATGAATTGTCCATAGTGTAATGTTGTCTGATCTTTTTCGAATTAGCACTGCTGGCAACTGTACCCGCTTTTGTTGCAATGCATCTTTTGTTTTCGTGGTAGTTTGATATACTTTTATCAGAATTGACAATGTCTCACCAGTGGTAATATAACACCAACATTATATTGTACTAGTTGTACATAAACTCTCTTTCGCTATCTTAATTGAAAGGCAGAGCTCCTGCCATTGCGTTCAAAAAAAAATTATATTGTACTAGTTTGTTGACTTCCTATAAGTCTTAAGTACCTTGTTTTCAACATATAACTGCTTCTCCATGTGCAAAGAAAAGTGATTGGGAACTGAGATGATGTGGCAGCAACAACCTGCACCAATGTCTCTGTATCGTTATTCTGACGAGACCACAATTTATGAACTGGAGCAAATTTCCACCTCTCCTTTGCTGGCACATAATTGCTCACAGCAATGTTGTTCCATATGGTGGCAAGTGTAACGAGGTCAACAATGCAGGATCCTTTCAGTTAGATGGCTATCATCTTCTATCTTTTTCATTTCACTATAGTATTTTGAGGGCACATGAAGCTTTGTTGGGATTTTTTTTTAGTGGAGTAAATTTGATGCCATTGCCACTTATGTTTGTTGGGAACTTGGAATGTATGAAAGTAGAGTAGTTCTGAATTTTTGGTCAAGGGTGTATGAATGCTCAGGAAGTCCAAGGTTGGATTAAAAGGGAGGTTGCATTGGGATTTTACCATTACAGCAGTTTCTGCTTGGTAGGATTCAGTTCATGAGCTTATGCATTGTTTCTTATTCATGTGGCTTAGGATATTTCATTTCTTTTTCTCAAGTTTGTAAGCATTCCTTTTACAGTTTTTACTGCCATCATTTATAGTTAAGTAAAATTAAAGTCAATCACAACCAGCACTCATTTCCAAGATGTTGAAAATCTATTGATTTCCTAATTTTATTAAAACTTGTAATTTCTGGCATATATCAGGAGGAGCTAGTGGCATTGGTCTGGAGACCTCAAGAGTCTTCGCCCTGAGAGGAGCCCATGTGGTCATTGCTGCTAGAAACACAGAGGCTGCATCAGAAGCAAGGAAGAGCATCATGGAGAAGAACCCAACAGCACGTATTGATGTTCTGAAGCTTGACCTCAGCTCCCTCAAGTCTGTCAGGGCTTTCGCGGACCAGTTCAACTCGATGAAACTTCCTCTGAACATCCTGATGTAACCCTCTTCACCTCTTGTTATGCTTGACTTTCTTTGATATATATGAAAGCTTCCTTTGCTTTGGTTAAATTTATCTCCAGCTTATGTATATTACTTACACGCCAATTGTAGCGCTTTCCTCTTTGCACTGAATTAAGCCTTGAGGAATCCTTTTCTGTTCCACAGAAATAATGCAGGTGTGATGTTCTGCCCTTTTCAACTGTCTAAAGATGGGGTTGAGATGCAATTCGCGACCAATCATCTCGGTATTCCCCCACTGACAACATGTCTTACTTAAAACAGCTAAAATGGGTCTCATTGTCCGGTACTGACTTTTGTTTTATCAGGACACTTTCTGCTTACCAATCTCCTCCTTGATACTATGAAAGCCACTGCCAAGTCTACTGGTATTGAGGGTCGCATTGTGAACTTGTCATCAGTTGCCCACCACCATACATATCCAAAGGGAATTGACTTTGATAAACTCAACGATGAGAAAATGTATGTGTATTTATGGTTCTTTGTAGGGATTGACTGTTGATTGAACTGCAAGTAATGATCTTTTATTGGCAGATACAACGACAAAATGGCTTATGGACAGTCTAAGCTGGCAAACTTACTGCATGCAAAGGAGCTCTCTAGAAGGCTGAAGGTATTGTTTTTGGTTATCCTAATATTATCCATTTTTCTTATTCGTTTGGGAAGGATAGAAACCTGAAGAGAAACAATTTGTCCATCATGGCCCTGATGCTTTGGCCTGATAAGGTGCTAACTGTAAGAGGCAAGTCGGCAACTAGTAAGCAATAGCCATTGCAAACTTTGGGATTTAGATAACTTCATATCCTTAGGGATCTTGATAGTACTGTATCGTTATGAATTCCAGACATTATTTGCTCTAGTTCCCTTAGATCTATGTATCAACATTCACTGTTGTAATGTATGACACTTGTTAAAACTCTGAAACCTACTCCTGGTTCTCAAATTATGTGCCATCCTTCAGGATCCTGTTCTGACGCATCATTATTTCTATGTTTGTAAACAGGAAGAAGGAGCAAACATCACAGTTAACAGTGTCCATCCTGGATTGATCATGACCAATTTGATGAGACACTCCTTTGTTCTCATGAGTATGCTCTCTTTTTCTTGTTTTCTCACAGAGAATATATGTTCTCAGGTCTTAGCTAGGAACACTTATCTTCCAATAATGTTCTGAAGCACCTTGTTTTCTCTTGCAGAGGTGCTTCAGGTTGCCACTTACATACTGTGGAAGAATGTACCCCAGGTTTGGAACCAGATCTTTGCACTTCATGTTTGGAGCCAGTTCTTGTTCATAGTGATAACAATAAAAAAACATTGTCATATGGTGAAAGTAATGAATCTAATATTATATTTTGCAACTTGTATTCTGAAATTTTGCATATGCATTTTTCAGGGAGCCGCAACTACTTGCTATGTAGGACTGAACCCTCAACTCAAGGGAGTGACAGGAAAATACTTTGCTGACTGCAACGTGGAGAAGACGAGCAAACTGGCGAGAAGTGAGGAGTTGGCAAAGCAACTCTGGGACTTCAGCGAGGAGCTGATCAAGTCTGCGAAATGAGAGCCGAAAGAGCTGGATCAGAGAAATGTTCTGTTCCTGCTTGGCATCTGGTGGTACAAGTGATGACTTGGTTAATATGTAGCGGGTGGTTATTAGGAACCTGAGCGATGGCTGGACCTCGTGGTGTTCAGAAATAAAATCTGCTTGCTTTCCTAGAATAATTAGTCTGGTGCGGCAATGATCAACTTGTAGCACTGTTAATATCTGTTCAATATACATGCAGCTCAGTTCTGGCTTGAAATTCAGAGTCGTGTTTGCCTGAGACACCATCAGTGTTTGATTCGTCTTTGTTATTTGGTTCAGCATTTGAATTGTGAATACAGATCTTGTTACATTCTGAACATCTCTGCTGTGTTGCCACTGAAACTAGAAGCCAAGATCCAAGATTCATATCTTATATACACCACAAAATTACTGCTTCATGTATGTAAACAGATCGAGAATCACACAAACACAGCCTATACTTGTTCTAGAAACACAGCCGGCGAAGATGGCTCGTCGTCATGTTCATCCTCCCACACCCCAACGGCCGTGGTGAACCAGACGGCGCCGGTTACCACGACGACGGCGAACACGAGGGGCACGATGACATCGGGCTTTGCCCGTCCGAACATGCTGGCGGGCACGCAGACGGCGTCCCACGGCGGGCCGTCGACCGGCAGGCCGACGGTGAACCCGTCGCCATTGCCGGTGGTGGTGCCCGGGCACGCCCGGGAGAGCGGCGCCCCGGGCCCGACGGCCCAGACGAAGGCGAGCTCCGGCGCGAATGCCGCCACGGCCACGGCCGTGGTGGCCACTGCCGTCCACGCGGCCGCGTAGAGCAACAGCGCGCGGCGCGCGAGGAGGCCCGCGAGGGAGAGGGAGGGGAAGGGGAACGCCATGGGGGTGGCGGTTGCTGGAGAGCTCGCGCGCGGCGTGAGGTTTATTAGCGCTAGCGGAGCGGGAGCGGGAGCGTCTGTCCCGTGGTTCGGGTGGGTGAAGAGGATTTGGCGGGAGAGCAGGTGACCGGTGGCACTTCACTTGCCTGCTCCGGCTCCGCAGTCAGGCTACGTGGGCCCCCACCTTCACTGGACCTCTAGTGGGCTGTGTACGTCACAGTTCAGCATGAGAGCTCGCCTGCCGCGGGCCGGCCCATTCTCTACACAGAAATCATGGACCTGCGTGCTGCCTGCCTTCTCCTGAACCCTGGCCGAAGTCGGCCATCTTCGCGGGCTGTCCTCCGCGCGGCGCCGCTCCCTCGGGGATGGCGTCCGGATCGAGCGACGCAGGGAACGTCTGCCCTTGGCCGGCGTCGATTCTCCTCGCGGAGGAGGCGTACTTCGCCGCCAGTAGGAACGACATCACGGCCAGAGCCAGATCGAAGGACAACCATACCGTGGAGATCACCTTCTGGATCGCTGATCCACCGGCGGTGTCCTTCTACACCTTCCACTGCATCAAGGCTCCTAACTCCGACTCCAAGGACGTCGACCTGAGAGTTAATTCAGTCGTTGCGGGCGCACATGGCAGATTCCTTATGACCCTCTTGGCCGGAGACGACCAGGATGAATACTTCATCTACAAGGGCCACCCCAAGTCCCCGTCCCTCGAAAGCATCCCGCTTATTCCATATCATTATAGGCTGCACGGAGTGGAGTTTGGAATCGTGCCCCGCGGTGACGATGGCCATTATCTCCTGATTGCACTCCTTGGCACGGTGAATAAAGATTACCGGCTTCACATCTACTCGTCTGAGGATACAACATGGACGACTAAGGAACTGCCCAATCCATGTCCTGAGGTCGGTGCAATTATGCCGGACAAGGTCTTCACACTCGGAGATGGCTTGGTGTTATGGGTCGATTTGCTGCAAGGTATAGTGACATGTGACATACTAAAAGAACCCCATCGTGCGCAATACATCCCATTGCCTGAGCCCTTGCCTGAAAACAGAGAAAAAGTGAAGAAATTCCTCCCAGGAGTTAGGCTTTTTCGGGATGTCACCTGTGTTGATGGTCTGATCAAGTTTATTGAGATAGAACACCGTGTGATTGTAAGAGAGATTACAGATGATCCTCCTGAAAAGCCTTTTGACCCAAGGACCAAGGATGTGTTCTATGATTCAGAATTGATCATGCTGAGCAAGCACAAACCAGTGGAAAAACAAGCCTAAGATTCAGCGCTCAGCGAATGGTTGGAGTGCCACTATATGGACTAGGGAGATAGGGTCGAACTTTTGGCTCAAATGAAGCGTTGTTGATGTGAATGACATTTTGGCCGATGACTCGGTGTTTTCAGCGTGTCGGTGTCCAGCAAGAAGAGTGAATCTGCTGGGAGCCTGACATTCAAGAACATGCAGTGTGCTCGGCCCACCCTGAGCACGGACGGTAATGACATCCTTTACCTCAAGTTGTTTAGCCGGCAATTGGGTGTACCGGTGCTGGCTGCTGTCGACCTTGTGGAGAAGACACTGAAAGTGGAAGCACCTGGAGTGCTTACTTTTGGAAAATATCCCCCTTCGCAGCAAATATTGCGTCCCTGTGCATTGGCGAACAACCTGAAATGAAAATGACTCCAGGTAATTGTTGACCTTCTCTTGATATCAACACGCCTGTGACAACACTGTTGGACAATTATATTGTTTGCTGCTTACACCCTTTGAAGCTCCACACCATATATATGTTTGTTATTACTCGTGGTTTCTGCTGTGAGAAGTAGGGATATCTGGTTTTTGTACCTTGCCTTTATGACAATATCTTAATCTCATTTAAACTTTTTGTTTACAATAGATACAGGGCATGTAAGGTTATATTCTCTGTTGATTTTTATTTATACTGTGTAGAATCCAGTCTTAATCTGTGTCAAGCGCCTTGGCACCAGGTTGTCAAGCGCCTTACTCAACGACGGCGGCCCGCGACTACGTAGTTCGTAGTCGCGCTCCAGTCCTCACCGCGAGGTTATACCCCTCTGCTGGTGGCTTAACGAGAGTAGAGGTAGGAGATTAGATGATAACTGATTCCCCTTCATTGTTTGGAGTCCCGGGAATATATGAGCCAACCGGCTAACAAACTTGGAAACAAACGATCCTAATTTTAAGGCCTAATTTTCTCCTAGCCATTGGGTCCGGCCCTGCCATCCTCGTCCGAGGTGATCGCGGCCCTTGCTGCGTCGCGCGCTGCAGCCCGCTCTGCTGCCCTGCGGATGTCTCGCGCCCTGCGCTGCCTTGCGAATGTCCGGCCCCACATGACAATCTGTGCTGGGCAGCCAGATTTTTTATCTGCGCTAATGCTTATCAAAGAATTCAAATGATTCTATGCTTGGGTGAGAGGATATTTACAAACTGCGTGCTATTTTGCACTCCATATGAGTCTGCAAAAGTAAAATAACTTGAGCACTACTGATTCTCTGTTTAGGACTATGGTATTGCTTATGAGTTTACCTGTTTCTGTAGGCATTAAAGTCTCAGCAAGCCAGATTGCACTGATGGACAGCTCTGCCAATAAGCCAAACAGTACAGCTGTAAGTATTTTCTATCATGCGCTGGTCTTCTTATTTCAAAGAATTCCCAGTTCCCACCTGACCTGCTAATGTTTCCTCCCTTGTGTCTGTAGATCCGTGTGGGTGAGCCCAGTTCCTATGAATCTGAGAACAAACGTCCAAGGCAGGTTTCTTACTCTGTTCTTTGAATATCTGTGCAATGATGATCTGTTTTAAATTATCAAACCATTGAATATGCTGAAAGCTATCGCTCATTAGTTTTAGCTAATATTGGAGCTCTTTTGTATAATCGGATTTGCCGTCCTCAGGCTCTTGGCTGAGAAAGTCAACCATGCACAAAATGGAGCTCAGAGTACTGTACAGAATGTTCTTATCTCACAGGCCCATCCTAATCAAAACAATATGGTCTGCTGAATCCAGTATATCATGTTTCTTATGTGTCACACAACAAAATTAATTCTAATGTGCCATTTCCAGCCTCCGCGGCTATGCTTTAACAGGTACGAGCAGCCTGGCTACAGTGGGTACTCATCATGGCTCCATCAGACCAATCCGGTATGTCGTATTTCATATGCACTGTTTCCAATGTGCACATTTTTAGTCATCATACAGCGACATAAATTAGGGCCTTGTTTAGATTGAAAGTTTTTTGAACCTGATAAATAGTACCACTTTCGTCTTATTTGGTAAATATTGTTCAATCGTGGACCAACTAGGCTCAAAAGATTCATCTCGTGATTTCCAACTAAACTGTGTAATTAGTTATTTTTTTACCTATATTTAATACTCCATGCAAACGGCTAAAAATTGATGTAATGAAGAGAGAGTGAAAAAACTTAGAATTTGGAGGCATTGTGCTTCTCCAACCGCCGCCTCCGCCGTCATGCTTCAACAGGTGGGCTGGACCCTACAATCCTGTCTATCCACCGTCGGCCCTTGCACCTAACATACAAAGCTATGTCAATTATCAATCGCTGCCGCGGCAGCCACTGCTGCAGGAGCAGCAGACTACACCTAGCATGGCATTTCGACCTCACACGGTAAAAAAATTGTGCAGCTTTTATGATACGAACCCATGTCCTCATTTGACCTGCTGTTTTAGAAAAGGCAATCTCTTATTATTAAAGTTTAGGCCTTATCTAGATGCAAAGCATTTTGAAGTATTGGAGAAACATAATGGTTTTGCAAAATACTTCACCAATTTTCAAAAGTTACCGAGTGTTTCGATACAACAAATCTTATAGTATCTAAAACCGTAGTTTTGTGAAAACTGTAGTCTTTTTTAGAGTTTTAGAAACTCCACTCATTATCTTTTTCTTCTAAACCACAGTTTTGTGTCTTTGGTTTTTTTTGGCTTAGAAAACTATAAGTTTTATGATACTACCGTTTCCGAAAACTGCGTCATCCAAACAGGGCCTTACTTTCATATATATACTCTTACCAGAAATTATTTAATGTGCTATAATCTCCTTGTGTCGTGTGATTAGAAAGCTCTAGAAATCATGGACACCATGTTTATAAACGTGAAAAGAATTCCAAAAGGGACTAAAACATTCGAATAAGCTTGATTTAATTCATTGTCATATAATAGTTTACAAAGATTTAATCATTTATATGTCTTCTATCTGTACTGCTTTTATCATACAGTGAACTTAATTAGAAGTTGCTGTTTCCAGGCACACCCCGTCTATACTTCAACAACTGGTATGGAGCCAGCTACCATGGGAATTGGCAGCAGCATTAACCCATATGCGTATGGTGCCCACTCAGGCAGTGGCATCTACCATCAGCGCTGATAGCATCTCCTCCCTATTCAGTTGCTTGCCTATGCAGCTTAGCAGCAAACACGCAGTGGTGTTTTGACCTCATCCTGTAAAGCATTGGTGCAGACTAAGATGTGCTGCCATCTCCTTTCTAAGACAGTACCCATGGCGTCAGCAAAATTCTCCTTTTAAAATTTTCTTTTAGGTAGCTATATTATTTGCAGTAATTCAGGACGCGGTGTGCATCTGAGGCAAGTTTCATACTGATGAAATTTGGAGGGTTGAACGGTTGCCTTAAATAATCTATATATTACTGTACAATTCCCGTGAAATTCCTGTGCTCCAAAGGGACCCTAAGTAGATTCTAATTTCTTAATAAAAAAATAAAGGGATCCAAACTGTCCCTAATAATTAGTAGCGCTTAATCTACAAATTAGTAGGTCTGTTTGGATCCACTGGTACTAATATTTTTTAGTGCTAATAGATCGTACGTGTGCATGGGTGGGTGCGCGGGCGTGTGTTGCCTTTAAATCACGGGTGTGGCATTCTTCTATCGTTTGATTTTATTTTTACTTTAAAGAAGGGAAAGAGATTATAGGGAGAATTATTGCGAGGAGCCTTTGGAACTGCATGGGGTTTTGGCTACAAATGAAGTCTTAAAAGTGCCAACCAATTGGATCTGGTAACTGAAGAACCACTTCACTAGTCTCAGGATTCATCCTCTAGGCCCCTCCATTCTCAAGGGATATTTCTTCGTGATCTATAAACTTGTCATCAAGTATTCCATTATAAAGCGTGCGGGTATAAGTCAAAATGTTAGCTCACATATTTGGGTAAACCTTATTCCAAACAAAAGGTACGAAAATATATAGTACTCTGGTATTTCCAAACGAAATGGTACTGTGAAAACTAATCAACAACTGATATCTTCTGTTAGTTGGTTGTGCTAAGGAAAATAACATAAGTATGCTCAATACTTCAGTATTCGAAACTAAAGAAGCAGTTGTGGTTTAGATAAGAGGGACGCATATTACCAACTTTTGCCTAACTCTTGGAAGCTACCTAGCTATGAGATCCTGGCTGTCTGAATTTGAACTGAACTCGCTGACCCTAACCTTTGTCATCTCCAAGGTATAAAACCACACTATATATAGGATCAACCGTCACAATGCATAAGGCACGGAACCGGCGTCACAAACTCCCTCGCCATACAAGGTTTTGAAGACCGCAAAATCCACTCGTCACTGGCAACGAGATCTAGATTCCCCTGAAAGAACATCGGCAAAAGAAAGAGGTCGAAGTCGTCATGAAGAGAGCCAACTGACTGCTTTTCCCGATCAACACACCAACTAACACTAAGATCTGAAGAGAACTAACAGATCTGACGGACCAAACTCTCATTGGCCCTTCGTCAATGCCGGATCGAATGTAGATGAGGTAGGGAGAGGCCGGACAAACCTTATTCTAGCGCATCATCATCGCCACCACCTCACTGATGATGGCAGAAACCAAACCCTAAAAGAACAAAAGTCTAAAAAAAACTAAAAATGACAGAGGGATCAGGTCCTCACTCCTGTGACACTGGTGGCCAAGAGGAGGGGACCAAGGCGTTCCTGTGGGGAAGAGCTGTGGCGGCAGTTGTTTTTCTCTCGTATAAGCCCCTCCCAACTCTAACCACAATCAGGTCTTACCTGAGTACTTATTTAGTTTTTTCACCTCTATATTCAGGCACAAATTTCAGCCCACTATTAGATTCATTTTTATCTTTTTTCTCTCGTTTTGTTCACATACTATATTTTCTATATTCCACAACATATTTCGATTATTCACACAATATCCATCAGATATGAGCATAACCTTTGTGTGCTCTACTTTGGAGGACAACGATGATCTTGTTCTTTTTTTTTAATTTCATGATTTCTGAATTAAACCTGAGTTTTACCTCTATAAAATTCGCCGACAACTGAGACGCACGCGCCGACGGCACGCTGCCCGCGCGGCGCCGTGGCCTGCTCCAGTCTGTGCAAAAGCGCCGCACCAACTCCGGAGCTCCCGAGGCCGCCATCTCCGCCGCCTCCGGCACCCGTGCCTCTGGCCTCCGCCTCCCCTGACTGGAGACGGGACTGTCTGCAAGTGTACCGCAACCCTCGCCGCGGTAGAGCTGTTACTGCTGTAGCACGATGCCGCCGCTGCGGCTCGAGTCCGCGATCCTCGGCGCCTCCTGCAGGTTCAGCAAGCCCCGGTGGGTGAAGAGGATTTGGCGGGAGAGCAGGTGACCGGTGGCACTTCACTTGCCTGCTCCGGCTCCGCAAGTCAGGCTTCGTGGGCCCCCACCTTCACTGGACCTCTGGTGGGCTGTGTACGTCACAGTTCAGCATGCGAGCTCGCCTGCCGCGGGCCGGCCCATAAATCTTGGACCCGAGGCCCGAGCCGGATAGCCGAGCAAAGCGAGAGCTCCCCTCTTCCCATCCTTCTCCTCTGTGATACTGCGACTGCTGACTGCGCGCCGCCCTCCGCCCTCGCCCTCGCCTAGTGGCCAGCGCCGTCCGCCCGCTCGACAACTGAGACGCACGCACGCGCCGACGGCACGCTGCCCGCGCGGCGCCGTGGCCTGCTCCAGTCTGCGGAAAAGCGCCACGCCAACTCCGGCAACTCTATTCTCGAGGCCGCCACCTCCGCCGGCACCCGTGCCTGTGGCCTCCATCGATTTGACTGTCTGGAACTGGAAGTGTACCTGTACTGTTCAATTGGCCCTCGCCGCGGCGGTACCGTTGGTACTCCTGTAGCACGATGCCGCCGCCGCGGCTTGAGTCCGCGATCCTCGCCGCCGCCTGCAGGTTCAGCAATCCCCTCTCCGGTACGCATCGTGTCCACCGCCTTCCTCTTCTCATTGCCCGAAGAAGCTCTACTCTCAACGAGTGCGATGGAATCCTCTATCCAACAGCGGAGAAAAAAAAGAAATCCTATTTTTGGTTTCTCGTGACGTTGACTAACTCGCTGCTGATGCTGGTGTTTCATGCGCAGATCTCAAGAGGCTCGGCGTTCTTGCCTCGCACTGCACACCAACCGTTCGACGCAATGCCGCGGAGGGGTTCTTGCCTTCGGTGGGCTTGTCTCCACCGTTTCGCCAGGTTGTTGTTCAGAGTGGAAACCTTCTTGGGTCACCAAGGTTCTGCCACGCCACTGCCGGCATGTCAGATCGTCTCACGGACGCCTACGCCAGCGAAGTACTGGAGGTTCTCAAGTCCACCAATAATGCTGACAACGCTGATCTCAGCGATGCTCTTCGTCGGTTCGCGGTCCACATGGATGAGGATATTATCCTCACGGTCCTCCAGAAGCAGCGGTCCAACTGGCAGGTCTCCCTGGCGTTCTTCAACTGGGCGGCAACCCTGCCGGAGTATGCCCACGGGTCGAGGGCCTACACTGAGATGCTGGACATTCTTGGGCGGATGAAGAAGGTCAGGCACATGAGGCAGCTGTTTGACGAGATTCCTGAGGAGCGGCGTGTGGTGGTTGTGACGAATAAGATGTTCGCCGTGCTGTTGAACCGGTACGCGGGTGCGCACAAGGTGCACAAGGCGATAGAGGTGTTCTACCTGAGGAAGGATTACGGGTTTGAGCTCGACTTGGTCGGGTTCCAGATACTCCTGATGTCGCTGTGCCGGTATAAGCATGTCGAGGAGGCGGAGGCACTGTTCCGTGAGAAGAAAGATGAGTTCCCGCATGTCACAAAGAGCTGGAACATTATACTAAACGGTTGGTGTGTCAAGGGAAGCTGGAGAGACGCTCTAAGGGTTTGGAATGATATCATTGCATCCAAGGTTGAACGAGACCTGTTCACATATGGTACATTCCTAAACGCACTGGCCAAAAATGGCAGAATTAGTGCCGCGGTGAAGCTGTTCAAAAGTATGTGGGAGAAAGGGATTAATCCTGATGTCGCGATTTGCAATTGTATCATTGACCAGCTGTGCTTCAAGAAACGAATTCCAGAAGCACTTGAGATTTTTGGTGAGATGAATGACCGGCTTTGTCAAGCCGATGTGGCTACCTACAACACTTTGATAAAATACTTATGTAAGATAAAAAGGATGGAAAAAGTTTATGAACTTTTGGATGAAATGGAAGCAAAGGGCTGCTCTCCAAACAATAGGACATTCTCCTACATTCTGAAGACAACTGAAAAACCTAAAGATGTCATTGCTTTGATGCAGAGGATGGAGCAAATCGGCTGTAAATTGGATTCTGATACATATAACTTAATATTGAACCTTTATATCAACTGGAAATATGAGAAGGGGGTGCAACAGGTATGGGATGAGATGGAGAGGAGTGGGTCAGGCCCAGATCAACGGTCATTTACTATAATGGTTCATGGTCTTCATTCCCAAGGCAAGATCGATGAAGCTCTGCAGTACTACACAACAATGAAGTCTAGAGGTATGATTCCAGAACCTAGGACCAAGATACTAGTGAAAGCTATGCATATGAAGAAAGACGGGGCTGCCACTGAAGATGACTCAACAAGTATGGCAGGGAAGCATCTAAAATTGGATCCTCAATCAAGACTATTCAATGTTCATAGATAGTCTGCTGTCAGGTCTTAGTTCTATATGCTGAGCAGAGGATGTTGCGCACATAGGTTTATGGATTGAAAGAAAGAAAAAGTTGTTGTCTATGGGTGTCCAGATCACAATGGCCGCACCTTGGGCTAAAAAGAATCATCAGTCAAGAGTCATTGACATTATGATTTCTTAGAAAGTTTTGCTCAGACTTACAGTACCAGGTTATGTTTTTTTCTTTCAAATATCTGATATGATCCAACTGCAAGTACTATTTTTTGCATGCTTGTAGTATGAAGTATGTATATACGAATATGTGCAAATGTTTGTTTGTTCATCTGTTATGTTTGGTTGTGTCTAGTTGTTGCCAACACATGCAGCAGCAGATAGCTTCAGAAGCCCAAATATTTGTGTCTTAAACTGATCCAGAAAGCATTACACCCACTTTATTTGCCAAACCACGCCGTCCCCTTGCAGTCCACCATAGAGATTAAGCAATTTGGCACTTCGGAACAGACTCGACGCCATACAACAAGGTGAACAGATAAAGCCATAGAGGATCTCAGATACTCATCCCAAATTATAAGTCATTCCAACTTTTTTGGAGAATCAAAACATCTCAAGTTTGATTAAATATATATAATAACATAATAACATTTATGATACCAAATACATTATATTCTCTATTAATTATATTATTATAGTATATCTATTTGATATCATAAATATTTGTAATTATCTTTATAATTGTGGTCAAACTTGAGGTGCTTTAACTCTCCAAGAAAATTAGAATGACTTGTAATTTGGAATGGAGGGAGTACTTTAGAGGTGGACGGCCGTATTCAATTCACCAGTAGCTCAAATATTCAAATTAAAGATAACCTCAACTTGGAGAGCTCAATCAGATTTGAAATGCAAGGTTTTCACTTGGACTTTGCTTGAGCAGAGTTTGATCAGGATC
The DNA here is from genome assembly GCF_019320115.1 of Miscanthus floridulus. Classification (NCBI taxonomy): domain Eukaryota; kingdom Viridiplantae; phylum Streptophyta; class Magnoliopsida; order Poales; family Poaceae; genus Miscanthus; species Miscanthus floridulus. Next base: position 17,298,988 of record NC_089585.1, on the reverse strand, counting down.
AGCTCAAATACCTTGCTTGTGTAGAATTTTATAACCGCAAAAGAAGGGATGGACTAAAGACCCGATGTGCAGGCTTTGCTTCATGGGGCCCGGTTACTTCAGCTCATCTAACATCTATGCATCAACTGTCTATTACTAATTACTAGACAAGTTTGTAATATCTTTTCAAGCCGGAGCAAATGTCTTTGTTCACAAAGAATTCATACTTAATTCGTATGAATTTAGTGAATATGAAAACTCTAAAAATTTAGTGAATATGTATCGATGATAATTTGTCTTCATTTGCTTGCTCCAATTTAGGACATGAGTTTGTATCGCCACCGCCCACTGGCACCCTTGGTGCACTTTCAGAGCAAACCTCTGCCGTATGCATTCCTCGGTCTATTCGAAGATGACAATCACTCATCAAATTGACACTGATACCCTTGCATAAACGTGAGATAATTAAGGCATGCATATACATTTGACACATGACACACTTGCTCTAGTGCTTAACATACGGGCGCCACGAGCACACACAGCTAGCATCGCTCTCGCTCCGGCAACGTTCAGGGGAGGACGGGGACACGTGCGGGACGGACGACGTGGCCTGGATCCGGCTCCCCTGCCGGCTCGACGGCGCCGTGCGTCTCGTGGAAGGGGTGGTCGGGCAACGCCACCCGCCGGACAGCAGCGTCCTGGTGCTTCTTGTCCAACGGGTGGTGGTCGGCCAACGATCCTGGACATGCAGTCGTCGTAGCAGTCCACGTACGCGCCGCCCGCGAGCAGCAGCACCGCCCCCGACGCCACCACCATGGCCGCCGCTCGTCCAGCGGCCATCCCCTTCTTCCGCCGCACCTCTTGGACACGCAATCTACCGCTTGCAGTCTCGCACTGGTTGCAGATGACCAGGGGCGGTCTCCTTTGCGTCTGAGGAACTAGGACGGCGGCGCGCGTCGTCCTCTTATACGACGGCGGCGGCCGACAAGCGAGCCGGCACTGTCTGTCATGCCGGACGCGTGCATGAGACGAGGGAGATAGGCAAGCGTGCAGGTTTTTCGGACTTGTGTCATTGTGTGATCGTGTGGGTGCGCGCACGCGTGGTACAGCAGCACAGCCGTGTTGTTGCGTCGTCGTGGATAACACGAGGAAGAAACATATATAAGAGCTATGCATGCTCTCGAGGCTAATGAAAGGGCGAGCTTAATTTATAGGATTACGTGTAAGTGTAATGTATTATACAAAGAAAATTTGTGCAAATATTCCTCTCAAATACTATCATAACAATATAATTTACATTGAGTGGCCTTCACATGTAGTTAATTTTTTATTTACTGAAAGGAGCTTGCTAGCGTCCGAACGTCCGGACGCCTGTGCCTGCAGTGCTTTTCCCACGCCGTTTCACGCGCCCAAGCAGGGTCCACGCCACCCCTAACATTACTAGCATCGAGAAGAGGTGGAGGGGTGACGAATGCCCAGCCGACGTCGGAAGGAGGTGGAGACACCGAGGCGAAGTAGAAGAAGGCGAGGAGGGAGATGCAACACTTGCAACATATGTCTGAAGGCAGATAAAACACTTGAAACATGCATTAAAACACTTGTAAAACACACCTGAAAAACACTCGAAACCATTGCAAAAACACGCAACATCCAGATAAAACAGTTCAACATGTGTGTGAAACATATGCAACATTTAAATAAACACACTTGCAACATACATCTGCAAAATAGATGAAACATTGGGAATAGAAGCTTGCAATATACGTGTACAACCATTGCAACATATGCAACATCACGATCTACTTTTGCAACATCCATATGAAACACTTGTAACATATCTATGAAACATCTGAAACACTTGAAACATAAGCTTGCAACATACGCTTTCAGCGTAGCATGTACTTGTTGCTTGGACGAATGGAGGCTCGTCGACGCGGAGCTCGACGTCGGCACGGAGCTACGGACGGGAGGCTATGCGGCCACCGACGAGCTCCTACGCAGATTCAGGCCAGACTGGGGCAAAAAGTGATGTCGCATAGGCCCCACCGTCATCGAACCATCCGCCGTCCGTCGGATCCTTTGCCGCGCTCTCCGATGGTTGCGCATCTTAAGCACGAGCGCGAGTCGTGAGGCGAGTCCCTTCTCCTCCGCGCTGCCAATTTTGTCGACTTAGGCGCTGGCATCGATGGGAGGAGATCGAAGCAGCAAGGGAGAGGATAATGTTGTGTTTGCGAAACGAGAGCAGGGGAGAGGATACTACTGTGCTGGATGCATAGGAAGGAAGCGGCGTGCAGATAAGCATGGCGCGGGATTTTTTTTTATTCGTACGAGGATGCGTTTTGATGGTGGATAAGCCATTCGATTCTGGCTAGGGCGTTGGACGCCCTAAGCGTAGCATTCTCGTTACTGAAAGTATGATGTTGAAGCAAGATGGGACTAATAAGTTTTGAGTCTGTCTACTGCAGACTCAGGTGATTTGTGGCCTCCCGTCACCCGAGTGAGCAAGGGCTAAAAATCACTTGATTATGTAAAGAAGACAGAATCCAGTGATTTGAAGCCATCAATCACCCGATATGCAAAAACCACAAGATCAAAATCCAATGAACTAGATAAAATACAATTTCACAGATTATTTTTATGAAATGCAAATTGAATAAATTCAAAAGGAAAAACAGATAAAAAATACAAATTACAAATAAAAATAAAAGAAAAATTACCAGATCACTTATATGGAAGGAAAATTGGAAGAAATTCAAATATAAATTAAAGAAATGCAAATTCAACCAAATAAAACATACATAAAATAAAAAAAGCTAAAAAATAATCAGATAATTGTTCAAGTAATTTTAGTTATTCTCATTTACAAATAATTAATTTACATCAATTGAATATAGAACTTACGTTCAAACGGACATAGTAAAATATAGTCTAATAAGACGTAGCTAAAAGAATAAATCTGCATCATATATACGACCATTGTAGGGGCTACACACATGCTAGGGCTAGGCACAGGAGCCGAAGTGGGTGGATGTGGCTGGGCAGCAGCATGCCTACGGCCTCTTGCTGCTGATCGATGTGGACCGTGGAGCACGAGAAAGCTTGCTCCAGCTTTCTGCGCGACGGCACTCGCGAGGCGCATGGGCCCTGCTGGCTGACAGCGTGCTGGACTTCACCGATAATTTCCTTTCTCTCTATCCAATGAAATAGCCATCAAGCTTTGCAAGCAGTTCTTGTTTCAGCTCTAAAACACTTAGTCACATGATCAGTTTGCCTTTTTCTTCTATAACCTTCATTGGCACGTACATATCTGCGTGAAGTGACTTGACGATCGAATTTGCTTATATTTGTGTACCTTTTTCTCACGTCAAAGCCTGTACGCCCACCATAGGCCACCCCGAATTGCCAAGCCTCATCCGGATTTTTGAAGCTCAAACCAATTTCAGGTATCTTCTTATCAGATTCTGCCATTCCCTTCCACAACTCAGATTTCAAACTTCCACAACTCAGATTATGAACTTTCACAACTCGCAAAACCCAGGCATCAACTAGTTCTGTAACCCAAACAATGGACATATGTGTATAAAAATTCTAATTCCACTAGTTCTGTAATACTACGGTGCAAAAAAGCTAAAGCACATAATAGTCCTATAACGAAATCAAGCAATGTAACCTTTCTTGGTTCACTAAATCTTAAATTTGGAAGCATTCTTGTATATGACTTCGTTCTATTTTGCATAAGTAAATAGCAAAGACAAGAACCCTTACTGAGCTTTTGTGGTCGACAGAGGATTCATCTCCCACGGCGGCGGCACGGGAGGAGGCCTGCGGCGCCGCGACAACACCATGGGCTGCCGGCGACACGCGAGGAGGCCTGCGGCGGTACGGGAGGCCAGCGGGGTCACGGGAGGCTGGAGACGACGCCCACGGCGGCGCGGGAGGCCAGCGGTGTCGCGGGGACGACGCGCGGGAGGCCGGCAGCCACGGGCAAGGCCCGCGGCGGCGCGCGAGACTAGTGGGATCGGCGGGTCGCAGGACGGCGCGAGTCCGGCGCGGCCGCCCCCGATGTCCACGCGCGAGTCCAGGATGGTCACAGGCGTGGGGGAGCCGGCAGCGGCAAGGCCCGCGGCGGCGCGCGAGACCAACGGGGTCGCAGGAGTCAGGACGACGCGAGTCTGGCGCGGCCGCGCGGGAATGTGGCCGTCGCTCCCGCGTCCACAAAATTGGATAGATATTTCTATTTTAGTTGCAAGTGCTGTGAGCCTTTGGATGTACTTGGACAGTGGATGAAGGGTCGCAAGTTACGTTGGGACTTGCTGTAGCTAAGTTACTGGATTTCTGTCCAGCAAACAGGGCCTCCTCAGATAAATAGGGCGTGATTGGTTGTGGACTAGCGCCAGGATGGTCAGGCTATGCAGGACCAAAGAAGCTAGGTTGAGCTTATGTAGGTGGTCGTGTTTGATTGTCTTTGCTTTTGGTCTAATACGAGACGGGATTGTATTTGGTTGCATGCATGCATCAGTTTTTTTTAATGTCTAACGCATGGGTCTCTGCATTTTGGGTGAATTAAGTCATCCCGCATCATGAGGGAAGGAGACGTGCAGGATAAAAGAGGACAAACAAATAAAAAGATGTAGACAAAAGATACAAACAGAGCAATCAAACACAACGCAAATACATGGAGAGATATAGGATGGCTCTTCGGACGTCCTGGTTCGGGCAACCTATCACCCCGTAAGGATCGGTCTCGTCTCCTCCTCGCCTACTCTACGTTAAAAAAAACCGCCCCGCCTCGCACGCTCGCCTCCGCCGCGTCCACCCCACAATACGAATTATTTTCCGACACAGATTCATTCCATGGCAGCTATGCTTTGCCCAAGCATGCCCAGCGCAGCGCCATGGAGACGACCGGCTACTACTCTGCTTTGCCTGGCGCTGGGAGGACGGGGACGGCGTCTATTACGTCGACAACAGCAATAGCTACTTCAGCTCGGGCATCACCTCGGCCTGGTCGCTGACCTCGCTGGCACGCCGTCCACAAGAGGCGCTCCAGCTCGACGTCACCTCCGCCGCCAGCGTCGCCGTCGCCGTCCGCGACGTGCTGGTGCGGCATGACGAGGAAGGCCACGGACGTCGGCATCTTCGCTAGGCACGTGGCGCGCAAGGCCGTGACTCGATCACGAACGTCGATGGCCACCACGTGGCAGCCGAGAGCCATGAAGGCATGTCAGTACTCGTACTAGATCCCGCCCTGCACCCCGTGAAGATCACCACTGGCTGCTGCTCGTTGTCCTGCTGCCACTAGCCCACGTTGTTGCCGGTCAACATGGGGTGACAAGCTTCGACTTAGCATGTCACTAAAGAGAAGATTAATTTACTTCTGAATTACTTGATTCTACGAAAGGTTTCAATAAAAGCCATTTATAATTTATTAAAATTGTCGTGCATTATAAACAATAATTTGAAATAGAATTCAAATTCTATTTTTTATGCAACGTATGGGTATTTATGCAGTAATTAAAAAAAGCACCAAAAGGCTCTTGGAGCGCTCTCTCGGCTGGCATCACCCGACTGCCGCAGCACTCTCCAAGCGCCGAGCCACCGGCAATGGTCTTCCCCGTCCCCGGCCTTCCCAGGCTTCCAGCCAGAATAAGGCATGCGGCAAACCCAACTGCCGCTATCGAGTTTCGACGGGATCGGGAGTCGATCGCCTGCGGCGTCTCCACCCTCCGCCCCCTGGCGCTAGGAGGGCGCCGAATCGAGTCAGCGATGCCACCCTCACCAGTTCCCCGCCAGCGGCGACTGGCGATTGCTCCTGGGCGTCGACCGTAGCCACGCACGGCCGTACCGCTGCCTCCGGCCTGCACTCATCTCAGCTTCCGTCCCCATCGGCTCCGACCCCGCACCTCCGCTCACTCTTGGCTCCTCTGTGCAGACTAAGGCGCCCCGGCCGTCAAGGTGAGTGAGTATCCTCTCAATCCTCTTTCCTTGTATGCTTATGTGCAAAAGAATGTTGCCAATGGATTCAAAAGGGAGGAGCTCCACTTTGGCACTCAAAGAACCTCGGACTCTTATCAATTAATATCAAAGGAAGAATTTCCTCTAGTACAACCAAGACAGACTTGCAGCAATGCAGCATAGAGTTACATGCATTTTCTGATGCACATATCAATGGAAAATTAAGACTTCATCACCTTTATTCCTTGCAAAATGATAATGATAATCAGCTTAGTAACCTCATTCTGTAACCTCTAAAGACTTCGTCAACATTCAGGACAGTGACACAAATACCCAAATGCCCAGTAACATTATGATCCACTCAACTAATTTTGTACTGAGGCTACACAATTGCTAAAGTGATTTTTTTGATACATAACATGTGAAATTATTTTTTTAATACATACTCTTGCACATATCAATGAATTTGATGGCTATACCCAGATACCCAAATTAATTTGATGGCTATACCCAGATACCCAAATGCTGGTTTGTAGCGATCCCGGCTGAGGCACTGGGCTGGACGAAGCCATTGAAAAGGAGGTGAAGGGACATAGTCATGATGGTGGCTCCACTTGTTTAGCAGTGTACATGCAACCCAATTAAGAATATCTAGCTCTGTAAGTCAAAAAACCTGAAGTGTTCGGTAGGCATTTATATATTGATTTTAGAACTGCGTTAGTGCATGAGTTATTGTAGCATGTAAATATAAATTTGCGTTGGGCATCTTTTGCTTATTAACTCCTTTTTTCGCTTGATTCATATTTTCTCTGGCTGTGGCATATTTAATTAGTACTGGCTGCAGTCTGTCAATTTGCTTCTAGTCATTGTCAACTTGGACTTGTTACTTGCCTGTTCCAGTTATGTGTAGGACATGTTTGTAGAATTTCTATCTACGTCTCTTAATTTTTCCTGTAATAGTTCATGCCTACAGGTTTCTTGCAGGAATTCATTATTATTGACAAAGATTGCAATTTATAGAATTATATCAGTTACAATCAGACGACAACTATTCAGCCTGATTGACTACTGAATCTTCAGACGTGCCACTGAACGGTGACACCACTAGCTTATTCCTCGACATCGTCATGCTCTCCACCTTTGACAGACAGGTGAACAATATGACTCGACCGCAGATTAGTTAGCGGCAACTGATGATGACAATATGGGCAGTGTCCTTAATTGGGTAACTGCTGGATTATATGGTTTCGCATGAATAAGTTCCCTTCGTGAGGATGGGCCTGTTTGGTACAGCTTATAAGCTGCTTATGGCCAAAATAAGCTGAAACCAACAACCAAACGGTATGCCTTTTTACAGCTTATTTTGGCCACGCTTATTCTCACTCTCACCACTCTCATTTGTACTAAAAAAAACAGAAGCTGAACCAAACCAGCTTATTTTGATCGCCACTTTTACTCTATTTGTGCAGCTTATCTGGAAAGCGCTTCCCTGATAAGCTGTACCAAACAAGGCCGATATATGATTTGCTGATTCCCTGGTTACAACAGTAGTAAAATTGATTTTTGATGTAACATGCAAGATATGGTTAGTTTCTGTGGTGCATCTCCGACCACGGGACCCTGTTCGTGATGGGCGCTGCCTTTATGATGGGTGTTGGAGCTGTCAAGTTCTGGGAGAGGACATGGTCTCTCAGGCACGCCAGCCTCAGCATCATCCGGGAATCAGTGAAGACAGTGGCACTGGCGAAGTGCAATTTTTTCCTCGAGTATGAGACCCGTCCATGTGGATTCAAGGGGGATACTACCCAAGAAGAAGAATTCTTCAAACGGCATGTTCATGCCCTGTTCCATGTTAGCAAGTCTGCCATGGTTGATTCTTTAGTTAACGATGAAGGTTCAAATATTAGAAGTAACCATGGTGGTCTTGGTCTTGGTCGAGTCCTTGAAGGCTTCAAAAAACAAGACACCAAGTACAAGTGGACGTTGATGCAAGGTTTTTAAGGCGGTAAAGCGAGGCGAGGCGAGGCGACCAACTACCGCCTTACGCTAAAGCGAGTAAGGCGTAAGGCGAGGCGACACCTTACAGCCATCCAACAGTAGTATAGACTAGAGAACTGGAAGCATGTCATACCTTGGTGTTGTCCTCTCCTGTGCAGCCCGCAGCCCCAAGTGTGCATCCAACAATACACTGCTCCTGCTCCTGCTCGATGTTCACCAGAGGAGGCGGTGGGGAAACAACAGTCCGCCGGCGGCTGCTCCTCGCGCGGGTGGGGAAGAGGGAAGGGAGAGGCGAAGCGGCTCGTGTCCTGCTCAATGGAGGACCAGAAGAGGCGACGGGGAAACAGCAGCCCGCCGGCGGCTGCTCTTCGCGCGGATGGGGAACAGGGGAGGGGGAGGCAGAGCCTCGGCGGCAGCAGCTTCTACCGGCGGCGCGGGCGAACGCGTTCGCGCAGGCGAGCAGGTAGGTCCGTCTTCCCTGCGAGCGCTCCTCTCTCTGCTCTCTGATTTCTCCTGCGCTCCTCTCTCCCTGCGCGCCTAATCTCCCGCGCGCGCGATGCTTTCCCGCGCGCCTGCACTTTCCCCGTCCTTTCTCCCGCGCCCGCGTTTTCCTACCGTGGCCATCCCCGTATGGCGCCCGCCTTGCTCGATTTCGACGAATCGGACGCCAAATCGACGACTTCCGGACGCCATGGTAATAAGGCGGACGCCATACCAATCTGAGGCGAGTCGTCTGCCAAGTCGTCCTGCCTGTAGCGCCTTGCCGATTAGGCGACGCCAAAGCGACGCCTTAAAAACATTGCGTTGATGGAGAATTGGAGATAGAGCTATCTCTTATGCACGACATTCTCTACATCAAAGCCGCTATGGTCCACATCTGGTTTGGCTATTGCATCCGTATCGTGTCAGTGCTCACAGTATCAACCTTGCTTCTGCTGTTCTGGTTCAGTATCAAAGCTGGGTACAACAGGGTCGACGTTGTTATCACTTATGCCTTGTTCGGTGGTGCCTTGCTTCTGGAGATGATATCGCTGTTGGGAGCCCTATTCTCCACCTGGACATTTGCCTTTCTATGCTCCACGCAATGGAGTGGCCTTCGGCATGCAGCCTTGTGCCCGGGAAGGTGGGACCAGCTTCGTCGTGTAATCGTTTCCCTTCACCGGCTTAGCCTACATTACAAGAATTGCTGGCTACTTCAGATTATCAAGGAGGTGGCATGGTACCATGGGGAAGTGCAGCATGTTGGACATGTGCATCCGTTGGGGCACAACCCGACCTCTTCGCGGCATATGGGCTAGGATGCTAGGCTCCAGCGTTTGGACTGTTAACATCCCAGACACAGTCAAGGAACATGTGGTGGATTATATAAATTCCATCAACGAAGAAGGTTCAATAAACACAGTGGGGGTGATTAGGAAGAACTGAGGCCAGGTCGCACTAAAGCACCATGATTTTAAGGTTGGCGAGGCACAACATGGTGCTGAGGTCCAAGAGGCCATCGTCATCTGGCACATTGCCACTGATATCCTCCTCGTAAAATTGGGGAAGTTGAGGACTTGATAGAATGATTATTGCCAGACTGAGCACTTTCTATTCATTGAACATGAGTTTATATAGGGGATACATGACTCTTCGTATAAGACTTATCACATTCTAGACTATTTGTATTCTAATACCCTCCCGCAGACTCAACCAGGAGATGAGCGAATGTTGAGACTGGAGCGGAAATTGATGAAGACAGCAGTTGGCAAACTGCCTTTGATGTATCGCAAAATGCGTTTGATGAGAGCAAAGTGCGACTCCCTAGGATCATGCATATACAGGCAAACTTGTTGAACGGCATGAGCAATGTCCGGCCATGTGAGAGTCAGGTATTGTAAGGCACCAGCAAGACTGCGGTATAATGTAGGGTCAGCAACTGGTGGTCCATCTTGGGAGGACAGCTTTGAATGAACCTCAAGTGGAGTTTGGCAAGGGTTGCATGATGACATGTTTGCCTTGACCAGGATTTCAGCAACATATTTAGCTTGAGACAGAAAAAGACCTGTGGGTGACCGTTCAGCAGAAACTCCCAAGAAATAGTGAAGATTGCCAAGATCAGTCATGGCAAATTCCTGCTGAAGGGAGCCAATAATATGTTGAAGAAGATGATGGGATGAAGCTGTCAAAATGATGTCATCCACATACAGTAGAAGATATGCCATATTGAAAGGATCTAACAATGCCTAGAGGGGGGTGAATAGGCGTATCTAAAAATTTACTGCAAAGGCTAAGTTCAATTCTGTCAGTCACTGTCGGAAGTCCCGACGTTTGGGTCGGAACTCCCGACGTTGTCAGAAGTTCCGGCGCAAACGTCAGCAGTTCCGACGCCTACGTGAACTACAAAAGCAGTGCCAAATTTAACTTTGCGGATAAATGAACTTACAACCTCACTTCCTAGTGGTTTGGTGAAGATGTTGGGTCACTCCCTTGACGCCGTAATGCCTCCAAACCGTAGATCGAGTCCAAACCCTAAAATGGAAATTTGGGAGAGAGAGAGACAAACACATACAAGTAATATCTAGCAATCACAACAACAAGCACACGGGACACAAAGATTTATCCCGAGGTTCGGAACCCCACTAAGGAGCTCCTACGTCCTCGTTGTTGAGGTGACCACAAAGGTCGGAGTCTTTTCCACCTCCTTGCCTCTCTCTAAGCGACCACAAAGGTCACTTGAGCTTTCCACTAAGAAATCGAGGGGTAATACAAACTTCCCGAGGCTCTTCCACAAGATGGAAGCTCTTGGGCGACGCCTAGCCGGCTAGGGGTAAAACCCCAAGAGTAATAGACGCAAAATCAACCGGCTTGACGAAGAAATCAAGTGCTCAAGCTTTCCAAAGTGATGCTCTCACTTAATCCACTCTCCTTTCAATCAAACCCTAAGGGAATCGAAGATTGGAGCAAAGGGGGAAGGAGAGGGGCGCTTTCAGTTGCTTGGAGCTGTTGAGCACGAAGTGGGTCGCTGTAAGTGAGTCCGTAACGGTTAGAAGTGAAGTGAGAAGTATTTATACTCCAAGTGAAAATCCAACCGTTTAGATCTACGTCGGAAGTTCCGACGCAGATCTCGGGACTTCCAACGATAACAGAAAACACTGTTCACGGAGGTCAGAAGTCAGCGCGTGCAAGTCAGTGTCGGAACTCCCGACAAACGTCGGGACTTCCGACGGTCGGTAGTTCCGACGAACGTCGGGACTTCCGACATGAGCAGTAAAACAGACAGTCAGCACCTCTGATGCCAGGACTCCCGGCTTGGGTCAGGTCAGTGTCGGAACTCCCGGAGAACGTCGGGACTTCCGACGGTCGGAACTCCCGGAGAACGTCGGGACTTCCGACGTGCACAGACAGCGAGCTAGTCAGAAGCACAGGTGTCGGGACTCCTGGCTTAGGTCGGGACTTCCGACTGTCGGTAGTTCCGACTTACGTCGGGACTTCCGACGTCGAAAGTCACAGAAATTTATTCTATGTGCTCGTGAAGTGCAAGAGTGTCACTCTTTAGATTTTATTTAAATGCTTGAGCACTCTATCTTCCTCAGACCAATTAAATTTGCATCCCTCTTAATAGTGCGGCGGATCCTAAACTCAAACTTAAAATTAAAACCTTTGAAGATCGTTTTGAGTTCGTCCGCCTTTGCAACTTGAATAATTGAGGGATACCATTACATCTTTATCAACTCTTTGATTCTTTCACGGGACTAATAGCTGTAACATATCTCATTAAGATCACATTAGTCCCTAATTTGGATGTCATCAATACACCAAAACCCACGTAGGGGGCAAATGCACTTTCAATCTCCCCCTTTTTGGTAATTGATGACAACCAACTTAGGCTTTTATAGGAATGAAAGAATTAAAGCTTTTGAACCCCAAAATTTATGAAGAGCTCCCCCTTGATGTATGCAAGAATTTGAATTTCATTTAGAGTCATCTATACATGATTTGCATACATCAAGACAAAAGCTCCCCCTAAATTTTGCAATCCGTGGGGTGCAACAAGTGTATGTGAACAAATAGATACGTGTGAAGAGAATGCAATATGACATGTTATTTCACTCAACAAATAAAAAGAATACAATGGCCACGATTTCAAAGTAGAAATGTGAAACAACACATGGCCATGTAGATTTCATTCACCATCATAAGTAGAGACAAGTAGAAGCTAATTAGATAAATAGATGACCATAACTTTGTCCTACAAGCATCCATCAAACACATATAGATAATTGTCCATCATAAGGTTGCCACCACACGACATAGTTCATACACGCTAAAGTTTTAAAGTTCCAAAACATAAAGACCAACTAACTTATTACAATAAATCAAAGCCTAACACTCCCCCTTTGTCAACAAGTGCCAAAAGGGGTAGGCCGCATGAGAAACCAACTACTCGTCGTCGTAGTCATCATCGTCGCCTTGGTCACCTTCCTCACCATCGTCGTCGTCTTCATCATCTTCTTCCTCTTGATACTCGTCATCATCTTCAGTTGCTTTCCCTTTGCCATGCGGGCGAGAAGTGGCATCATCTGCGTACGCCGCACAAGCCTCATCATATAGAGCTAACGGATCACGAGGAGGCACAAACGGCGGCGGAGGAGAAGATACAATCCCGGCGTGCTGCTCCAAACGATATAGCCTCTCTTGCATGTCATGCTCACGCTGAGCACTAGCACAACACTGTCCAAACATGTAAGTCATCAGAAACTTGAACTTGTTGGGCTTCTTTCTGGAGGAGGACGAAGAGAGGGGCTCGTCACTAGATGAGCGAGCAGCAGTGGTGGCAGCTCCACGGCGAGAGCGAGAACCCAAAGGACCTTTCCCTTTACCTTTGACTACCTCAGCCTTTTCTTTTAGTTCTCTAGCAGCAACGATGGAGGTCTTGTTGGATATCTTGAGTAGCTTATGCTCAGAGTCAGAGGGAAACCGGATGCCTGATACATGCTCAATGATATGCATGATGTACGGAGCATAGGGAAGATGCTTTACCGGATCCTCGGTAGCATCATGAATCTTGTTCCAAATGTATCTGCTGATGGAAAATTTCTGGAACTCATCTCCAAACCGCTGAAGCACCTTCTGTGAATCATCTCGAAGGAAGGTGGAGTCACCAACCTTGGGATACAAGATCTGTCTCAAGATGTTGTTCAGAACATAATAGTAGGGCTTCAGAAAGGTGGTCTGTCCATCAGCTCTGTGGCCCTCAAGATACATGTGTTGGTATTCCTCTAAAGCAAGATCCTCATACTCAGTCAACTCAGTGGCAGTCCGGTCGCTGTGACCCAAACCTAGAAGGCGAGAGAAATTGACGAAGTCTACCTTATAGTGCATGCCTTCAGTGGTCCAATGAATAATGTCCACAGCACCGGTCTGGTCTCGCTCATGATGATAAGAAGCATAAAACTGACAAATCAGCTCGTTGTTCCAATTCTTCCGAAACTCTAGCAGGTAGGATAGCCCCATTGATTGTATATCCCTAATCATCTGCTGCAGCTCGGGTTCTTTGTACTTGCCAAGAGAATATGCATCAATGCATTTCACCTGAAGGACCGGTGGCTCCTTTTTCTTCAAAAACTTCCGATACAGAATGGAATCATAGAAATCATAATGGAAGGGGTGCCAGAAACGATACTCAAGGCGGAGATCTTTCTCATCCTCTGCATACAGGTTCCTTCCCCTGTGGTACCGGATGTCCTTGACCCGGTGACGATAATCCACAGGAAGGGGAGGAGTCCATCCATCAGCTGGATTTGGAGCCATGGTGGGCTCCCTCATGATTGGCGACACACCGGTGAATGGAACAAGCTGAATTGTCCCTAGCGGACCTCGAGTCAGGGTGCGATGCGGTGGAACAGCAAGGGTGCGTCCGGCACGGTCCAGCGCTTCCTCTTCTTCATCAACCACGGGCTCAGCCCCAATAGGAGCAGGAGCAGGAGCCGGAGGAGGGGCAGCAGCAGAAGACCCCTGGTCGCCACGGCCATGGCCACGGGAACCACCAGTACCACCACGCGAGTAAGACGCCTTGGTGCGGCCGGGCGGCTTAGGAACAGCAGCACGATCTTGATTCTTCTTGGAACGCTTTTCCCGATGGCGCGAGGGACTGCCACCACCCTCCATGGCTGCGAAGAATACGAAGGGGAACTAAGAAACAATACACGGAGACGCGAACGAGCATTGAGAAGTGAAGAAACATGAATGGAGAGGTCATCCTAGGGTCGGGAGTTCCGGCTAAGGTCGGGACTTCCGACAGTCGGAAGTCCCGGCCTGACGTCGGGAGTACCGACGGTCAGAACCGCCGACGGCCACCGGGACCTCCGACGCCCAAATTGACCATCCCATTCATGAGGCTTCAAAGCACAACACACATCCAAACAAGGGAGATAGAGGAGTAGAGAGGAAGAAAGAATAGAGGCAAAACAAGAGGTACATTGGAGTTAGGGTTCGACGCCACGGTAGTACCTTTGATCGAGAACGGAGGAGACGCAAAAGAACAAAATCGCAGGCGAGGAACCAATCCACAAGCGCAAACACCTCCACCAAGGGAATCTTCTCCACAGCAACTTCAAGTCCACAGCCGATCCGAGGAAACACAAGGGCACAGGGCGGTGGAGAGGGGTAGGGGCGGGTGGAGAGCGGAGCGGGACAGGGGGCGGACGGGACTACCGGCAGGAGGACCGGCAGGGCAGAGCGGGGAGGAGCGAGGGCGATGGTGCAAAGGCGGCGGTGCGAGGAGTGATGGCGGCGGTGAAAGAGGGCGACGGGGTGAATGAGAGGATAAGTGATCGGGCCGGGTAAAAAGGAAACGGGCAACCAACAGGCGTGGTCAAAAAAACGCAGATCTGCTCGGCGTCGGAACTCCCGGCTTACGTCGGGACTTTCGGAGGTCGGGACTTCCGGCGTTAGCCGGGACTTCCGGCCGTCGGGACTTCCGGCGTAAGTCGGGACTTCCGACGCAGGAGAAACAGAAAAACCCTTAGCCTGCACTCACACAGCTATGTGGGGCAAAAATACGATGGACACACACATTTTCATAAGGGACTAGATTTCATTCAACCATCACAAAGCAATAGTCACTTATGAAAATTACAAAAATAGATTTTGAAAATGACACACAATGTTTTCTAAGTCTTTTCGCCTAACTAGATGAAACAAAATGTGTGTGCAAGGAATCAAGCCACGTTACGAGAATCAATGATATTTAGTTCACTCCTCAAAGCACAAAATCTTGACTCATCTAGAGGCTTGGTGAAGATATCGGCTAATTGTTTTTCGGTGCTCACATGATGAATGGCGATATCTCCTTTGGCTTCGTGGTCTCTCAAAAAATGATGACGGATGTCTATGTGCTTTGTTCGAGAGTGGTTTACAGGGTTGTTTGCCAACTTAATGGCACTCTCATTGTCACACAAAAGTGGAATCTTGGTTAACTCACATCCAAAGTCCTTTAGTGTTTGCTTCATCCAAAGTAGTTGGGCACAGCAAGTGCCGGCCGCCACATACTCGGCTTCGGCGGTGGACAAAGCAACGGAATTTTGCTTTTTAGAGCTCCATGATACCAAGGAGCGACCAATAAATTGGCAAGTCCCGGTAGTACTCTTTCGGGTTACTTTGCAACCGGCATAATCCGAATCGGAATAGCCAAGTAACTCAAAAGTGGAGCCCTTAGGATACCACAAGCCAAGATTAGGAGTGTGCACTAAATACCGAAAAATTCTCTTAACGGCCATCAAATGACATTCTTTCGGATTAGCTTGAAATCTTGCACACATGCACACGCTAAGCATAATATCGGGCCTAGATGCACAAAGGTAAAGGAGTGATCCAATCATGGAGCGATATACCTTTTGATCGACGTCCTTTCCTCCTTGATCAAGATCAAGATGTCTATTGGTTGGCATGGGTGTCTTGATGGGCTTGGCCTTGTCCAAGTTAAACTTGTTCAACATGTCATTTGTGTACTTGGTTTGACTTATGAACGTGCCATCTTTGAGTTGCTTGATTTGAAATCCAAGAAAGAACTTCAACTCTCCCATCATGGACATCTCGAACCTATTTGTCATAATCCTACTAAATTCCTCACAAAAAGCCACATTAGTACTACCAAATATTATGTCATCGACATATATTTGGCAAACAAAGATATCATTATTGACTTTGTGAGTAAATAAAGTAGCATCGGCCTTTCCTATCTCAAAACCTTGTTTGAGTAGGAAATCCTTTAAACAATCATACCAAGCTCTAGGGGCTTGTTTGAGCCCATAGAGTGCCTTGTCGAGCTTGTAGACGTGGTTTGGATACTTGGGGTCTTCAAAGCCCGGTGGTTGCTCTACATACACCAACTCGGATAGGGGGCCGTTGAGAAATGCACTCTTCACGTCTATTTGATATAGCTTGAAGTCATGATGAGCGGCATAGGCAAGTAGAATACAAATTGATTCTAGCCTAGCCACCGGTGCATAGGTCTCCCCAAAATCCAAGCCTTCAATTTGAGTGAATCCTTGAGCCACCAACCTTGCCTTGTTCCTTGTTACCACGCCATGCTCATCTTGCTTGTTGCGGAAGACCCACTTGGTTCCAATCACATTTTGCTTGGGCCTTTCCACCAAGGACCAGACTTCATTCCGAGTGAAGTTATTCAACTCCTCTTGCATAGCTATCATCCAATCCGGATCATCAAGTGCCTCTTCCACCCTACGAGGTTCCAAAGGAGAAACAAACGAGTAATATTCATAAAAACTTGCTAAACGAGAACGTGTAGTTACCCCTCGTCGAATGCTCCCCAATATGTTATCAACGAGATGATCCCGTTGAATGGATTGATGCACTCTAGGATGTGGCACTTGTGTTGATCTTTGGATAGGGCCATCATCATCATCATCATCACGGTCATGATCGATTGGAAGATTACAATCATGAGCTAGTGGAGGGTTGACTTCACTTCTTTCTTCATTGTTGAGTTGTGGTTGAGCTCGCTCATTGTTGACACCATCTTCACGAGAATGATCTTGTGCTTCATTTGATCTCCCATCTTGATTATTTCTTGTTGCGGAAGCTTCACCATGTTCATTGGATGAAACATGATGAATGGTTGGATCAAGATCATCATGCACAACATGGTCTTCATCTTCGTCTTCAACAGGCTTTACTTCACCAATAGCAAGCTTCTTGATTGCTTCGTGTGGAGCTTCTTCATTACCTACATTCTCAACATTGACTTGCTCTTTTTGAGAGCCGTCGGTTTCATCAAAAGTCACATCTACCGCGATTTCAATCAAACCGGTGGTTTTATTGAAAACACGATATCCATGTTCATTAGTACCATAACCAAGCATGAAACCTTCATCAACCTTTGGTGCAAACTTAGAGCTTTTGGATTTCTTGTTAAGTATGAAACACTTGGATCCAAAGACTCTAAAGTAATGCACCTTAGGCTTTTTACCGGTTAGAAGTTCGTAGGCGGTCTTTTCTCTTTTCTTGTGAAGATATAAGCGGTTGATAGCATGGCATGCCGTGTTGACCGCTTCCGCCCAATAGTTGGTAGGAGTCTTGTATTCATCCAACATTGCTCTTGCGGCTTCTATGAGTGTTCGGTTCTTCCTCTCCACAACACCATTTTGTTGTGGAGTGTATGGAACCAAAAACTCATGCTTGATCCCTTCTTCATCAAGAAACTCTTCAATGTTGGTGTTCTTGAACTCCGTCCCATTGTCACTTCTAACTCTCTTGATTTTGACATCAAACTCATTTTGGGCTCTTCTTGCAAATTTCTTGAAGATACCTTGGACTTCACTCTTTTCACGCAAAAAGAATACCCAAGTGAAACGAGAATAATCATCAACAATTACAAAACCATATTTGTTACCACCAATGCTTATATAAGCGACGGGTCCAAATATATCCATGTGAAGCAACTCTAATGGCCTTTCCGTTGTCACAACATTCTTGACGGGATGTTTAGCTCCAACTTGTTTTCCCGCTTGACATGCGCTACAAATCCTATCTTTCTCAAAAGAAACATTTGTTAGTCCAAGGATGTGTTCGCCTTTTTGAAGTTTGGCCAAGTTCCTCATCCCAACATGGGCAAGTCGACGATGCCATAACCAACCCATGCTAGATTTTGCCATTAAACAAGTCTCGGGATTTACTCTATTTGATGTGAAATCAACTAGATAGAGTTTCCCTTTTAAATGACCCGTAAATGCAATAGAGGAATCCTCCCTTCTATAGACTTCCACACCCTTATCCATAAAAAGACAATTGTAACCCATCTCACAAAGTTGTGAAACGGACAACAAATTGTATTTCAACGAATTCACAAGTAAAACATTGGAAATTGAATTATCATTTGATATAGCAATTTTACCCAAACCTAGGACTTCTCCTTTTCCATTGTCACCAAACACAATGTTTCCACTTTGATCATGACTTGGTTGAAATGATGTGAACATGTCCTTCTCTCCGGTCATATGATTGGTGCATCCGCTATCCAACACCCAACTTGTTTCACCGGAGGAATATTCCTACAAAGACAAATTAGGCTTTTGTTTTAGGTACCCAAAGTGATTTGGGTCCTAGAGGGTTAGTCACATAAAACTTGGGCACCCAAACACTCCTCATTATTTCCTTTCTCTTTTGGGCACCAACATATTTAACCACAATTTTGCCATCCTTGCCCCAACAACACATGTAGTCACTAGCATAGCACCGTGGAAGTGGTGCTTGTGGCTTGGGGACATCAGATTGCTTCGTCTTAATTGTCTTGTTGCTTGTAGGTTGTATCTTTGGGATGTAGACCTTGTTGTTGGCCTTGCTTATTAGCTCATCAAGAGCAACGCCCTTGTTGAACTTCACACAAGGCACACCATTTATCATGTTCCTTCCATTGGCCTTTCCATCATACCTATTGTAGCCAATGCCTTCCTTAATTGATGGGTGCCTTGATGACTTGTATATTGTCTTGTTGGATTGCTCTTGACACTTGCACCCATTCTCCAATATTATCTTCAACCTATGAATCTCCTTGTCTTTCTTCTCTATCTCAACAAGGTTAGTTGTATATGCATTCACATCAATTTTATAGCATCTTTTACAACCATCACTAGTAGAGACATTAGAGTCTTTGGTTGCCTTAGGAGAAGTTGAAGTGCTAGCCCAAAGAGTACTATAGTTTAGCTCAAGATTTTGATATTTTTCTTCCAAGCTTGTGAGGCTTTCTTGAGCTATACTCTTTTCATTTTTTAGGCTAGCTACTTGATCATTAATCGAAGAATGTTCTTTAGTCAATTTCCCAAATGAGTTATTGGCTAAAGATAATTCAACGGTTAACTTTTCAACCTTCATCTTTTCCTCGGCGATAGATGCTTCAAGAGCAAGATTTTTCTCTCTTTCTTTTGTGATTATGTCTCCTTGCATCTCTAAGCATCTATCCCTCTTCTCTAATTTCTTCATTAGTATTTTTATTTTAGTGAAGGCCTTTTTACCAAATTTCTTTATCATAGTTGCTTCAATTTCTTCTATGTTCTCATCACAACTATCATCATCATCACTAGAGGAAACGGGTGTAGTATGTACCTTCTCCCCTTTTGCCATGAGACAAGTTGGGGTGTAGTAGTCGTTGTCGATGAGGTTGGAGAAGAGCCTCGGTGGTGAAGATAGGTTGGGGAAGAGTTTTGGTGGTGAAGTTGAGTCGAGGAAGATCATGGTCGGTGAAGAAGAGTGGTTGATGGCGATGTTTGCGGTTCCCTTCTTCTTCTTCTCATCATCACTTGAGTTACTATCACTTGACTCCCATTCTTCCCCAAGATGAGCTTCACCTCTCTTCTTGCCTTTGTTCTTCTTGTCTTCATCCTTGTCATACTTGTGCTTCTTTTTCTCATTAGGACAATCGGCTATGAAGTGACCGGTTTGACCACATCCATAGCAAAATCTCTTTTTGAACCTTCTCTTTTCATCACCATAGGTCTTGCGGTTGCTTTTCTTCTTCATAAACTTTCTAAGATTTCTAATCACAAATGCAACCTCCGCATCGGAATCTTCTTCTCCACTTGAGGAATCATCCTTCACTTTCTTCTTCTTTTCTTGACTTGAACATTGAACTTCATGTTGTTTAGTTGCTTTAAGGGCGACACTTTTGTTGAATCCCATTGCATTAGGATTTTGATTGTGAGCATTGATTGCATCTTCATCTAGACACTCATGATGCTTGAGCTTTGAAAGGACTTCTTGAGGTGTCATCTCATCATAACCGGGCCTTTCCATGATCACGGATGCTAGCATGTTATTCTTGGCTCTATAGGTTCTCAACATCTTTCTAGCAACTTTGTTGTCATCCCATTCGGTGCTTCCAAGAGCTCTTATGCGGTTGACCAATGCCATGAGCCTATCAAACATAGATTGTGTTGTTTCATTTTGCAAGAATACAAATCTTTCCAATTCACCATGAAGTAACTCTATGTTGCCTTTTCTCACACTTTTATCTCCTTCAAATGATACTTTCAAAGTATCCCAAATTTGTTTAGCACTTTCCATTCCATTCACTTTTCTAAACTCATCCGGAGCTAGGCTTGACACAAGCAATGCTACGGCTTGTGCATTTTGATGGAGGTTGTGCACTTCTTCCGGAGTTATCTCTCTATCTTCATCGGTAGGAATCATCACACCAACATCCACAACTTCCCAAAGTCTTGCGGCAATGAGATGCATCTTCATCTTGTATGACCAATCGGTGTATCTTGTTCCATCAAAGTGAGGTGGCTTGCCAATGTTGACGGACGGTGTATGTAGTGTTGAGCCCTTCATGAGTTGTCCATAGTCAAAACTCATGTTTGAATAAACTCCTTTTCCATGAGCATGCTCACCGACTCCAATATCACTAGCGGCATCTTTGTTTGCTTCATTCTTGTCACTAGTATCATTCTTGCCACTTATTGCATCTTCTACTTTCTTGCTCAATTCTTCCTTCATTTTGCTCATCTCATCTTGCATCTTTTTCATTTCATCTTGAAAGATCTTGGCTTGAGTACTCATCAACTCTTCAGCTATTTTCTTGGCCATTTCGATGGCAATGGCTTGCATCTTATCGGACTCCGACATTGTTTCTTCTCACGCGGTGAAGCGCAAAGAGAAGACCTTGCTCTAATACCAATTGAAAGGATCTAACAATGCCTAGAGGGGGGGTGAATAGGCGTATCTAAAAATTTACTGCAAAGGCTAAGTTCAATTCTGTCAGTCACTATCGGAAGTCCTGACGTTTGGGTCGGAACTCCCGACGTTGTCAGAAGTTCCGGCGCAAACGTCAGCAGTTCCGATGCCTACGTGAACTACAAAAGCAGTGCCAAATTTAACTTTGCGGATAAATGAACTTACAACCTCACTTCCTAGTGGTTTGGTGAAGATGTTGGGTCACTCCCTTGACGCCATAATGCCTCCAAACCGTAGATCGAGTCCAAACCCTAAAATGGAAATTTGGGAGAGAGAGAGAGACAAACACATACAAGTAATATCTAGCAATCACAACAACAAGCACACGGGACACAAAGATTTATCCCGAGGTTCGGAACCCCACTAAGGAGCTCCTACGTCCTCGTTGTTGAGGTGACCACAAAGGTCGGAGTCTTTTCCACCTCCTTGCCTCTCTCTAAGCGACCATAAAGGTCACTTGAGCTTTCCACTAAGAAATCGAGGGGTAATACAAACTTCCCGAGGCTCTTCCACAAGATGGAAGCTCTTGGGCGACGCCTAGCCGGCTAGGGGTAAAACCCCAAGAGTAATAGACGCAAAATCAACCGGCTTGACGAAGAAATCAAGTGCTCAAGCTTTCCAAAGTGATGCTCTCACTTAATCCACTCTCCTTTCAATCAAACCCTAAGGGAATCGAAGATTGGAGCAAAGGGGGAAGGAGAGGGGCGCTTTCAGTTGCTTGGAGCTATTGAGCACGAAGTGGGTCGCTGTAAGTGAGTCCGTAACGGTTAGAAGTGAAGTGAGAAGTATTTATACTCCAAGTGAAAATCCAACCGTTCAGATCTACGTCGGAAGTTCCGACGCAGATCTCGGGACTTCCGACGATAATAGGAAACACTGTTCACGGAGGTCAGAAGTCAGCGCGTGCAAGTCAGTGTCGGAACTCCCGACAAACGTCGGGACTTCCGACGGTCGGTAGTTCCGACGAACGTCGGGACTTCCGACATGAGCAGTAAAACAGACAGTCAGCACCTCTGATGCCAGGACTCCCGGCTTGGGTCAGGTCAGTGTCGGAACTCCCGGAGAACGTCGGGACTTCCGACGGTCGGAACTCCCGGAGAACATCGGGACTTCCGACGTGCACAGACAGCGAGCCAGTCAGAAGCACAGGTGTCGGGACTCCTGGCTTAGGTCGGGACTTCCGACTGTCGGTAGTTCCGACTTACGTCGGGACTTCCGACATCGAAAGTCACAGAAATTTATTCTATGTGCTCGTGAAGTGCAAGAGTGTCACTCTTTAGATTTTATTTAAATGCTTGAGCACTCTATCTTCCTCAGACCAATTAAATTTGCATCCCTCTTAATAGTGCGGCGGATCCTAAACTCAAACTTAAAATTAAAACCTTTGAAGATCGTTTTGAGTTCGTCCGCCTTTGCAACTTGAATAATTGAGGGATACCATTACATCTTTATCAACTCTTTGATTCTTTCACGGGACTAATAGCTGTAACATATCTCATTAAGATCACATTAGTCCCTAATTTGGATGTCATCAATACACCAAAACCCACGTAGGGGGCAAATGCACTTTCACATATCCGTACCATGAGTATATATGAAAAGTGAAGTATCACATTGAGAAGCCTGAAAACCAATATAAGTAATGAACGTCTGGAAGCGACTATACCAAGCCCGCGGGGCCTGTTTAAGACCGTATAGAGCCTTGTTGAGCTTGCACACATAATTAGGACGAGAAGGGTCAACAAACCCAGGTGGTTGTTGGCAATAAACAGTCTCATTGAGAGTACCATGTAAGAATGCATTTTTGACATCCAGTTGATGAATAGGCCAATCACTGGAGACAGCAAGTGATAATACCGTGCGAATTGTTGCAGGCTTGACCACTGGACTGAAGGTTTCATCATAATCAAGGCCGTGTTGTTGAGAGAAGCCGTGCACAACCCAACGAGCCTTGTATCTTGCCAAAGACCCATCAGCATTTAGTTTGTGACGATATAGCCATTTGCCGGAAACAATATTAGCATGTGGAGGCGGTGGCACAAGGTCCCATGTTTGATTAGCAATGAGGGCACCATATTCCTCCTCCATGGCACGCTTCCAATTCGGATCAGAAAGAGCACCACGATATGTTTTTGGAAGCAAGCTAATATCTTTGGAAGCCGCTGCCAGATTACAGTAAGCATGCCCGTCTTGCTGTCGTGGCTGACTAATGCCAGACTTGCCCTTGGTTTGCATGGCGTGCTGATTGATGATGGGAGGGACAGGCACAATCGGCGCATTTGAGGAGCGCATAGCAGCAGGGATGACAGTGGAGGTGGTGCTGGGCAGCGCAGGAGATGGCACTAGTGGTGGTTGATCTGCAGGCACTGGTGGTGCTCCAGGAGGTTCCTATCGGCGTGTGTATACTTGCGTAACCGGAGGTCGATAGTGCAGGCCTCCAGCAGACGTACCGGACTGGTGGCCTAGATCATTGACAGGGCTGTCAGGAGCCAAAGCTTGGCCCTAAAAGACAAGAGGAAGGGGTGCTGCACCTGATCTCTGCCCTTGTCGCGGTTGGCTAGAAGTCGTGCCTTGATGATGTGGAGGTATAGCAGCTGGTTGGGCAGCTGAAGGCACAACTGGACCAACGCCTGGCGAAGCCATCGGTGGGCCAGCAGAGTTAGAAGGCACTGCTGGAAAGCCGCCGGATATCACCGGATCAACATCTGTATCATCCAAAAAATCATAGGCACTCAATGGTGCCGGTGATTCACGTGTGAAAGGAAATTGTTGCTCATTAAAGACCACGTGACGGGAGGTGATCACTCGATTGGTGGTGAGGTCAAGGCAACGATACCCTTTATGGTTATCAGGAAAGCCAAGAAGAACACATTCTGTAGAGCATGGTGCAAGTTTATGGGGCATAGTGGCGGAAAGATTGGGGTAACAACGACACCCAAAGACACGGAGGTGAGCGTAGGAGGGTGGTGTACCAAAAAGAGCTTGGTGTGGGGTGCGGTTTTGAAGAGTTTTGGTGGGGTGAAGGTTAAATAAATAAGTAGCAGTGCGAAGTGATTCAGCCCAATATGCCGGTGGCATAGATGCTTGAAACAACAATGTGCGCATGATGTTATTGATGGATCGAATGACACGTTCGGCTTTGCCATTTTGTTGGGATGTGTGAGGGCAAGAAAGACGAAGATGAATACCTTGTTGAAGGAAAAAAGAGCGAGCAGCATTGTTGTCGAATTCGCGACCATTGTCGCTTTGAATAAATTGGACACGACAATGGAAATGAGTGAGCACATAGCTATGAAAGTTTCGCAAAGTGTTGAATGTTTCAGATTTCAGTTTAAGTGGGAAAGTCCACAAGTAATGAGTGAAATCATCCAAACACACAAGGTAGTATTTGGAACCGGATATGCTTATAACAGGAGATGTCCACAAGTCACAGTGAATTAATTCAAAAGGTTTAGATGCTCTTGACATAGAAGTAGGAAATGGCAAACGAGTGTGACGACCCAACTGACAGGCATGACACAAAGAGGTGTCATGCTCACTAGGAATTACAGAAATAGAATTATTTATTCGCAAGCGGGAGAGAACTTGGTTGCCGGGATGCCCCAATCGCCGGTGCCAAATGGTCTCCAGGGCAGCGAGCAGGACACGAGGATGTGAAGTGGATGTCAGAAGGAGTGGGTAAAGATCCCCAGAGCTATCACAATGGTGGAGCACCGTCTTGGTTTGGAGATCCTTCACAGATAAACCAAAAGGATCAAATTCAACTGAACATGAATTATCTGTGGTAAATTTGTGAACGGAAATGAGATTAGCTATGAGTTGAGGTGACACAAGAACATTAGAAAGGTGAAAAGGACGGTGTGAATTTGGAAGTAAGGTGTAGCCAGAACAAGTAATAGGTAGACGGGTGCCATTACCAACAAGTATATTAGAATTGGAGTGAAGAGAGGGGCTGATATTGAAAAGATTACCAGAAGATGAAGAAAGATGAGAGGATGCACCCAAGTCCATATACCAGTTCGCATCGGGCTGCTGTAGAGTCATTGTGTTGAAGACATTTGCCAGAGCAGCCTGATTCCAGGAAGCCGGCGGGTCCAGGGTACTGCCAAGACCGTAGGACGGGTAAGCGTTGTACAGGTAACTGGGCGGGGAAGCAGCAGCACCCAGTGGAGCAGCAAGGTGTGCCTGTGCAGCACCCAGTGGAGCAGCCAAAAGTGGTGGACGAGGCGCCTGGAACGAGCCAGCGCCTGGGTGGGCACCGAGGATACCTTGGCCCGGCATCGGCCACATTTGGAAGGAGCCGCTCCATGGATTGGACCACGGACGAGGGGCACACCAAGAGTTGTTTCCCCGTCCTTTCCCCCTGCCATGCCCCCATGGCCGAGACAGGGGACGAGAGGATGAAGGGGCTGGTACAGCAGGGGCAGCAGCGAGGGCCGCCATCGGTGGTGGAGCACGAGGAGGCGCAGATGCACCACGAGGCGCAGTGAAGGCAGTGGTTGAGGTGGACACCGGAAGCTCGGACTCCTCCAAGGCAAGCAGCGACTGGGCCTCAAGAAATGAGGGCAGCGGAGTCTTCGTCTTTAGGATGGAGGCCATACCACGGAGGGGCTCATTGACGCCGTGAAGAAGGGCGAGCAGCAGCGTAGAGTCGTTGACAGGCTGTTCAAGATCAGCGAGCCCATCAGCGAGATCCTTGAGCCGCTGTGCGAATTCTGCGAATTCAAGCACAGGAAGATCGCCCTGAGTTAGAGCACGAAACTTGGCCTCAAGAGTCATTGCTCGTGTGGCCTTGTTGTCGAGGAAGAGGTTGGCTGCCTTGGTCCAGATGGTATGAGCCGAGGCGCCGTTCTCCATGATCAGCCGCATCACGCGAGGTGATGCCGAGGAGTAGATCAAGGAACGGATGGAGCAATCAACTGCCAACCAGGTAGCATCGGGGGTTTCGGGCGCTGGGGTGCCATCGATGTGGAAGGAGGCGCCAAATTTGCCAACGAGAGTTTGGAAGAGTTCATGCCAAGTTGAGTAATTGGGTGGATCAAGTTCTAGAGGAAAGGGGATATGATTTTTGACATTGATGGTGGCGAGGGCAGAAGCAATGCTTGGGGCGGGAGGTGGGGGAAGAGCAGCAACTATGGCTGCTACCAGAGCAGCGGCAGCCTGGGTGTCATCATCGGCCATGAGAAGAGGAGCAGAGGCGCACACAGGGAAGAGAAGGTGGAGAGGAAGAGTTAGAGAGAGGGAGAGGATCGGTTTCTAGCTGATACCATGATAGAATGATTATTGCCAGACTGAGCACTTTCTATTCATTGAACATGAGTTTATATAGGGGATACATGACTCTTCATATAAGACTTATCACATTCTAGACTTATCACATTCTAGACTATTTGTATTCTAATAGGACTAAGGACACAGAGTGTTGTAGGGGCAATCAAAACAATCTCCCACTACTTGATGTTCCTCCTTGTTGAACGCCTGCTATGCTACCTGGCCTTGGTCAGATCAAGTTATACCAACGGATAGAAAAAACTTCCCCCACTCAGTTCAGCAAGCTGGATTGTCTATACAATGGTCGTGGAATTACACGGTGGTGGCCCCAACTCTGATTCTCGGAGCCACTGAAGAGAGCAACTTGCCAAGAGACTACTCGATCACCAGCCTAAGTTGGACGAATTTGGCATTAAATCTCGTGTAAGATTTGGGATCAGTCTAGCGGAAAAAACTGCTCAAGAGGGAGGGCAAAGAGGAGGACTTATTGCGAATAGTCTTAGATGTGTGGACAGATATTCTAGTCTATGTGGCCAACCGATGCAGCAGGGAGTCGCATGCTAAACAGCTTAGCATAGGTGGTGAGTTTACAACTCTCATATGGCTTATGACAGAGCACTGTCATCAAGCTTGTTGGAGTATGAGTGTATTAGGCCCATGAGGCCCATGTATGACTAATATACATTACTACCCTTCTAGGGTTAGCCCAAGCCCAATGTGAATTCCAGCATGGTATCAGGCTAGCTTTCCTCCCTCCCCTTCCCCAACCAGCCACCAGGCGCCGCCGGCCGCTGGCTGGCCTCTTGCCGCCACCATGGCTGGCCGCCCTCCCCCTCCCCCTCCCTCCCCAACCTACTTCCACATTTTCCCCTCCCTTCCCTACCCGTCGTGGGCCCAGCGCGCGGGCGCCGGCCCCCTTGCCGCGGACGCGGATGGCCCAGCCGCCGCCGCTGTCACTGCGGGCGTGGGCGCAGGTGCCGGCGCGGGCGTGGGCGCAGGCGGCCCCGCCGCCGCGGGCGCGGACGCCGCCGCTGCTGTAGGGGCGGGCGCGGGCGCAGGCAGCCACGCCGCTGCCGCTGGGGGCGCGGGGGAGACCCTGGAGCCTTTCTTCTTCCCTGCTCCCCCTCCTCTACCGCCCCCTGCCCCTCTCCAGACGGTAGGGGCCAACTCCGCTCTCGCCGCCGCTCTCGTGGCTGCACGGGCTGCTGCTGCGGACAGCCAGGCCCGGGTGCGGGCGGCCGCCCTCGCTTTGGAGCGCGAGCGTGACGCGGCTGATGCCCTGGCCCGCCAGATCACTGAGGCAGAGCAGCTCCTCGTCCTCCCTACATCCTACGACACCGCGGCCACCTCCTCAGGCTCGACGGGTCACCGCACGTCTCGCACCACGGTCATCTGGCACGACCCGGCCGACCCGCACGTGGCTCAGCTCCACTACCAGGCCAAGGGTGTCCAGAACATCCGACTCCTCGTCCCGGTCATCCTCGAGCCTGAGTCGCCCTCTTACGCCCGCTGGAGGGACCTGGTTCTCCTCACCCTCTGCCGCTACGCCCTCGACGACCACGTCCTAGTCGACGCCTCGGTCGCGGTCTAGACCCCATCGTGGCTGCGCCTTGACAGCGTCGTCCTCTCCTGGATCATCAGGACGATCTCCCTAGACCTCCACGACCTCGTCCGCAACTCTGCTGACGCTCGCCGGGCCTGGCTTGTGCTCGAGGGCCAGTTTCTGGGCAATGCCGAAGCCCGGGCCCTGCGTCTCGATGCGAGCTTCCGCACCTTCGTTCAGGGTGACCTCTCCGTTGGCGATTTCTGCCGGCGCATGAAGAGCATGGCGGACTCCCTCGGCGACCTTGGCTGGCCCGTGGAGGACCGCATTCTGGTCCTCAATGTCCTCCGCGGGCTCAGTGACCGCTACGCCCACCTCCGGACATGGATCACCCGGCAGAGGCCCTTTCCCTCCTTCCTGCAGGTCCGTGACGACCTTGTCATGGAGGAGCTCACTCAGGGCGTCCAGCCAGGGTCCACCTCCGCGCCAGGGTCCTCGTCTTCCTCGACTGCCCTGGCCGCTACTCCTCCGGCGCGTTCGTTCGCTCCACCGCCGTCGTCGCTTCTTGGTTCTCCTCCCCCCGGGCCGGGCGAGGGTGGGGGGGGGGCCGTGGCGGCCGCCGTCGCCGTGGAGGGGGGCGTGGGGGCTGCGGGGGCCAACACACACCGGCTCCTCTAGGGAGCCACTAGTCGCCCGTGACTCCACGGGGTGCAGCCTGGCCCTCTTTCCACAACCCGTGGTTGGGGCGCATCTCCATGTGGCCCTTCCCGGCTCCAGGTGGAGAGCCTCGCCCACCAGTGGCCTTGCTCACTGGAGCTCCTCCGGGGTTTTACTCCCCGTCTACGTGGGCTACTCCTCCCGGCGCATCTTCGTGGGTGCCACCTCCCGACACCTTGCCCGGGCCTGTCGGTTGGAACCCGGCGGCCTTGGCCAGATCCTTCAGCACCATGGCCCTGACACCGCCTGCCGGTACCGACTGGATTGCCGACTCGGGTGCCACTTACCACACTACTCCAGACCGTGGTATACTCTCCTCTTTTCACCCTCCTTCTCCCTCTCATCCTTCGTCCATCATGGTCGCGAATGGTTCGTGTATTCCAGTCACGTCCGTGGGTGCCGCCGGCACTCATGGTTCCTTTCTTCTTCCTGACATTCTTGTTGCACCCTCTATGGTTCACAACCTTCTTTCTATTCGTCGTTTTACAGCTGACAATTCCTGTTCTGTTGAATTTGACTCTTCTGGTCTTACTGTAAAGGATTTGGCTTCTCGGCGTCCTCTTCTCCGATGTGACAGCACGGGACCCCTTTACACCCTTCGGCTTCCGACGTCTGCTTCCTCTTCGTCACCGTCTACTTTGTCAGCTGCCTTTGCCGCCACTCCTTCTTCCACCACTTGGCACCGTCGCCTCGGCCATCCTGGACATGATGCTCTGACGCAGCTTAGTCACAGTTCCGACATTGGTTGTACTTGGGCTCACGATGAGCACTTGTGTCATGCGTGCCAGCTGGGCCATCATGTTCGTCTCCCTTTTTGTTCTTCTTCTTCACATGCTACGCATGTGTTTGATCTTGTACACTGCGACCTATGGACATCTCCTGTCATCAGCATTTCTGGGTATAAATACTATCTTGTGGTGGTTGACGATTTCTCGCATTACTCGTGGACTTTCCCCTTGCGTGCAAAGTCGGATACCTTCACCACTCTTCTCCACTTTTTCGCCTGGGTGTCTACTCAGTTCGGCCTTACCATCAAAGCCGTCCAGTGTGACAATGGCCGTGAGTTCGATAACGGCACCTCCCGTGCCTTCTTCCTCTCTCACGGTGTCTAGTTGCGCATGTCTTGCCCGTATACCTCCTCCCAGAACGGCAAGGCCGAGCGCATGATTCGCACCACGAACGACACCATGCGCACCCTTCTGCTCTAGGCGTCGCTTCCTGCTCGCTTCTGGGCCGAGAGTCTGCACACCTCCACCTATCTCCTTAACCGCCTTCCTTCCGCTGCCTGCCCGGCTCCCACACCACACCACGCTCTCTTCGGTACCCCTCCTCGGTATGACCACCTTCGTGTCTTCGGGTGTGCGTGTTACCCTAACACCACTACCACTGCTCCCCACAAGCTGGCTCCCCGTTCCGCTCTGTGTGTCTTCCTTGGGTACTCCCCGGATCACAAGGGGTACCGGTGCTTTGACCTCACCTCCCGTCGGGTCCTCATCTCTCGCCACGTGGTGTTTGATGAGTCTGTCTTCCCCTTCTCCACCACCACCACACCATCTCCCACCCCCGATCCTGACCCCTTCTCTCTGTTTCCCACTGACACGGTGGTCCAGCCGCTTTTACCGCTGTCTCTTGCAGGTACTGCTTCCCCGTGCCCCTCGCCGGGCCCGTGCCCCCGCTCGCCGCCCACCAGTGACGCCCCTAGCCCTGCGCCCTGCTCGGGTCCGGAGGCGTCGCCCTCTAGAGCTGCCCCTGCCCCTCCGTCCACAGCGGGTCTGGGGACGCCGCCTGTCGCACCTCCTGCGCGTTTCGCCCAGCCGGTGCATGTCTACCAGCGCCGTGTGCCGGTGGCAACGCTGCCTCTGGCACCACCGGGGTCCACCTCTCCACTGGTGACGCCTACACCACCGGTGGCTCCTTCTCCGCCGGCGACCCCTACACCGCCGCCGCCGCCTCAGGCTGCCCGTGTCGCGTCGCCAGTGTACCACCCACAACTCCTTCATCGACACCCGCGGCATGTTCACCCTATGGTGACGCGTCACGCGGCTGGTACCCTGCGGCCCCGGGCTCTCGCGACGATGCCCGACGACCCGTAGATCTCTCCTGTACCCTCTTCCGTTCGCGACGCCTTGTCGGACCCTCATTGGCGCCGCGCGATGGAAGAGGAGTACGCGGCTCTCCTCATCAACCAGACATGGGATCTGGTGCCCCGTCCACCCGGATCCAACATCGTCACCGGCAAGTGGATCTGGACACACAAGCGGCGGGCTGATGGTACCCTTGAGAGGTACAAGGCTCGCTAGGTTCTTCGGGGTTTCACTCAGCGCCCTGGAGTCAATTATGATGAGACTTTCAGCCCCGTGGTGAAGCCGGCCACCGTACGCACAGTGCTCTCCCTGGCTCTCAGTCGCTCTTGGCCTGTGCATCAGCTGGACGTCAAGAATGCTTTTCTCCACGGGACTCTCACCGAGACAGTCTACTGCAGCCAGCCAGCGGGGTTTGTTGACTCTTCTCGTCCGGACATGGTCTGCCGGCTCAACAAGTCTCTCTACGGCCTCAAGCAGGCCCCCCGGGCGTGGTACTCTCGGTTTGCTGCTTTCCTGCTGACACTGGGGTTTGTGGAGGCCAAGTCGGATACGTCCCTATTTATCTATCACCATGGACCTGAGACTGCCTATCTGCTGCTCTACGTTGATGATATTGTCCTCACAGCCTCCAGCCCATCCTTACTCAGCCGTGTCATCGCCTCTCTTCAGCAGGAGTTTGCTATGAAGGATCTTGGTGTGCTCCACCACTTCCTCGGGGTCACTGTTGAGCCTCGCCCCACCGGCCTTCTCCTTCACCAGCGGCAGTACACTCTTGATATCCTGGAGCGTGCTGGGATGACTAACTGCAAGCCCTGCTCTACTCCAGTTGACACACAGGGCAAGCTGTCAGAGGCCGTGGGCACCACCGTGGCAGACCCCACTGCTTACCGGAGTCTTGCAGGTGCCCTTCAGTACCTCACCTTCACCAGGCCAGACATCACCTATGCAGTGCAGCAGATATGCCTTCACATGCATGATCCCCGAGAGCCTCACCTCACTGCGCTCAAGCGCCTCCTCCGTTACCTCCGCGGCACTGTCGACTACGGCTTACTCCTTCAGCGGTCTTCCTCCACCGAGCTCGTCGTCTACACTGACGCCGACTGGGCCGGGTGTCCGGACACTCGGCGCTCTACCTCCGGCTACGCTGTCTTTCTGGGCGGCAACCTGGTGTCCTGGTCGTCCAAGCGCCAGCCGGTGGTCTCCCGATCCAGTGCCGAGGCGGAGTACCGAGCTGTCGCTAACGGCGTGGCTGAGGCCTCCTGGCTCCGACAGCTCCTTGCCGAGCTCCACAGCCCTCTCTCCCGGAGCACGCTGGTCTACTGCGACAACGTCAGTGCGGTGTACCTCTCCACCAACCCCGTGCAGCACCAACGGACCAAGCATGTGGAGATCGACCTACACTTTGTCCGTGATCGGGTTGCCATCGGCGATGTTCGGGTCCTACACGTCCCGACCACCTCCCAGTTTGCCGACATCTTCACCAAGGGCCTCCCGTCATCGACCTTCACCGAGTTTCGCTCCAGCCTCAACATCATTGGTGGCTAGTTGCGTCTGTGGGGGGGCTCGTGTGTGTGCTTCTTTTCATGTCCAGTCTGTAACTCCGCTGCGACGGTAGTTCAGACTGCGGGGGGGTGTTGGAGTATGAGTGTATTAGGCCCATGAGGCCCATGTATGACTAATATACATTACTACCCTTCTAGGGTTAGCCCAAGCCCAATGTGAATTCCAGCAAAGCTGGTTAGAGACCAACCTCTTACTAGGGATGGCAATGGCCCTGTCCACTGTTTCATGGCAGTTGT
The DNA here is from genome assembly GCF_019320115.1 of Miscanthus floridulus. Taxonomy (NCBI): domain Eukaryota; kingdom Viridiplantae; phylum Streptophyta; class Magnoliopsida; order Poales; family Poaceae; genus Miscanthus; species Miscanthus floridulus. The sequence goes on along the minus strand of NC_089585.1, from coordinate 17,266,409 downwards.
TATTAATCCCCATACTTGGGATGTGGTTAAAAATGACATTGGATCTGTGCGTATCTTATATCGTATAAAAAAACATTATATGAAATGTTGAGCCACCTTTGATTCTATTTAATATGTCATGGTCAATTGATGTCCATCTTTAGTATCTTGAAGTCTTATTGTGTTGATATAAATCATGATGTTGCTATTGCCATTTTGATGCTTGTAAAGGGGGATGGAGAACCCAGTGGGTATCCATTCAATTCGTATGGGTGGGGGTGGGGAAAAATGAGCTTCAAGGACAAGGTATTTTCTTCCCAGTAAGTATGAAATGGGGAGGAGTGCTTCAGGTCCAGATCAACGACCATTTGCTATTACAGTTCATGAACTTGACTCCCAAGGAAAGCTCAATGAGTCCGCTATATTAGACACTGGTGATGTCGTGCAGGATGATTTCAGAACGAAGAACCAAGATACTGGTGAAAGCTATATGTATGAAGAAATATGGGGCTGTCGCAGATGACAAGTCTCTAAGTAAGTAAGTATTATAATTGATAAGGAATAATCTAAAACTGGTTCCACGGTCAGTACTATCCCATGTTCATAAATAGTTCACTCTTCATTGGCATCTTGCTTCTATGCTATGAACAGAGGATGCTGGGAATTCATTTTTAATGGGCACATGACACACATCACAATGTCCTGTATCTTGTATGTCAGTGTCAGTGTCCATACCAAAATTCACAAGGGTCACATCTTGGGCTAAAGGAGATCATCACTCATCAGCAAATAATCATTGACATTATTAAAAGGTTTTCTGTCAGACTTGCAATATCAGAGTATGCTTGTCTGATTATTAGTACAATTTCAAGTACTGTTTTACATGCTTGTACTCTGAGGGGCATGTGAAATTATTTGCTTGTTCATCTGTTATGTGTGCTGTCTAGTTGTTGCCAACATATGGACAAGTAAACTATGGATAAAATTATGTTTTATATCTTCCATAGAATTTGGAAAACGCTGAATTAGTGCTGCTGGTTTCAAACGGCTGGCAAACAGTTACAAACTGAACTGATGGTACAATCACTTCATTTTTGGCATACCTCTGCTTAACTTGTACCTCCGTTTTCTTCTGTTAAATTTATAGATCATACGTTGCCTGGCTACTCAGGAACTCATCTAGTACTGTCACAGTTGTGTTTGGTCACTTCCACGCTGCCAATCCTAATCTATTCTCAGGTAAATCTATTATTGTCTTTTGCTAATTTGCTGCCTCTGGACTACCGACTACCGGCTACTTCTCTTTGCTTTTTGTTGACAGTATTTTCTTTTCATTGTTGAGTTTTAGATATCCTTATGTTAGAAATTACTTCATCCGTTTGCAGATTTTTTAACACAAGGAATAATTGCTAGAGCAGAATTGGGTAATTCTGTGAATATAACTGAATCAAAGGTTTGTCTCAGATTAGGAACAGAACATGTTTGCTAATTGCTAATTGCTAATTGCTAATGCTCCACAGGTTGGAACATGTTTCTAATCTAGTTGAAAATATCCCCAGAAACTGACAAAGCCCAAAACAAACTTGGAATTGACATGTGAAAGTCAAACATTGAAGGAAGCAGCGTGCACCGACGTCTCACCAGACAACGAATCAGATGCGATGCATTTGCATACTGCATGCATTAGCACGTGTCCATCAGGATTAAATACAGCAAGTTGCTCCCCTGCTCTGAAACTCCTACAAAGAAAGGCTAGGCCTTTTTTTTTTGATAAAGTATAACTGGCTAATAATACAGCCGGCTTGCTGGCTGTAAGGTTTTTTTTTTAGTCTTCTCTTAGCCCACTCATATAGTAGTTAGCTCTTTACAGTTAATACATGGCCCACTTGTCTCTCTCACAGACTTTCTTGGTTCTTGTGCTTAAGCCGACTGTAAGCTTACAGCCCGCTTCTCCTCTCTCTCCTCCACCTCAGCATTTAGTCAGCTTACAGTCTGCTATTATACTTGCTCTAAGGCAAGGCCTTTGTGTGAAGTCTGAACAACCAGCTCCTGGCTACGCTCCAGTCCAGCAACACCATGGCAATGCGTGTCATGAGCTTGCTGCATGCCGCCACCTTCGTCATGATTGCAGTAGCCTCCTGGGGAGCGCACGGCACTGCCAGCGACGAGGCCAATTCTCTGCTCGCTTTCAAGGAGCTCGTTGGCAGCAGCAGCTCCGGTGTGCTGGCCTCCTGGAATGGCACCACCGGCGTCTGCAGATGGGAAGGCCTGGCATGCAGCGGCGGCGGCCAGGTGGTGTCGCTGAGCCTGCCCTCCTATGGGCTCGCTGGCGCGCTCTCCCCGGCCATCGGGAATCTCACGTTCCTGCGGACGCTGAACCTGAGCTCCAACTGGTTCCAGGGGGAGATCCCGGCGAGCATTGGGCGGCTAGCGCGTCTGCAGGCGCTGGACCTGAGCTACAATACGTTCTCCGGCACGCTGCCCGCCAACCTCAGCTCCTGCGTCAGCTTACTGCTGTTGAGACTCAGCAGCAACCAAATCCATGGGCGCATCCCTGTCGAGCTCGGCAACAAGCTCACGCATCTTCGGAGGCTCTTATTGGCCAACAACAGCCTGACGGGCGCCATCCCTGGATCACTAGGTAACCTTTCATCCCTGGACTACCTTGATCTGACAGACAACCAACTCGAGGGTCCGGTACCACATGAGCTTGGCAGCATTGGAGGCCTCCAGGCCGTTTTCCTCTTTGGGAACAACCTATCGGGTGTGCTTCCACAGTCCCTGTACAATCTGTCATCGCTGAAGAACTTCGGGGTAGATTTCAACATGCTGTCTGGAACTATCCCTGCTGATATTGGCGACAGGTTCACTGGCATAGAAACCCTTAGCTTCTCTTACAACCGGTTCAGTGGAGCTATCCCACCTTCGGTCTCCAACCTCTCTGCTCTCATAAAACTTGGCCTCGCAGGAAATGGATTTATTGGACATGTGCCTCCTGCTCTGGGGAAGTTGCAAGGTCTCACTTACCTGGACTTGGGTGACAACAGGCTACAAGCCAACGACAGTCAAGGGTGGGAGTTCATCACTTCCCTGACGAACTGCAGCCAGCTTCAGAATCTGATTCTTGGCAACAACTCTTTCAGTGGTAAAGTGCCCGGTTCAATCGCAAACCTATCGACGACTCTTGAATCTCTTTATCTTGGAGACAATAGGATTTCTGGTACCATTCCATCGGACATCGGCAATTTGGTTGGTCTGAAATTACTTGAGATGGCTAATAGCTCCATATCTGGAGCAATTCCAGAGAGCATTGGGAGACTAGAAAACTTGGTTGAGTTGGGGCTTTACAACACTAGCTTGTCAGGCCTCATACCTCCGTCCCTAGGAAATCTTACACAGCTGAATAACCTTTATGCATACTATGGCAATCTAGAGGGGCCCATTCCAAGGAGCCTGGGAAACTTAAAAAATCTATTTGTCTTTGATCTGTCAACAAATCGACTCAATGGTTCAATTCCCAAAGAGGTGCTAAAACTTCCTCAACTTTCTTTCTACTTAGACTTATCATACAATGCATTGTCTGGGCCACTCCCAGTTGAAGTTGGTAGCTTGGCAAACCTTAACCAACTGATTCTATCAGGAAACCAGTTGTCAAGCAGCATACCTGATAGTATTGGAAATTGCATTTCACTGGAACGGCTGCTGCTGGATCAGAACTCATTTGAGGGAATCATACCTCAATCTCTGAAGAACTTAAAAGGTCTCGCCTTACTGAACCTGACCATGAATAAGCTGTCTGGTAGTATTCCTGATGCCCTTGCTAGTATTGGCAACCTGCAACAGTTGTATTTAGCACACAACAACTTTTCAGGTTTGATTCCAGCAGTTCTACAGAACCTGACACTATTGTCGAAATTGGATTTGTCCTTCAATGATCTCCAAGGTGAAGTGCCAAAAGGGGGTGTTTTTGCAAATGCAACGTCCTTGTCGATTCACGGAAATGATGAGCTTTGTGGCGGAGCGCCTCAACTGCATTTAGCTCCATGCTCCATGGCTGCTGTGGATAACAAGAGACAAGTGTCAAGATCCCTTATGGCCACCCTAATATCAATTGGCGCACTTGTATTCTTAGGTATACTAGTTGCTCTTATTCATTTGATCCACAAGAGGTTCAGACAAAGAAAGGCAAGCCAACTCGTTTCCACACTAATTGATGAACAGTATGAAAGGGTTTCTTATCAAGCATTGCCAAATGGAACTGGTGGTTTCTCAGAGGCTAATTTGCTCGGACAAGGAAGCTACGGTGCTGTTTATAAATGCACTTTACATGATCAGGGTATTACCACAGCTGTAAAGGTGTTTAACATACGACAGTCTGGGTCCACTAGAAGTTTCGTGGCTGAGTGCGAGGCACTGCGAAGGGTACGTCACCGTTGTCTCATAAAGATCATCACCTGTTGTTCAAGCATCAATCATCAAGGTGAAGAATTCAAGGTGCTGGTTTTTGAGTTCATGCCGAACGGTAGTCTGAATGATTGGCTGCATCCAGCATCTAAAGTACACACTGTGAGTAATACGCTCAGCCTAGCTCAGAGACTAGACATTGCTGTAGACATCATGGATGCTCTGGAATATCTTCACAATCAGTGTCAGCCGCCAATAATCCATTGCGATCTCAAGCCAAGTAACATCCTCCTTGAAGAGGATATGAGTGCCCGTGTTGGAGATTTCGGCATATCGAAAATCCTTTCTGATGACACTAGTAAAACTCTGCTAAATTCAGTCAGCTTCACTGGACTGAGGGGCTCCATTGGTTATCTCGCTCCAGGTAACGAGCTCGTACTCATGTTGTTACCTTCGGTCTCTAACTTCCATTCTGCCACGTATACCATTCTCTGCATGTGTACTGAATCCACTGACGAGATAAAATGATGTCTGAAATCTGAATCTGCAGAGTATGGCGAGGGTCGATCTGTCTCGACTCTTGGGGATGTCTACAGCCTTGGGATACTGTTGCTTGAGATGTTCACCGGGAGGAGCCCTACTGACGAAATATTCAATGACTCATTGGACCTTCATAGGTTCGCCGAAGCTGCTCTCCCCAACGGAGCCTCGGAGATCGCCGACCCAGCAATCTGGCTGCATGATGAAGCGGCTGTTGGTGCCACAGTAAGAAGCCGGAGCAAGGAGTGCTTGGTTTCAGTGATCCGGCTCGGCGTCTCCTGCTCAAAGCAGCAGCCAAGAGAGCGAATGGCGATACGAGATGCTGCTGTGGAGACGCGTACGATCAGAGACGCGTACCTCATGGTTGCCAGCTAGCTGGACGGAGATCTGGAAGAGAAGCAAGCAAGCCGCCGAACCCTCTTATTCTGATTAATTTCTGATGTTCAAGATCATAGAAGCAGCAAAGCAGGAGGCGGCCCAGTTATGAACTAAAAATCATTGTACGGTTTAGAACCTTCATTCATAGCTATGACAAAGATGAAATCAACACAATTGTTATTTGTTATACTAGCTTCTTGTACCATTGTGGAAACACGTGCTAAGCGCATTCTCGAAAAAAAAAAAAACTTCTTGTACCATTGTACGCTGGTGAGGTTGGGCATTAACAGGTTTTCTTATTTGGATTTGGCAAACTAATTGCTTGATTGGCTGCTATAGTTCTTTTAAGCTGAAGGTGGAGAGCTGAAGGTGTATCTGCTGACCGTACACAGTTCGTCATTGGATTAGGAAGAACAAAGAGATAAGGAAGCCCAACAGGAATAAGCAAAGGCTGATGATTGACTCTGGCCAAGAAACAGAACACGTCAATTTAGGCCAAGGAAATGGCCTGTGTTTTTTTTTCCAGAGGACAAGGAAATTGCATGCTTATTGGGTTTCATCAAGATAAACAACAAATCTGAAACAGTTGGATGTACACTTCACGTCGCCGAAAACAGTATGCTCTGATGTTGATTGGACATTGACACTTCACCCACTGCCCAATAATGCGGTAGCCACTCAATCAGGGTGTGTTTGGGAGGGTGACTGAGTCCGGCTTGGCCCGCCCGCCTGGCCCAGGCCAGTCCAGGCCTACTCCAAATGGTGCAAAAGCTCTTGTTGTGAAACGGGTCAGACCCACTTGAGATTATGTTTGTTTGCACACATGCAGCCGGGCTGAGGAGCCAACTAACTCCAACTACCAAACCGAGATTGTGTTTGGCTGTTGGTTGCCTCGGCCAGGCCCATAGACAGGATGCAGAAATGCAGTTATAGCAATAGAATGAGCAACAGTTTAGAACAAGTAAACCATACAATTAGTGTTGTTAAAAGCACTAGGCCTCGGACAAATTAACAGTTGATCAATCCATAACAGAGCTGGCTACACGGTACAATTAAAGAAGTAAGCAAGGAAGAACAGGTCCATTTGCAGCAGGGAGTCGCATGCTAAACAGCTTTGCATAGGTGGTGAGTTTACAACTCTCATATGGCTTATGACAGAGAACTGTCATCAAGCTGGTTAGAGACCAACCTCTTACTAGGGATGGCAATGGCCCTGTCCACTGTTTCATGGCAGTTGTTATTAATCCCCATACTTGGGATGTGGTTAAATATGACATTGGATCTGTGCGTATCTTATATCGTATAAAAAAACATTATATGAAATGTTGAGCCACCTTTGATTCTATTTAATATGTCATGGTCAATTGATGTCCATCTTTAGTATCTTGAAGTCTTATTGTGTTGATATAAATCATGATGTTGCTATTGCCATTTTGATGCTTGTAAAGGGGGATGGAGAACCCAGTGGGTATCCATTCAATTCGTATGGGTGGGGGTGGGGAAAAATGAGCTTCAAGGACAAGGTATTTTCTTCCCAGTAAGTATGAAATGGGGAGGAGTGCTTCAGGTCCAGATCAACGACCATTTGCTATTACAGTTCATGAACTTGACTCCCAAGGAAAGCTCAATGAGTCCGCTATATTAGACACTGGTGATGTCGTGCAGGATGATTTCAGAACGAAGAACCAAGATACTGGTGAAAGCTATATGTATGAAGAAATATGGGGCTGTCGCAGATGACAAGTCTCTAAGTAAGTAAGTATTATAATTGATAAGGAATAATCTAAAACTGGTTCCACGGTCAGTACTATCCCATGTTCATAAATAGTTCACTCTTCATTGGCATCTTGCTTCTATGCTATGAACAGAGGATGCTGGGAATTCATTTTTAATGGGCACATGACACACATCACAATGTCCTGTATCTTGTATGTCAGTGTCAGTGTCCATACCAAAATTCACAAGGGTCACATCTTGGGCTAAAGGAGATCATCACTCATCAGCAAATAATCATTGACATTATTAAAAGGTTTTCTGTCAGACTTGCAATATCAGAGTATGCTTGTCTGATTATTAGTACAATTTCAAGTACTGTTTTACATGCTTGTACTCTGAGGGGCATGTGAAATTATTTGCTTGTTCATCTGTTATGTGTGCTGTCTAGTTGTTGCCAACATATGGACAAGTAAACTATGGATAAAATTATGTTTTATATCTTCCATAGAATTTGGAAAACGCTGAATTAGTGCTGCTGGTTTCAAACGGCTGGCAAACAGTTACAAACTGAACTGATGGTACAATCACTTCATTTTTGGCATACCTCTGCTTAACTTGTACCTCCGTTTTCTTCTGTTAAATTTATAGATCATACGTTGCCTGGCTACTCAGGAACTCATCTAGTACTGTCACAGTTGTGTTTGGTCACTTCCACGCTGCCAATCCTAATCTATTCTCAGGTAAATCTATTATTGTCTTTTGCTAATTTGCTGCCTCTGGACTACCGACTACCGGCTACTTCTCTTTGCTTTTTGTTGACTGTATTTTCTTTTCATTGTTGAGTTTTAGATATCCTTATGTTAGAAATTACTTCATCTGTTTGCAGATTTTTGAACAGAAGGAATAATTGCTAGAGCAGAATTGGGTAATTCTGTGAATATAACTGAATCAAAGGTTTGTCTCAGATTAGGAACAGAACATGTTTGCTAATTGCTAATGCTCCACAGGTTGGAACATGTTTCTAATCTAGTTGAAAAAATCGCCAGAAACTGGCAGAGCCCAAAACAAACTTGGAATGGACATGTGAAAGTCAAAGATTGAAGGAAGCAGCGTGCAGCGACGTCTCACCAGACAACGATCAGATGCGATGCATTTGCATACTGCATGCATTAGCACGTGTCCATCAGGATTAAATACAGCAAGTTGCTCCCCTGCTCTGACTCGGTCTCCGACAAAGAAAAGCTAGGCCTTTTTTTTGGATAAAGTATGACTGGATAAGGCAAGGCGTTTGTGTGAAGTCTGAACAGCCAGCTCCTGGCTGCGCTCCAGCCCAGCAACACCATGGCAATGCGTGTCATGAGCTTGCTGCATGCCGCCACCTTCGTCATGATTGCAGTAGCCTCCTGGGGAGCGCACGGCACTGCCAGCGACGAGGCCAATTCTCTGCTCGCTTTCAAGGCTGAGCTCGTTCGCAGCAGCAGCTCCGGTGTGCTGGCCTCCTGGAATGGCAGCACCGGCGTCTGCAGATGGGAAGGCCTGGCATGCAGCGGCGGCGGCCAGGTGGTGTCGCTGAGCCTGCCCTCCTATGGGCTCGCTGGCGCGCTCTCCCCGGCCATCGGGAACCTCACGTTCCTGCGGACGCTGAACCTGAGCTCCAACTGGTTCCACGGGGAGATCCCGGCGAGCATTGGGCGGCTAGCGCGTCTGCAGGCGCTGGACCTGAGCTACAATGCGTTCTCCGGCACGCTGCCCGCCAACCTCAGCTCCTGCGTCAGCTTACTGCTGTTGAGACTCAGCAGAAACCAAATCCATGGGCCCATCCCTGTCGAGCTCGGCAACAAGCTCACGCATCTTCGGGGGCTCTTATTGGCCAAAAACAACCTGACGGGCGGCATCCCAGGATCACTAGGTAACCTTTCATCCCTGGACCACCTTGATCTTACAGACAACCAACTCGGGAGTCCGGTACCACATGAGCTTGGCAGCATTGGAGGCCTCCAGATCCTTGTCCTCTTTTTGAACAGCCTATCGGGTGTGCTTCCACAGTCCCTGTACAATCTGTCATCGCTGAAGAACTTCGGGGTAGGATTCAACATGCTGTCTGGAACTATCCCTGCTGATATTGGCGACAGGTTCACTGGCATAGAAAACCTTAGCTTCTCTTACAACCGGTTCAGTGGAGCTATCCAACCTTCGGTCTCCAACCTCTCTGCTCTCATAACACTTGACCTCGCAGGAAATGGATTTATTGGACATGTGCCTCCTGCTCTGGGGAATTTGCAAGGTCTCACTTACCTGAACTTGGGTGACAACAGGCTACAAGCCAACGACAGTCAAGGGTGGGAGTTCATCACTTCCCTGACGAACTGCAGCCAGCTTCAGAAGCTGATTCTTGGCAACAACTCTTTCAGTGGTAAAGTGCCCGGTTCAATCGCAAACCTATCGACGACCCTTGAATTTCTTTATCTTGGAGACAATAGGATTTCTGGTACCATTCCATCGGACATCGGCAATTTGGTTGGTCTGAAATTACTTGAGATGGCTAATAGCTCCATATCTGGAGCAATTCCAGAGAGCATTGGGAGACTAGAAAACTTGGTTGTGTTGGGGCTTTACAACACTAGCTTGTCAGGCCTCATACCTCCGTCCCTAGGAAATCTTACACAGCTGAATAACCTTTATGCATACTATGGCAATCTAGAGGGGCCCATTCCAAGGAGCCTGGGAAACTTAAAAAATCTATTTGTCTTTGATCTGTCAACAAATCGACTCAATGGTTCAATTCCCAAAGAGGTGCTAAAACTTCCTCAGCTTTCTTGGTACTTAGACTTATCATACAATGCATTGTCTGGGCCACTCCCAGTTGAAGTTGGTAGCTTGGCAAACCTTAACCAACTGATTCTATCAGGAAACCAGTTGTCAAGCAGCATACCTGATAGTATTGGAAATTGCATTTCACTGGATTGGCTGCTGCTGGATCAGAACTCATTTGAGGGAATCATACCTCAATCTCTGAAGAACTTAAAAGGTTTCGCCTTACTGAACCTGACCATGAATAAGCTGTCTGGTAGTATTCCTGATGCCCTTGCTAGTATTGGCAACCTGCAACAGTTGTATTTAGCACACAACAACTTTTCAGGTTTGATTCCAGCAGTTCTACAGAACCTGACACTATTGTCGAAATTGGATTTGTCCTTCAATGATCTCCAAGGTGAAGTGCCAAAAGGGGGTGTTTTTGCAAATGCAACGTCCTTGTTGATTCACGGAAATGATGAGCTTTGTGGCGGAGCGCCTCAACTGCATTTAGCTCCATGCTCCATGGCTGCTGTGGATAACAAAAGACAAGTGTCAAGATCCCTTATGGCCACCCTAATATCAATTGGCGCACTTGTATTCTTAGGTATACTAGTTGCTCTTATTCATTTGATCCACAAGAGGTTCAGACAAAGAAAGGCAAGCCAACTCGTTTCCACACTAATGGATGAACAGTACGAAAGGGTTTCTTATCAAGCATTGTCAAATGGAACTGGTGGTTTCTCAGAGGCTAATTTGCTCGGACAAGGAAGCTACGGTGCTGTTTATAAATGCACTTTACATGATCAGGGTATTACCACAGCTGTAAAGGTGTTTAACATACGACAGTCTGGGTCCACTAGAAGTTTCATGGCTGAGTGCGAGGCACTGCGAAGGGTACGTCACCGTTGTCTCATAAAGATCATCACCTGTTGTTCAAGCATCAATCATCAAGGTGAAGAATTCAAGGCACTGGTTTTTGAGTTCATGCCGAACGGTAGTCTGAATTATTGGCTGCATCCAGTATCTAAAGTACACACTCTGAGTAATACGCTCAGCCTAGCTCAGAGACTAGACATTGCTGTAGACATCATGGATGCCCTGGAATATCTTCACAACCAGTGTCAGCCACCAATAATCCATTGCGATCTCAAGCCAAGTAACATCCTCCTTACAGAGGATATGAGTGCCCGGGTTGGAGATTTCGGCATATCGAAAATCCTTTCAGATGACACTTGCAAAACTCTGCTAAATTCAATCAGCTTCACTGGACTGAGGGGCTCCATTGGTTATGTCGCTCCAGGTAACAGAAGCTCCTACTCACAATGTTACCTTCGGTCTTTATTAACTTCCATTCTGCCATGTCTAGCTGTCTCTGCATGTGTGCTTCTGAATCCACTCACCATACAATATAACGTCTGAAATCTGAATGACACTGCAGAGTATGGCGAGGGTCGATCTGTCTCAACTCTTGGGGATATCTACAGCCTAGGCATACTGTTGCTTGAGATGTTCACCGGGAGGAGCCCTACTGACGACATGTTCAAAGACTCGTTGGACCTTCATAGGTTCGCCGAAGCCGCTCGTCCCAAAGGAGCCTCGGAGATAGCCGATCCAGTAATCTGGCTGCATGAAGAAGCTAAGGCAAAAGATACTGCTGATGCTGCCAAAATTAGAAGCCGGAGCGAGGAGTGCTTGGTTTCAGTGATCCGGCTCGGCGTCTCCTGCTCAAAGCAGCAGCCAAGAGAGCGAATGGCGATGCGCGATGCTGCTGTGGAGATGCGTGCGATCAGAGACGCGTACCTCATGGTTGCCAGCTAGCTGGACGGAGATCTGGAAGAGAAGCAAGCAAGCCGCCGAATCCTCTTATTCTGATTAAGTTTCTGATGTTCAAAATCATAGAAGCAGCAAAGCAGGAGGCCCAGTTCTGAACTAATCTTTGTACGTTTAGAAACTTCGTTCATACCTATGACTAAGATGAAATCAAAACAATCGTTATTTGTTAGCTTCGTGTACCCTCGTACGCTGGTCAAGTTGCGCATTAGCAGGTTTTCTTATTTGGATGTAGCGAACTAATTGCTTGATTCAGTGTGCTAAACGCCCCGTAGGTGAAGATGCTAGATATTTATGTAATTTTAGACATAATTTAATCGAGAAAAATAGCTACATGACTGTGACAACATATACGCGCACTCGCAAAAATATGACTGAATATCACAAAAGCAACAAGATCAGAAGTATACCAAGGCGGGACCGGTACCGATGGCACCAGCGGGACCCACACTGATGGCACTAGTGGGACCCTTCCCACTAGCCACTAGTTGACACGGTGGGCTGCTCGATGTCATGGATCTTAGATCCTGTTTATTTTCCCTCTTTTGTCAAAACTTTTGCTATTTTAGTCTATCTTTTAGCAAAATAGATCTAAACAGCTTGGACAAAAAAGAGCGAAACCTGAGTTACTAAACTTTTGGCATTTGGGACCAAGAGGACCAAAACTGGGCAAAAACGCGTTGGGGCGGGAGCCGGACGCCCACTACCCCGCGCGCGTGGTCTCCGTCTCGCGCTGGAGCGGCTGACCTGCAGGGGCGCGGCGTCGGAGCAGGGTGGGGCGCGGCCGTCGGATCTGGGCGGGGCGCGCCGCCGGAGCTGGGCAGGGCGCTAGCCGCCACGGCGAGCTCGACCTCAGGTTTCCCATGGCGGCGCAAGACGCGGTGGCCGGCCACGCGCGAGGCAAAGTGGCAGGGCGGCGGGGCGTGGCCGCCGAATCTTGGCGGGGCGCGGCGCCGGAGCTGGGCGGGGCGCTGACCGCCACGGCGAGTTTGAGCTAGGGCTTCCCAGGGCGGTACAGGACGCGGTGGCCGGCCGCGCGAGAGGCAGCGGGGCGGGCTGCCAGGGCAGGGAAGCCGCTGGCTGCTGGGGAGGGGCAGGGCACGTCGGTGAGGCCGCTGCTTGCCCCTCACGCGCAGCCGATGTGCACGAGCTCGGTGTACGGACGAGCAGAGGAAGAAGATAATGAGGGCAAATCCGTCTTTGTTTGGTATAGTGCTAAAGTTTTGCCTAGTGCTAAAGTTTTGCCATGTATCTAAACACCAAGATGTAAAGTTTGAATGCCTAAAGATATATAACAAAAAATTAGGATAAATTTTTTTACCATTCTAAAAGCATCTAAACACCCTCTTAGTCGATGCAGCAAGATATTCCTCGAACGACCACTAGGAAGTAGACAACGCAAACGACACAGATGAACACGCCCTTGAACGGTCACCAGGAAGTAGAAGATGCAGATAAACACCGGGAAAAGGGAACAATCGCACGATGAAGTGTGCTCCCCCAAAACCCAATTCGCTCGCACACCTGAGCAGGTGCCTTCATTCCGTGCATGCAGGAGATTGGAACGGGACGGATGAGTAATCGCGGAGTAACGGATAGAAACTCCTGCAGCGATTACGCTACCCTACACCTTTTGGGCGTGCAGGAGATGGGGACGAGACACATGAGTAATCACAGAGTAACGGACAGAAACTACTGCAGCAATTACTCTGCCACGTACATCTTCTGTGCGCACAGGTGATTGAAACAGGACAGAGGAATAATCACGGAGTAACGAATAAAAACTCGTGCATCGATTACTCCGTCGCGTACACTTTGGGTGCGTTTGCGAGGGTGGCCAGGCCGGCCTTACGCTCGTAGGCTGCAGGCTCCCGTGTTTGCGGTCTTGGTCCGCGAGCGAGCCCGGCTCCCAGAAGTTAAATACGATGCCGCCGTCTGGCCCCGGAGAAACGCCGCTAGAGTTCGTTTCTGGCGAGCTCGGCTACGCGCGGGCGATTTCGGGCGGCGGTTAGCCTCTCAACCCGGCTGTCTCTTCGATGACAAACACAGCCTCGCCTGAGCCGGGCTCACTGGGTACACAGGCGCAAACAAGAACTGTTGCACCACTTGAGGTAGGCCTGCCCAGGCTTGGGCCAATTGGGCTGGCCAGGCCGGCCAGGTACAGGGTCGCAAACGCGCCCTTTATGTGCGCGTAGGAGATTGGAACGGAACGGATGGCTAGTCATGGAGTAACAGACAGAAACTCTAGTAGCAATTACTGTGGCATGTACTCCTATCCACCGTGTACACATAGGCCCGCTTCGCTGAAAAAATAAGCCGAAACACTGTTCCGACTGATTTGTTGTGAGAAAAAATACTGTTCTGGCTAAAAAAACAAGCTGAAAAGTACAGATTATAAGACAAGCGAACGGGGCCTCTGTGCCAGTAGGAGATTGGAATGGGATAGAGGAGCAATTACTCCGTGATGTACTCCTTCTGTCCACCTTCTGTGCGAGTAGGAGATTAGAATGCGATAGAAGAGGAATTATAGGTTGTTTGGATCCAACGTTTAGATATTAATTAGGAGTATTAAATTGTCGGATTCATAAATTCGGGGTACTTCGCGGATCGGCTCTTCCGCAAAGGCTCGGCCCAAGCAGATAGCACGCAACTCATGGGTTGACCCAAGAGTCTAAACAGCAGGTCAGAAGGGCGATCTAATCATCGACCGGAAGATCTGGCCGAGAAGGAGCAGCGCCCGTTTGTCGACTCCGGCCCACCTCTCCGACCGGAGCGCTCACTTCGGTCTCCAGCCGCCTCCGGACGGTCTCTCCGACTGGAAGGCCTGGCAAAACACTACCTCCGACTCCGACCCCATGACTTCGACCGGGGGTATGCAAAGACCCTGCTCGCTGCTTTTCTCCGACCGGCGCAACCAGAGCCTACTGGGACCAACTGACCAGGGACACCCGCTCGGAAAAGACCAGAGAACGGACGAAGAAAGCAAGGCAAGGCGCACAAGTCAAACCACGATACCAGGGACTGTACCCTGTACAACTACAGGAACAGTACTCTGCAACCGCCCTGACACAAACAGAGTTGTAGGCGTCGACATTTTCCCTACAGTATTGTGGGCGCCATTAACCACTATATGGTAAGGCCCCCCACGTGCCTCTAGGCATCGACAGTGTTGTGGGCACTGACATTTACCGTACCGAGTGAACATGGTGAAACTCCTCACATGCCTCTGGGACTCCTCGCTCCTCAGTGCTCGGTCATCGCCGGGGACTCCTCGGTGCTTGGACCTCGCAGCCTACATCGGGAACTCCTCGCTCCTCGGTGCTCGGACATCACCAGCGACGCTGGGGACTCCTCGCTCCTCGGTGCTCGGTCATCACCAGCGACGTCAGGGACTCCTCGCTCCTCGACGCTCGGTCATCGCCGCCTACGACAGGGACTCCTCGGTGCTCGGTCGTCGCCCGCGACGCCAGGGACTCCTCGCTCCTCGGTGCTCGGTCATCGCCAGCGACACCGGGGACTCCTCGCTCCTCGGTGCTCGGACATCACCAGCGGCGCCGAGGACTCCTCGCTCCTCGGTGCTCGGACATCGCCAGCGACACCAAGGACTCCTCACCCCTCGGCGCTCGAACAACGCCAGCGACGCCGGGGACTCCTCGCTCCTCGGTGCTCGGACATCGCCAGCGATGCCGGGGACTCCTCGCTCCTCGATGCTCGGTCATCGCCAGCGACGCCGGGGACTCCTCACTCCTCGGTGCTCGGACATCGCCAGCGACGCCGTGGACTCCTCGCTCCTCGGTGCTCGAACATCACCAGCGGCGCCGAGGACTCCTCGGTACTCGGACATCGCCAGCGGCGCCGGGGACTCCTCATTCCTCGGTGCTCGGACATCGCCAGCGACATCGGGGACTCCTCACTCCTCGGTGCTCGGACATCGCCAGCGATGCTAGGGACTCCTTGCTCCTCGGTGCTCGGACAACGCCAGCGACGCCAGGGACTCCTCGCTCCTCGATGCTCGGACATCGCCAGCGATGCCGAGGACTCATCGCTCCTCGGTGCTCGGTCATCGCCAGCGACGCTGAGGACTCCTCGCTCCTCGGTGCTCGGTCATCGCCAGTGATGCCAGGGACTCCCCGCTCCTCGGTGCTCGGTCATCGCCAGCGACACCACGGACTCCTCGCTCCTCGGTGCTCGGTCATCGCCAGCGATGCCGGGGACTCCCTGCTCCTCGGTGCTCGTTCATCGCCAGCAACGCCGGGGACTCCTCGCTCCTCGGTGCTTGAACATCGCCAGCGACGCCGGGGACTCCCCGCTCCTCGGTGCTCGGTCATCACCAGCGATGCTGGGGACTCCGGACTCCTCGATGCTCGATGCTCGGACATCGCCGCCTACGTCGGGGACTCCTCGCTCCTTGGTGCTCGGACAATGCTAGCGACGTCGGGGACTCCTCGCTCCTCGGTGCTCGGACATCGCCAGCGGCGTCGGGGACTCCTCAGTACTCGGACATCGCCAGCGACACTAGGGACTCCTCGCTCCTCGGTGCTCGGACATCACCAGCGACACCGGGGACTCCTCACTCCTCGGTGCTCGAACATCGCCAGCGATGCTGGGGACTCCTCGCTCCTCGGTGCTCGGTCATCGCCAGCGACGCCGGGGACTCCTCGGTGCTCCCTTGGTGGTCGGATCTTGCTATGTCTTGTCGGTGTGCTATCAAGCTGCTCCATGCTGTTCGGATCAGGGTGCTGATCTTAGGTAGCACGTCTGGGGTCTTGATACGCTCATGTCAGACGATGTTAGCAAGCTTTTAGACTTCTTTTTCTTTGACCCTGCTACAAGATTCATTCTTCATCTTCCAGCAGGCTCGGGGACTAAGTGGGCACACTTCACCTTGCGGTGAATGTGCTTGTTCTCATCTCGAGGCTACGCCCAGGGACTGGTTGCCTGCTTGGCTAGTCTTCTACTTTCTGATCCTGGCACCATGCGACTATGTCACCTACTATTAGGCTCGGGAACTAGCTGTGGGGGTATGGCCTCCGGTATCTACAAGACAAGACATGGGCCGCACCATCAGAGGTGGCCCGGCCCACAAGATCAAGGCGTGCACGGCGCTGCTCGGCGTGCACCGCAAGATATTGTATAGTACCAAATAAACTACTTTCCTTGTAACCCTACCCCTTCAGAATATATAAGGAGAGGTAGGGGTCCCCTAGTGGACAGATCTATCTACTACATCTCAATACAATACACCAAAGACATAGGACGTAGGGTATTACGTCGATCAGACGGCCCGAACCTATCTAAATCAATGTCTCTGCGTCTTGTGTCACCATCCGATTCCTGATCACGCGCATCCCCACCGACAAATCTACCATCGCGGGATACCCCTCGGTGGACTGCCGACGATATTCTATAGACACCCGGCCACTGACAAAAAGTGCAGATAAGTCACACTCTAAAAAAACTCAACAGCAAAAGATCAAAAAGAGACAGAAAAACATACCGAGAGGTGAGCGGCACGACTCTAAAGGCAAGACCCAACGTCGACGGGCCAGCAGGGCAAGGACCGCTCCCAGGCTACGACCCGTGCCCCCTCACTTCAGCCGGGGGTGGAGTCCTCCTAACCGACTCCTGCCCGGCCTGCGGGTCACCGTGACCCTCTGCTCGGGACTCCCCGACCGGAGCAGCGGACGAGGCATCCTCCGGCTATGAGTCACGCGACGCACGGGTGCCAGTCCGCTCCTTAGACCACCTGGCTTGCTCGACCATGTCCGTGGCAGGCGGGGCATCCTCTGGCTACGAGTAGCACGCTGGCACCGCTCCCGGTGACGCACGGGTGCTAGTCCGCTCCTCGGATCGCCTGGCTTGCTCGGCCGCTTCCGCGACAGGCGGGGACGGGACCGGCGACGCCACCAAGGGGCGCGGTGACTGCGCCCGCTTTGCCTCCCGTTTGCCGATGGCGTCCACGCTTGCCGCACGCTTCCTCAGCATGGGAATGACCCCACGCCTCTCTGTCTCCTGCTCATCACCAACGGACGTTGCCGTAGGGTCACAACGCTCCTCGAGGTCACAACGACCTCCTGACTTTCCTCCTCCTCGGAGAAAACCATGTCATCCATATCAGTGGGATCCTCTGATGCGAGCTCTGACTCTACGTCGCTGAAAGGTCCTAATGGCTAGAGGGGGGATGAATAGCCTAATAAAATTTCTACAACAACACTTAACAAAATAGTTAGACAATTATGAGGCGAAGCGAGTGTTGCGCTAGCCTACTCAAAATGCAAGCCACCTACCACAATTCTAGTTTAGATAGTGTCGATCCACACAAAAGCTATGACACTATCCTATAATAGTGTGCTCTCAAAGGCTAACAAAAGAGCCACACCAACCAACCAAGCAAGCTCTCATAATTAGCTACACTAAAGAGCTTGTCAACTAATTTGCGGTAAGGTAAAAAGAGTGATCAAGAGGGTTATACCGCCATGTAGATGAATGATCCAATCAATCACAAGGATGAATAACAATGAAGACCAATCACCTCGGAATCAATGATGAACACAATGATTTTTACCGAGGTTCACTTGCTTGCCACCAAGATTGTAGATGAATGATTTTTACCGCGATTCACTCACTTGGAGGTTCACACGCTAATTGGCTTCACACGCCAAACCCTCAATAGGGTGCCGCACAACCAACACAAGATGATGATCACACAAGCCATGAGCAATCCACTAAAGTACCTTTTGGCTCTCCGCTGAGGAAAGGTCAAGAACCCCTCACAATCACCACGATCAGAGCCAGAGACAATCACCACCCTCCGCTCAACGATCCTCGCTGCTCCAAGCCGTCTAGGTGGCGGCAACCACCAACAGTAACAAGCGAAATCCACAGCGAAACATGAACAACAAGTGCCTCTAGATGCAATCACTCAAGCAATGCACTTGGATCACTCCCAATCTCACTATGATGATGAATCAATGATGGAGATGAGTGGGAGGACTTTGGCTTAGCTCACAAGGTTGCTATGTTAATCAAAATGGCCAAAGATATGAGCTACAACCGGCCATGGGGCTTAAATAGAAGCCCCCACGGAATAGAGCCGTTATGCCCCTTCACTGGGCATAACACGGGCCGACCGGATGCACCGGTCCAACTGACTGGACGCACCTCCTCAGCGTCCGATCGCCCGATGGACACCACGTGTCACCAGCTTCAAATGCTGTTCGTTAGATGTCAATGGCTACGAAGCTGACTGGACGCACCAGCAAAACTGATCAAACGCTGAAGCCTCAGCGTCCGGTCGTTTCCAGTAAGCTCCCCGAGGCGTATTTCTTCGATCGGACGCATCCGGTCCACCTTAACCGGACACAGACCAGCGTCCGGTGCAATACCCTAGGTACTGTGCTGACCGATCAGTTCGACCGAATGCACGCTGCCAGCGTCCAGTGCTTTCAGACCCAGCGTCCGGTCAGTTGACCGACGCCAGCGTCTTCGCGACCAACTCTTTTTCACTTCTAACTTCTTCACCCTTGCTCCAATGTGCCAACCACCAAGTGTATCACCTTGTGCACATGTGTTAGCATATTTTCACAAATATTTCCAAGGGTGTTTGCATTTCACTAGATCCTAAATGCATATGCAATGAGTTAGAGCATCTAGTGGCACTTTGATAACCGCATTCCGATACGAGTTTCACTCCTCTTAATAGTACGGCTATCAAACCTAAATGTGATCACACTCTCTAAGTGTCTTGATCACCAAAACAAAATAGCTCCTACAAGCTATACCTTTGCCTTGAGCCTTTTGTTTTTCTCTTTCTTCTTTTCAAGTTGAAGCCCTTGATCATCTCCATGCCATCACCATTGTCATGCTATGATCTTTATTAGCTTCTCCACTTGAAGTGTGCTACCTATCTCATGATCACTTGATAAACTAGGTTAGCACTTAGGGTTTCATCAATTCACCAAAACCAAACTAGAGCTTTCAATCTCCCCCTTTTTGGTAATTGATGACAACCCTTATACAAAGATATGAATTGAAATTTAGTTGAATCCATGTTGCTTGCCCAAGCATATTTACCATGTGTAAAAGGATATGGACAAGTTTCATGAACCTCAAATGGTAGCAATTGCTCCCCCTACATATGTGCTAAGAGTTTGAATTAAAGCTTGCACATATGCTTAGATAGGAAATATAGGAGTCAATGTCTACCATATGATGCTAAGGTATAAAATATGGACCTTTGAAGCGTGATACCAATCAGAGTGCACCAGTATACCATCCTTAGCACCATGGTTAGTTCTATATCACTTAGAAACATGCTTTGAAAAGATACCACTTGTAAAGACTTATTTGAAAATGAAGGTTATCTAGTGATTTTATTTCACCATTCAATCTTACAACTAACATTCATCACACAAGCATGGATGTGTAAGTTTAATACTTGTGCCATGCAAGCAAACATATGAAATGCACATTCAAATGCACCATATAAGTTCATGAGCTTGCTCCCCCTACTTGTGTGCTCAAAATTTTAGTTGATCCCTTTCCTTTTTCATATCTCTCCCCCTATGTCATATATCAAGATATCTTTATGTTTCTTTCCCTTTTTCACTATCTTTGCTACTATCTTTGTTTCTTTCCCCCTTTGTCATCAATGACCACAAAGGTCTAAATGTAGATAGTATTACTTGTAGTGTTGAGATTATCAATGTTAATCAATGGGGTGAGGGTCATTTTCCAAATTTGGTTCAATTCTAGATTATTTCCCAAAGATATTTAACTCGGTTTGATCCAAGGACAAGCTTCTTCACACCTCCAAATAAGGGTTATCTTGTACCATGTTGAGTTAAACACTTATAGTTCTTTTTCTAGATTAAACACTAGGTTTACAAGCCCATAAACATGTCATATGCCATCACTAGATCAAGTCAAGCATAGAAGCAATAGTGATACCATATAGACATCAAAATCATTTGATTTTCATGAATGAGCCTAATAAGATAGAACCACTTAAAAGGTCCTAATAAGATTGAAAATATAACTAGATGCACTAAACATGTCCTTAGCAAGGATGTATGCTATGCCAATCAACTTTTACCTTGGATTGCTCGAAGGAGAGGCATGTCATATGAGTGGGGGTGCATCAACACATATTTGAGAAATCCAATATGTTCAACTCATTCCTTAGCTTGCAAAACCTTTTCTCATCCAATGGCTTGGTGAATATGTCGGCAAGTTGATCTTTGGTGCCAACACTCTCAATGCAAATGTCCCCTTTTTGTTGGTGATCTCTTATGAAATGGTAGCGGACATCAATGTGCTTTGTTCTTGCATGTTGAACTGGATTGTTTGTCAACTTGATTACACTCTCATTGTCACATAGCAATGGCACTTTCTTGAACTTGATTCCAAAATCACTCAAAGTGGCCTTCATCCAAAGTATTTGTGCACAACAACTACCGGCGAATATGTATTCGGCTTCGGCGGTTGATAATGCAACACTATTTTGCTTCTTTGATGACCATGAAACAAATGATCGTCCCAACAATTGACATGTGCCTAAGGTGCTTTTCCTTTAAACCTTGCATCCTGCATAATCTGAGTCGGAGTACCCAACTAGCTCAAACTTTGCTCCTTTGGGATACCATAAACCAACATTTGGTGTATGCTTCAAGTACCTCAATATCCTCTTTGTAGCCTTCAAATGACTTTCTCTTGGTGAGTCTTGAAATCTTGCACACATGCATACACTAAACATAACATCCGGCCTTGATGCGGTCACATAGAGTAGGCTTCCAATTATAGACCGATACAACTTTTGATCTACCATATTGCCACTTGCATCACTATCCAAGTTGCCATTGGTTCCCATTGGTGTGCTAATGACTTTGCTATCAATCATGCCAAACTTCTTGATCATGTCCTTGATGTACTTGCCTTGACTCACAAATGTACCATTCTTTAATTGCTTGATTTGAAGACCAAGGAAGTAACTCAACTATTCAATCATGGACATCTCAAACTCATTAGCCATCATCTTTCCAAACTCATCACAAA
Source organism: Miscanthus floridulus (assembly GCF_019320115.1). Taxonomy (NCBI): domain Eukaryota; kingdom Viridiplantae; phylum Streptophyta; class Magnoliopsida; order Poales; family Poaceae; genus Miscanthus; species Miscanthus floridulus. The sequence goes on along the minus strand of NC_089585.1, from coordinate 17,244,713 downwards.
ATTCTTGATTAGTTGATCCAAATATGATGTCATCTACATAGATTTGCAAAATAAATAGATCTTTTCCAATCTTCTTGATGAAAAGAGTGGTATCAACCTTGCCCATGGTGAACCCTTTAGAGAGTAGGAAATCTCTCAATCTCTCATACCATGCTCTAGGTGCTTGCTTCAAGCCATATAATGCCTTCTTTAACTTGTACACATGGTTGGGCTTCTTGTCATCTTCAAAACTGGGAGGTTGCTCAACATATACTTCTTCATTGATATAACCATTGAGAAAATGCACTCTTGACATCCATTTGATAGAGCTTGATGTTGTGGGCACAAGCATAGGCTAGCAAGATTCTAATTGCTTCTAATCTAGCAACCGAGGCATATGTTTCTCCAAAGTCAAGACCTTCAACTTGAGTATAGCCTTATGCTACCAATCTTGCTTTGTTCTTTACTACTATCCCATCTTGATCTTTCTTGTTTCTAAAGACCCATTTGGTTCCAATCACATTGTGTCCCTTTGGTCTTTCTATCAACTCCCATACTTGATTTCTTGTGAAGTTGTTCAATTCTTCATGCATAGCATTTACCCAATCAACCTCCTTCAAAGCTTCATCTATCCTCTTTGGTTCAATGGATAACACAAATGAGAAGTGTTCACAAAATGATGTCAATCTTGATCTTATTTGTACACCTCTTGAAATATCACCAATGATTGTATCCAAAGGATGATCTCTTGCAATACTTGTTGGTTGGAGCAATGGAACTTGATTGCTTGCACTTGCTAGATCATTGGGTTGAGATGATGTACTAGCCACTTGATCTTGATTAATGTCATGAGAGTCACTTGCACTAGCTTGATTTGTATCATCTTGCACATTTGAATTAGAGAGCACTTGCACTTGATCATCTTCATCATCATTCACTTGCCTAGGTCTCAATTCACCAACATCCATATTCTTTATGGCATTTGAAAGTTAAATGCCTCTAACATCTTCTAAGTTCTCATCTTCTACTTGTGAACCCTTGGTTTCATCAAATTCAACATCATGAACTTTCTCAAGAGTACCACTATCCAAATTCCAAACTCTATATGCTTTGCTTGTAGTGGAGTAACCAAGTAGGAATCCTTCATCACATTTCTTGTCAAACTTGCCCAATCTTGTGCCTTTCTTTAAGATATAGCATTTGCAACCAAAGACCCGAAAATATGCAATGTTAGGCTTTCTACCATTCAAGAGCTCATATGGTGTCTTCTCTTTCAATCGGTGACAATAGAGGCGGTTGCTACAATAGCAAGCCGTGTTGATAGATTCGGCCCAAAAGGATTGACTCACATTGTACTCACTAAGCATAGACCTTGCCATATCAATGAGTGTTCTATTCTTCCTCTCAACAAGGCCATTTGATTGTGGAGTGTACTTGGCCGAGAATTGATGTCTAATTCCAAATTCATCACATAACTCATCAATTCTAGTGTTCTTGAACTCACTACCATTGTCACTTCTAACTCTCTTGATGGTTATTTCAAACTCATTGTGAATGCCTTTGACAAATGATTTGAATGTTGTAAATACATCATGTTTGTCCACTAGAAAGAATTCCCATGTGTATCTAGTGTAGTCATCCACTATCACAAAGCCATATTTATTTCCACCGATACTAATGTATTGTGCTGTCCCAAACAAGTCCATGTGCAATAACTCAAATGCTTTACTAGTGCTCATCATGCTTTTCTTAGGATGGGTGTTTCCAACTTATTTGCCGGCTTGACAAGAGCTACAAAGCTTATCCTTTTCAAACACAACATCTTTCAAGCCTTTAACTAAGTCATGCTTAATCAATCTATTCAATTGTTTCATTCCAACATGATCAAGCCTTCTATGCCATAACCAACCCATGCTAGACTTAGTGAACAAACATGTAGATAATTTAGCTTCACTAGCATTGAAATCAACCAAGTATAGATTCTCATATCTAAAGCTTTTGAAGATCAAGTTAGAGCCATCTACACTTATGATCTTTACATCATCTACTCCAAATATGCATTTGAATCCAAGATCACATAATTGAGCTACGGATAGCAAATTGAAGTTCAAGCTCTCTACTAGCAACATATTATATATGCTCATATCATTGGATATTGTAATCTTACCAAACCCTTTGACCTTGCCTTTGCCATTATCACCAAATGTGATACTATCATAACCATCATTGCCATTGGTGTTGATTGAGTTGAACATTCTTGCATCACCGGTCATGTGTTGAGTACACCCACTATCAAGAACCCAATGCCTTCTTCCGGCTTTGTAATTGACCTACAAAAGAAGATCAATTCTTTTTAGGTATCCAAACTTGCTTGGGTCCTTGAAGGTTAGTTACTAAGCTCTTTGGAACCCAAATGGCTTTCTTCTTTGAGCCCATCCAGGGTTTACCAATGAACTTAGCCTTCACACCATTTGTACCCTTAGTAAGCTTATAGCATGAATCAAGCTTAATGAAGGATACATTAGCATTTTTGCTCTTATTTTAGCATTCTTGCTCTTTGTGACCCACTTGCTTGCAACTAGTGCAAAACTAACCATTGTTCTTCACAAAACTAGTCTTGTGAGGAGCAAAGGCCGCTTTGCCTTTCTTGGGGGTATAGCCCAATCCCTCTTTGTAGAGAGACGCTCTTTGGCTACCCAAATACATAAGCAAGCGGTCCTCACCACCATAAGCCTTAGCTAGGTTGTGAGTGAGCTTAGTGACCTCCTTCTTGAGGTTCTCATTCTCAACCACTAGTGAGGCATCACAAGTGAGACCATCACTACTAGATGAGGTAGAAGTTGAAGTGCTACAAGAAGGGTTAGTAGGAGCAACAATGATAGGCATAGATAGCGGTTCATCAATTATATCACAAGTTAAACCTACATTACAAGTTTCAACATGCTTCTTTTTATTTTACTCATCAAGCAAAGAGGAATGAACCTTTTCAAGCTTTTTGTGAGCTTTGCCAAGCTTCTCATTGGCTTCCTCTAGCCTCCCATGAGATGCATTGAGCTCATCAAAAGCTTGCTTAAGGGCTTTTAGTTCCTTACGCATGCTTTTGCATTCCCTTCTCTTGATATCAAAGTGTTCTCTAGCATCTTCTAGCATGTCAAATAATTCATCCTTAGTAGGTTCATCATCATCACTATCACTATCATTTTTATTTTCATGTTCATTATCATCAACATGTTCTTCATCACTTTCATCATCACAAGATTGTACCTTAGTGGCCTTAGCCATGAAGCATGATGAAGATTTGAAGAGAGAAGGCTTCTCATTGATGGCAATGCTTGCAAGAACCTTCTTCTTGGTGGTCTTGTGATCATTACTATCATCATCATTATCACTTGAGGAAGCATCACTATACCAAGTGACTACATATGAACCACCCTTCTTCTTCTTGAAGGCCATCTTGTCCTTCTCTTTCTTTTCCTTCTTGTCCTTCTTCTTGTTCTTCTTATTGTCATCATCATTATCACTATTATATGGGCATTGAGCAACAAGATGATCTTTGCTTCCACACTTAAAGCACCTTCTTGACTCTTCTTTGTTCTTGAATGAAGACTTCTTTCTTCTAGCACAGTAGCCCTTCTTCACCATAAACTTGCCAAATCTCTTGACAAATAGAGCCATCCTTTCATCATCATCATCATCCCAAGATTCATCTTCTTCACTTGATGTTTCTTGCTTTGCTTTGCCCTTGGATGATGTGGCTTTGAATGCCACGCTCTTCTTCTTGTCATCTTTCTTGTCATCTTTCTTCTCCCTCTTTTCTTCCTTCTCATCATCATCTCTATAAGCATCATCGGTCATGATATCTCCCAAGATTTGGTTTGGTGTCATTGTGTTCAAACCGCTCCTCACTAGTAAGGTGACCAACATGCCAAATCTTGCGGGCAAACATCTCAAGAACTTATTGGAGAACTCCTTGTCCTCTATCTTCTCACCAAGTGCCTTGAGATCATTTACAATCATTTCCATTTGATGGAACATGTCCAGCACACTTTCATCTTTCTTCATCTTGAAACTAGCAAATTTATCCTTGAGAATGTATGCCTTTGCACCCTTGATTTCCTTGGTGCCCTCAAATGATTCTTCCAATTTCTTCCATGCCTCATGAGCTCTCTCAATGTTCTTGATTTGCTCAAATGTTCTCTCATCCAAAGCATCATGGATGGCACTAAGAGCAATGTCATTGTTTTGGAGTAGCAATTCTTCGGTGGCGGTGGGAGTTTCTTCATCTCCAATTTCAATTTTTGTTTCTACCACCTTTCATATCTTCCTATTGATTGACTTGATATATGTTGTCATCTTAGCCTTCCAATAGGGATAATTTGAGCCATCAAATTGGGGTGGCTTTTTAGTGTTGTTGATTTGAGCCATTTTTACACCGAAGGTTGTTAAGCCTTAAATCACGGTGACCTCGGCTCTGATACCACTTGAAAGGTCCTAATGGCTAGACGGGGGGGGGGTGAATAGCCTAATAAAATTTCTACAACAATACTTAACAAAATGGTTAGACAATTATGAGGCGAAGCGAGTGTTGTGCTAGCCTACTCAAAATGCAAGCCACCTACCACAATTCTAGTTTAGATAGTGTCGATCCACACAAAAGCTATGACACTATCCTATGCTAGTGTGCTCTCAAAGGCTAACTAAAGTGCCACACCAACCAAGGAAGCAAGCTCTCACAATTAGCTACACTAAAGAGCTTGTCAACTAATTTGTGGTAAAGTAAAAAGAGTGATCAAGAGGGTTATACCGCCATGTAGATGAATGATCCAATCAATCACAAGGATGAATAACAATGAAGACCAATCACCTCGGAATCAATGATGAACACAATGATTTTTACCGAGGTTCACTTGCTTGCCGGCAAGCTAGTCCTCGTTGTGGTGATTCACTTACTTGGAGGTTCACGCGCTAATTGGCTTCACATGCCAAACCCTTAATAGGGTGCCGCACAACCAATACAAGATGAGGATCACACAAGCCACGAGCAATCCACTAGAGTACCTTTTGGCTCTCCGCCGGGGAAAGGTCAAGAACCCCTCACAATCACCACGATCAGAGCCAGAGACAATCACCACCCTCCGCTCAATGATCCTTGCTGCTCCAAGCCATCTAGGTGGCGGCAACCACCAAGAGTAACAAGCGAAATCCACAGCGAAACACGAACAATAAGTGCCTCTAGATGCAATCACTCAAGCAATGCTCTTGGATCACTCCCAATCTCACTATGATGATGAATCAATGATGGAGATGAGTGGGAGGACTTTGGCTTAGCTCACAAGGTTGCTATGTTAATCAAAATGGCCAAAGATATGAGCTACAACCGGCCATGGGGCTTAAATAGAAGCCCCCACAGAATAGAGCCGTTATGCCCCTTCACTGGGCATAACACGGGCCGACTGGACGCATCGGTCCAACTGACCGGACACACCTCCTCAGCGTCCGGTCGCCCGATGGACGTCATGTGTCACCAGCTTCAAACGCTGTTCGTCAGATGTCAACGGCTATGAAGTTGACTGGACACACCAGCAAAACTGAGCGGACGCTGAAGCCTCAGCGTCCGGTCATTTCCAGTAAGCTCCCCGAGGCATATTTCTTCGACCGGACGCGTCCGGTCCACCTTGACCGGACACAGACTAGCGTTCGGTGCAATACCCTAGGTACTGTGCCGACCGATCAGTTCGACCGGATGCACGCTACCAGCGTCCGGTGCTTTCAGACCCATCGTCCGGTCAGTTGACCAACGCCAGCGTCTTCGCAATCAACTCTTTTTCACTTCTAACTTCTTCACCCTTGCTCCAATGTGCCAACCACCAAGTGTATCACCTTGTGCACATATGTTAGCATATTTTCACAAATATTTCCAAGGGTGTTTGCATTTCACTAGATCCTAAATGCATATGCAATGAGTTAGAGCATCTAGTGGCACTTTGATAACCGCATTCCAATATGAGTTTCACTCCTCTTAATAGTACAGCTATCAAACCTAAATGTGATCACACTCTCTAAGTGTCTTGATCACCAAAACAAAATAGCTCCTACAAGCTATACCTTTGCCTTGAGCCTTTTGTTTTTCTCTTTCTTCTTTTCAAGTTGAAGCCCTTGATCATCTCCATGCCATCACCATTGTCATGCTATGATCTTTATTAGCTTCTCCACTTGAAGTGTGCTACCTATCTCATGATCACTTGATAAACTAGGTTAGCACTTAGGGTTTCATCAATTCACCAAAACCAAACTAGAGCTTTCAGTCGCTCCTACATTCCTCAGCCTTCACACGCCAAGCGATCTCCTGCTCCTTCTCTTGCTTCCGCCGAACCTCCTAGGTTCTCTTCTTCTTCCTGGCATCCGTCGCCTCCTTCTGGGCAACCTGCCGGGCCATGCCCTTTGGTCCCTTGGGAAGGTGTGGCCAGGACTTGTAAACTCCAAGCCCCTACGGGACCGGTGGCTTGAAATCAAAAAATAGGAAAGCAGAGGAAGAAGCACAGACTAAATAGAAGGGAGCATACCAGTCTGGACACGATCATGGAGTTGAAAGGTGCAGGCTTCCCATCGACCCTCTCTTTGGGCTTCAGCTGTAGCACCCTGCCAAGGTGACTCCAGACCTCGTTATTCGGCAGCTCCTCCGGTGACGCACGGTCCGGTCCGACGGGCCGCTATACATCCACATCGGCCGCGTCCTCTCTTCCAACGGCGCAACCCAGTGGCGGTAGAGGGTGTGGAACACCCGCACCCCATCAAGACCACGCTTTACGAGCTTTTGGAGCTCCTCCTCGATGACCCCCACCTTATGCTTCTCCTTACGGGCACAACCCCACAACCAACTGTCCTGCTTCTCCGGCCTCCCACCGATGAACGCTAGGAACGGCACCTCTACCGGATTCCTGATGTAAAACCATTCCCCATGACACCCCCGGTTGGAGTCATAGGGGATGTATGTGGGATACGAGCCTCCCGCGCTCGGTTTCCTCTGCAGGGTGAAACCCCCCACCGGCACGATCTCGATCGGATTCCCTGCCGTCAAGGCTCTCCTAGAGAACAGCCATCGGAAGAAGTCCACCTGTGGCTCCATCCTAAGAAAAGCCTCATAGACAGTGATGAAGCCGGTGATGTGCAGCACCCCCGTCGAATTAAGGTGTTGCAGCTCCAGACCCCACTCATTGAGGAGTCCACGCAAGAACCAGTGCGCAGGGTATCCTAACCCATGCTCATGGAAGGTGAGAAAGGACACCACCTTGTCAGGCCGAGGTTCCAGGAACTCCTCCCTCTTGGGAGCCCTCCAGTGCGCCACCTCCTTCGGTGGCAGGAACCCCTTCGCAACGAAGGCCTTCAACACCAACTCCCTCATAGTGGATGACCTCTAGTCCAACATTTCGCTCCAGGATCACAAAAGGGATTGGTGAGTTTTTCTCTTCTCCCTCGCTCTCTCCCTTTTTCTTTCCTAGAAACCACCGCGGCTCTCAAGAATGCTCACGGCAAGAAGGAAAAGGAAAGGAGGTGGCAGATGGGGAAAAGGCAAAAGAACAGGGCGAAAACTTTCTCCCTTCTCCTACTTAAGGAAAATGGTACAACAGTTAGGGGAGGGCGCGCCGATCGGGAAAGACAAAACGGCGGAGCAAAAACCCCTCTCTCTCTTTCCCATTTAATGCAGATGAGACGCACCCTAACCGATGAGACATGCACTGCCCGACGGAACAGCTCCTAATCAGACAAGATGTGGTCTAGATATGGCCCACCACTACCGCACGCCAGCCACTACTGCATGCCAGGCACAAGAACCAAAGCACCACCGCACACAGGCGGCTCTCTGCATCCCTAGGCGGGACTTAGAAAAAACCTAAAATGAGATCTCTGCCAGGAGAGACCGTTGGGCTTCTTAAGTAGATCAAACAGCTCGGGAAAAATACCGAGAGACAGGTAAGGAGCAAAGGGACGCCCCATGTAGGCCATGCCAACTCCATCACAAATGACGAGCACGGGTCCCGGTCGGACATTTCCGACTGGAGCTCTTCAAACCCCATCACTCAAGTCATCAAGGTAACACTACAGACCTCCGCTATTTCTTTATTTAAATCATTTCATACATCCATACGTGCATTCATTCCATATGCCCATGCCCCCTGGACGATTCGGGCCCTAAACTGCCTGGGGGCTCGGGAACTAAGCATCGCACGTGTAGCGAAATGCATCACAACGCTCCGTGTTGCGTCATGAAGCGGTAGTTGCCTCATTCGACATGAGCAACGACAGAGCTAGGGGAGAAAAACACAGATGAGCCCCGTGCGGCCCTCGCCCAGTTTGGCAGACAGGGCCATCTCAACCTTCTTGTTCGATCCTAAGCCTCTGCCAAGCCCATAGAATCTCCATCAAGGGGAGGCCATTAGGCCACCCGGGTCGGTCTCCGGAACGACCCAAGCATCTGCCGGGTTGCAGGTAAAGAAGTAGTGGAATGTCACAAGAGGGCTATGCCGACCCCATCATGAACGACGGACCCGGATTCCACTCGATCATATCCGTTAGCGAACTCACTGAGTGAAAGGTCCTAGTATGGCTAGAGGGGGGGGTGAATAGCCTATTTAAAATTCTATAAATTAACTAGAGCAATTTGATTAGTAAGACAAATAGCGAAATGCAAACTTGCTCTAGCTCTACGAGGGTTGCAAGCCACCTATCCAACAATTCTAGTTGCAATGATAACTAGACACACAACTTGCTATGATACTACTCACTAAGAGCTCTCAATCTTTCTACTCTAAAGAGCTCCACTAAGCAAACTTAAATAGCAAAGCAAGCTCTCAAATCTAATTACACTAAAGAGCTTGCTACAACTAGTTTGCAAGAATATAAACGAGTGAGTAGGATGGTTATACCGCCGTGTAGAGGAATGAACCAATCATAAGATGAAGATTAAGCCAATCACTGGGAGAATGCAAATGACAAGAGACAACCGATTTTTCTCCAGAGGTTTACGTGCTTGCCAACACGCTACATCCCCGTTGTGTCGACCAACACTTGGTGGTTCGGCGACTAAGAGGTGTTTCACAAACCTCGTCCACACGATTGGACACCGCAAGAACCTACCCACAAGTGAGGTAACTCAATGACACGAGCAATTTACTAAAGTTACCATTCGGCACTCTACCGGGGAAGGTACAACTCCCCTCACAATCACCGGAGACGGCCATGAACAATCACCAACTTGTGCCGATCCTTCACCGCTGCACCAAGCCGTCTAGGTGGTGGCAACCACCAAGAGTAACAAGCGAAATCCGTAGCACAACACGAATACCAAGTGCCTCTAGATGCAATCACTCAAGCAATGCACTTGGATTCTCTCCCAATCTCACAATGATGATGGATCGATGATGAAGATGAGTGGGAGGGCTTTGGCTAAGCTCGCAAGGTTGCTATGTCAATGAAAATGTGCAAGAGAGTGAGCTTGAGCCAGCCATGGAGCTTAAATAGAAGCCCCCATGAAATAGAGCCGTTGGCTCAAATATTTGGCTGACTGCGCACCGACCGGACCTTCCGGTCACAATGCACCGGACACAGCACCGAACGCTCCGGTCCTAAATACCGGACACATTCGGTCTGCCTACCAGACGTGTCCGGTAGCTCCCAGACTGCCATATGTCCAGTTCAAACCAGCCTAGCCGTTGCTGCCCATTCGCCGATGACCGGACGCTCAAACACAATTGACCGGACGCTGAGCCGCTGAGTCTAGTCGAGTCTAGTAAGCCACCAGGGCCGACCAGACGTGTATGTTAGAAACTGACTAGACGCTGAGCCTCAGCGTCCAGTCGAGTACAGTAAGCACCCACCGACGACCGGACGCGTCCGGTGATACCGGACCGGACGCTGCCAGCGTCCGATCGACTGTCCTGCCTACACTGCTTTTTCTGATTCACACCGGACATGTCTGGTGTGGCGACCGAACGCATCCGATCACTGAGTTTGTCGCCAAATACCAGACGTGTCTGGTCACCATACCAGACGCGTCCGGTCACTCTATAACCAGTGCGACTAACTCCTTTTCAACTCTATCTTCTTCACCCTTGCTCAAATGTGCCAACCACCAAGTGTATCACCTTGTGCACATGTGTTAGCATATTTTCACAAACGTTTTCAAGGGTGTTAGCACTCCACTAGATCCTAAATGCATATGCAATGAATTAGAGCATCTAGTGGCACTTTAATAACCGCATTTCGATACGAGTTTCACTCCTCTTAATAGTACGGCTATCTATCCTAAATGTGATCACACTCGCTAAGTGTCTTGATCACCGAAACAAAATGGCTCCTACAGTTTTACCTTTGCCTTGAGCCTTTTGTTTTTCTCTTTCTTATTTTCCAAGTTTAAGCATTTGATCATCATCATGCCATCACCATCGTCATGATCTTCGCCATTGCTTCGTCACTTGGAGTAGTGCTACCTATCTCATCATTACTTTGATAAACTAGGTTAGCACTTAGGGTTTCATCAATTAACCAAAATCAAACTAGAGCTTTCAATCTCCCCCTTTTTGGTAATTGATGACAACCCTTTCACAAAGATATGAATTGAGATTTAATTGAATTCATGTTGCTTGCCCAAGCATATCTATCATGTCTAAAAGCGTATGGAAAAATTTCATGAACTCCAAATGGTAGTAATTGCTCCCCCTACATATGTGCCAAGAGTTTGGATTGTAGCTTGCACATATGCTTAGATAGGAAATATAGGAGTCAATTTCTACCAAATGATGCTAAGGTATAAGAGATGGACCTTTGAAGCGTGATACCAACCGGAGTGCACCAATATACCTTCCTTTGCACCATTAGTAACTAGACATACACAAAAACTAGAATACCCCATGAGATCAACATTATAAGCAAGGGTCTAGTTTCCATAGAATGAACATAGGTCTAGTTACTTTAGCCTATGCATGCTAGCTTTTCATTTCAACATTCAAACCTACAACTAGCATACACCGCACAAGCATGGATATTGAAATTAAGAACTTGTACCATGCAAGCAAATATATGAAATGTTCATTCAAATGCATCATACAAGTTTATGAGCTTGCTCCCCCTACTTGTGTGCTCAAAATTTTAATTGATCGCTTTCCTTTATCATATCTCTTCCTATCACTCATATCTTTGTTTCTCTCCCCTTTGTCAACAATTAGCACAAAAGGTGAGTTCAAATTATAGATAGGTTGGGGTGAAACCATGTGAAATGAGGATCATTTTCCCAATTTGGTTCAATCTAGATTACTTGCAAAAGATATTTAACTCGGTTTGATCCAAGGACAAGCTTTTTCACACCTCCAAATAAGGTTTATCTTGTACCATGTTGAGTTAAACACTTATGGCTCATTTTCTAAATCAAACACTAGGTTTACAAGCCCACAAACATGTCATATGCTACCACTAGATCATTTCAAACATACAAGCAATAGTGGTACCATACAAGCATCAAATTCATTTGATTTTCATGAATGAGCCTAGGACATAATAGGAATGACTAGATGCACTAAACAAGTCCTTAGCAATGGATGGATGACATGTCAATCAACTTTACCTTGCTTGGCTTGAAGGAGAGGCATGTCATATAGTGGGGGTGCATCAACACATATTGGAGAAGTCAAGTATGTTCAATTCATATCTTAGCTTGCAAAACCTCTTCTCATCAAGTGGCTTGGTGAATATGTCGGCAAGTTGATCTTTGGTGCCCACACTCTCTATGCAAATGTCCCCTTTTTGTTGGTGATCTCTTATGAAGTGATGATGGACATCTATATGCTTTGTTCTTGAGTGTTGAACCGGGTTGTTGGTGAGCTTTATGGCACTTTTATTGTCACATAGCAATGGCACTTGCTTGAACTTGATTCCAAAGTCACTCAAGGTAGCCTTCATCCAAAGTAATTGAGCACAACAACTACCGACCGAAATGTACTCTGCTTTGGCGGTTGAAAGTGCTACACTATTTTGCTTCTTTGATGACCAAGACACAAGTGATCTTCCCAATAGTTGACATGTGCCTGATGTGCTCTTTCTCTCAACTTTGCATCCCGCATAATCAGAGTCCGAATATCCAATCAACTCAAATCTTGCTCATTTGGGATACCATAATCCAATATGTTGTGTATGCTTCAAGTACCTCAATATTCTCTTAGTCGCCTTTAAATGACTCTCTCTTGGTGAGGCTTGAAATCTAGCACACATGCATACACTAAACATCACATCCTGCCTTGATGTGGTCACATAGAGTAGACTTCTAATCATAGACCGATACATCTTTTGATCCACCATGTTGCCACTAGCATCACTATCCAAGCTTCGACTTGTCCCCATTGGTGTACTAATAGCTTTACTCTCCTCCATTTCAAACTTCTTGAGCATGTCCTTGATATACTTACCTTGACTCATAAATATGCCATTCTTCATTTGCTTGATTTGAAGACCAAGAAAGTAACTAAGCTCTCTAATCATAGACATCTCAAACTCACTTGCCATCATCTTGCCAAACTCCTCACAAAATTCTTGATTTGTTGATCCAAAGATGATATCATCAATATAGATTTGCATCACAAACAAGTCCTTTTCAAGCTTCTTGGTGAAGAGAGTGGTGTCAACCTTTCCCATCTTGAATCCCTTAGAGAGTAGGAAGTCCCTCAATCTCTCATACCATGCTCTAGGTGCTTGCTTCAATCCATACAAAGCGTTTCTCAACTTGTAGACATGGTTGGGTTTCTTCTCATCTTCAAAACTGGGAGGTTGCTCAACATACACAAGCTCATTGATGTACCCATTTAGAAATGCACTTTTCACATTCATTTGGTACAACTTGATGTTGTGGGCACAAGCATAGGCTAACAAGATCCTAATTGCTTCCAATCTTGCAACCAGGGCATATGTTTCTCCAAAGTCAAGACCTTCAACTTATGTGTAACCTTGAGCCACTAATCTTGCTTTGTTCCTTATTACTATCCCATCTTGATCTTGCTTGTTCCAAAAGACCCACTTAGTTCCAATCACATTATGATCCTTAGGCCTCTCAACTAAATCCCATACTTGGTTTCTTATGAAGTTGTTTAGCTCTTCATGCATAGCATTGATCCAATCAACATCCTTCAAAGCTTCATCTATCTTCTTAGGTTCAATGGATGACACAAATAAGAAATTCTCACAAAATAAAGCCAATCTTGATCTTGTTTGCACACCTCTTGAAATATCACCAATGATAGTGTCCAATGGATGATCTCTTGCAACATTGGTTGGTTGAAGCACTTGCACTTGATTTCTAGCATTTGATTGATCACTTGGTTGAGATGATGAACTAGCCATTTGTTGATCTTGCACATTGCCATCACTAGTGCTTGCTTGGATTTGATCATGAGAACCACTAGCTTGTACATTTGAGTTAGAGAGTACTTGATTCTTGTCATCTTCAACATCAATTACCTCTCTAGGCCTTATATCACCAATGTCTATGTTCTTCATTGCATTGACCAATTGAGTGCCTCTTACATCATCTAGATTCTCATCTTCCTCTTGTGAACCATTTGTTTCATCAAACTCCACATTATGAACCTCCTCAAGAGTACCACTAGCTAAATTCCAAACTCTATAAGCCTTGCTAGTAGTGGAGTAACCAAGCAAGAAACCTTCATCACATTTCTTTTCAAACTTGCTTAATCTAGTGCCTTTCTTCAATATGTAGCATTTACAACCAAAGACCCGAAAGTATGCTATGTTGGGCTTTCTTCCATTCAATAGCTCATAAGGTGTCTTTTCCATCATGGGGTGACAATAGAGTTGGTTGCTATAGTAGCAAGCCGTGTTGATTGCTTTGGCCCAAAATGAATGACTCACATTGTACTCACTCAACAGTGATCTTGCCATATCAATCAAGGTTCTATTCTTTCTTTCAACTAGCCCATTTGATTGAGGAGTATACTTGGCCGAGAATTGATGTCTAATTCCAAATTCACCACACAACTCATCAATTCTAGTGTTTTTGAATTCACTACCATTGTCACTTCTAACTTTCTTGATGGTTGTTTCAAACTCATTGTGACTGCCCTTGACAAATGATTTGAATGTTGCAAACACATCACTCTTGTCAATAAGAAAGAATACCCATGTGTATCTAGTGAAATCATCCACAATCACAAATCCATATTTATTTCCTACAATACTAGTGTATGTGGTTGGTCCAAACAAGTCCATGTGCATTAACTCAAATGCCTTGGATGTGCTCATCATGCTCTTCTTAGGATGTGTGTTATCAACTTGTTTTCCGGCTTGACATACACTACATAGCTTATCCTTCTCAAATGTGACATCTTTCAAGCCTCTAACTAAGTCATGCTTAATCAACTTGTTCAATTGTTTCATTCCAACATGACCAAGCCTTCTATGCCATAACCAACCCATGGTAGACTTAGTGATCAAACATGTTGACAATTGAGCTTCTCTAGCATTGAAATCAACCAAGTATAGATTCTCATATCTAAATCATTTGAATATCAAGTTAGAGCCATCTACACTTATGATCTCTACATCATCCACACTAAATATGCACTTGAAACCAAGATCACATAATTGAGCTACCAACAATAGGTTGAAGTTCAAGCTCTCTACTAATAGCACATTGGAAATGCTCAAGTCATTGGATATTGCAATCTTACCAAGCCTTTTGACCTTGCCTTTGCCATTATCACCAAATGTGATACTATCAATCCCATTGCTCTTATTTTCATTGATTGAATTGAACATTCTTGGATCACCGGTCATGTGTTATGTGCACCCACTATCAAGCACCCAATGCCTTCCTCCGGCTTTATAGTTTACCTACAAAAGAAGATCAATTCTTTTTAGGTACCCAAACTTGCTTGGGTCCTTGAAGGTTAGTTACTAAGGTCTTTGGTACCCAAATGGCCTTCTTCTTTGGACCCACAATTGGTGTACCAATGAACTTAGCTTTCACACCATTGGCACCCTTAAAAAGCATGTAACAAGAATCAAATTTGATTGATGATACATTAGGTAGCTTGTTCTTGTTAGTCTTGCAATTTTGCTCTATATGCCCAACTTGCTTGCATCTATTGCAAAACCGACCATTGCCCTTCACAAAGCTAACTTTGGGAGTGACAAAGGCCGCCTTGCCTTTCTTGGGGGTATAACCTAATCCCTCTTTATTGAGAGAAAACCTTTGTCTACCCAAGCACTTTAGCAAGCGGGCATCTCCACCATAGGCATTGCCTAAGGCACGAGTGAGCTCATTCACCTCCTTCTTGGGGGTCTTATTTTCCACCATTAGTGAGGTTTCACAAGTGAGACCATCATTCAAAGGTGAAGTGGAAGTGGTAGTGCTACAAGAAGAGTTAGTGGGAGCAACAAAAATAGATTCATCAATAAGATCACATGTTAGTCCCATATCACATGTTATGATCACTTGCTCCTTCTTGGCTTCCTCCACTTTGACTTGCTCAATGAGAGAGGAGTGAGCCTTTTCAAGCTTAGAGTGAGCTTTGCCAAGCTTCTCATGGGCTTCCATTAGCCTCTCATGAGTGGCATTGAGCTCATCAAGGGATTGCTCAAGAAATTTGACTTTCTTGTTCAATTCCTTGCACTCCTTTCTCTTCATCTCAAAGCAAGTATGCACTTGCTCACACATGTCCATGAGCTCCTCCTTGGAGTACTCCTTATCATCATCATCATCACTCCTACAAGCATCACTTTCACATTCATCATCATCACTCACATCATATTTTACCTTGGTAGGTTTCGCCATGAGGCATGTCGATGGAGTGTCGAAGATGGAGGGCTTGTTGTTGATGGTGATGCTTGCTAGTGCTCTCTTGATAGATTTCTTGTCATCATCACTAGAGCTATCATTATCCGAAGAGCCATCACTATCCCATGTGACCACATAACCTCCACCCTTCTTCTTATTTTGGAAGGTCATCCTCTTCTCCTTCTTCTCCTTCTTTTCTTTCTTATTCTCCTTGTGCTTCTTCTTCTCATCCTCATCATTTTCACTATTATATGGACAATTTGCTACTACATGATCAGGGCTCTTGCAATTATAGCATATTCTCACATACTCTTTCTTCTTGGTGTGATCTCTTCTCTTTCTTGCACCATAGCCCTTCTTCTTCATTAATTTTTCCATCTTGCACACAAAGAGGGCCATAGCTTCATCATCAATATCACTAAGATCATCATCATCACTTGATTCTTTCTTGGACTTGCCCTTGTTCTTGGATGATGATGAGCTAGCCTTGAATGCTATACTCTTCGTCTTCTTATCTTCTTCTTCCTTCTTGTCATCCTTGTCACCCCCCTCCCTTTCCACACAGCATGTCTCTTGGGTCATGACATCACCGAGTACTTGGTTGGGGGTAATCTCCTTCAATCCTCCTCTTATGATGAGCAATCTAAACATCTCAAATCTTGGAGGTAGGCACATTAAGAACCGATGAGAGACATCATCATCCTTGATCTTTTCTCCCAAAGCCTTCAAGTCATTAACAATTACTTGTAGCTAATGGAACATCTCCGGAATGCTCTCATCATCTTTCATCTTGAAACTTGTCAACTTGTCCTTGAGGATGTACAACTTGGCACTCTTCTCCACCGGTGTGCCCTCATATGTTTCCTCCAATCTTGTCTACACCTCATTTGCTCTTTCACAATCCTTGATTTGCTCAAACACTTTGGAATCAATGGCATTGTATATGGTGTTGAGAGCCATTGTATTGCATTGCTTGTTGATCTTATCTTGGTTGGTTGGATCATCGGGATCAATGATAGCATAGTCATTCTTGGTCACTTCCCATACTTGATCATTGATTGAACCAAGATACATCCTCATCTTTCTCTTCCAATAATCATAGCATGTGCCATCAAAGAACGATGGTTTGCCCCCACATGGTTGAACACAACTTGAGCCATAATTTGACACCGTGGTTGTTAAGCCTTTAATCAAACGGTGACCACGGCTCTGATACCACTTGAAAGGTCCAAGTATGGCTAGAGGGTGGGGTGAATAGCCTATTTAAAATTCTACAAATCAACTAGAGCAATTTGATTAGTAAGATAAATAGTGAAATGCAAACTTGCTCTAGCTCTACGAGGGTTGCAAGCCACCTATCCAACAATTCTAGTTGTAATGATAGCTAGACACACAACTTGCTATGATACTACTCACTAAGAGCTCTCAATCTTTCTACTATAAAGAGCTCCACTAAGAAAACTTAAATAGCAAAGCAAGCTCTCAAATCTAATTACACTAAAGAGCTTGCTACAACTAGTTTGCTAGAATATAAACGAGTGAGTAGGATGGTTATACCGCCATGTAGAGGAATGAACCAATCACAAGATGAAGATTAAGCCAATCACCGGGAGAATGCAAATGACAAGAGACAACTAATTTTTCTCCCGAGGTTCACGTGCTTGCCAACACGCTACATCCCCGTTGTGTCGACCAACACTTGGTGGTTCGGCGGCTAAGAGGTGTTTCGCAAACCTCGTCCACATGATTGGACACCGTAAGAACCTACCCACAAGTGAGGTAACTCAATGACACGAGCAATTTACTAAAGTTACCTTTCGGCACTCCACCAGGGAAGGTAGAACTCCCCTCACAATCACCGAAGACAGCCATGAACAATCACCAACTCGTGCTGATTCTCCACCACTGCACCAAGCCATCTAGTTGGTGGCAACCACCAAGAGTAACAATCGAAATCCGTAGCGCAACACGAATACCAAGTGCCTCTAGATGCAATCACTCAAGCAATACACTTAGATTCTCTCCCAATCTCACAATGATGATGGATCAATGATGGAGATGAGTGGGAGGGCTTTGGCTAAGCTCACAAGGTTGCTATGTCAATGAAAATGTGCAAGAGAGTGAGCTTGAGCCGGCCATGGGGCTTAAATAGAAGCCCCCCACGAAATAGAGCCGTTGGCTCAAATTTTTGGCTGACTGCGCACCGACCGGATGCTCCGGTCACAATGCACCAGACGCAGCACCGGACGCTCCGATCGTGAATACCAGACGCATCCGGTCAGCCTACCGGATGTGTCTAGTAGCTCCCAGACTGCCACGTGTCCAGTTCAAACCAGCCTAGCCATTGCTGCCCATTCGCCGATGACCAGACGCTCAAACACAATTGACCGGACGCTGAGCTGTGGAGTCCGGTCGAGTCCAGTAAGCCACCAGGGCCGACTGGATGCGTCTGTTAGAAACTGACTGGACGCTGAGCCTCAGCGTCTGGTCGAGTACAGTAAGCACCCACCGACGACCGGACATGTTCGGTGATACCGGACCGGACGCTGCCAGCGTCCGATCGACTGTCCTACCGTACTGCTTTTTCTGATTCTCCGGTCACTGAGTTTGTCGCCGAATACCGGACGTGTCCGGTCACCATACCGAACGCGTCCGGTCACTCTGTAACCAGTGCGACTAACTCCTTTTCAACTCTATCTTCTTCACCCTTGCTCAAATATGCCAACCACCAAGTGTATCACCTTGTGCACATGTGTTAGCATATTTTCACAAACATTTTCAAGGGTGTTAGCACTCCACTAGATCCTAAATGCATATGCAATGAATTAGAGCATCTAGTGGCACTTTGATAACCGTATTTCGATACGAGTTTCACTCCTCTTAATAGTACGGCTATCTATCCTAAATGTGATCACACTCGCTAAGTGTCTTGATCATCGAAACAAAATGGCTCCTACAATTTTACCTTTGCCTTGAGCCTTTTGTTTTTCTCTTTCTTATTTTCCAAGTTTAAGCATTTGATCATCATCATGCCATCACCATCGTCATGATCTTCGCCATTGCTTCATCACTTGGAGTAGTGCTACCTATCTCATAATTACTTTGATAAACTAGGTTAGCACTTAGGGTTTCATCAATTAACCAAAACCAAACTAGAGCCTTCATCGAGCGCGTCACTTGAGCCTGAGCGATCGGGACAAGCGACAAAACTCAGCCCCTTCGGTTGTGAGGAACCGAGGATAGGGTAACGCACACAACTCACACTGACCCCTACTAAAGCCCAACAGGGCTCGGGGGCTCAAGACACAAAACGCCTGGGTCTACGACCCCGAACTCGCCTCATCCGGCTACGGTTCGACTGCGCTCTAAAAAACACCCAATCTACGACCTCGAACTCTCCCCATCAGGATCTACGAGCTCTGGCTTGCCCGATCCCAAACTAACCAAACTAACTGCCTTAGTTGTGAGGGCTGCACCAAGGCTAGGATCCACGACTCTGACTCACCCGATCCCACAGCACGCACCAGCGCTAGGATCCACAAGCTCTGTCTCGTTCGATCCCTAAAAGACTAACTGCCTCGCCTGATCCCACGGCGCGCATCGACACCAGGATCTATGAGCTTCGTCTCACCTGATCACTGAAAACAACTAACTGTCTCGGCTGCACAACAACGCCTTGGTTAAACAAAACTCCGTCTCAACTGAAAAACACGCACACACGCCCGCTAAACACCCCCAGACAGTTCTGCCTAAATCGCCCGGGGGCTCGGGGGCTACACCAATGAAACAAAAACCTCCCCCACTGGCAACACGGAAAAACCCCCTAGACGGTTCTTCCTGAACCGTCCGAGGGCTCGGGGGCTACACACGCGGGTGCGCTCGCGCGCACCCGCCGTTGAGGCAAAAATCCCCCAGACGATTCTACCCGAATCGCCCGGGGGCTCAGGGGCTCCTATCGGGTTCATAAACCCAGGGTCCCTCGTGGACCGGCTCTCCCACAAAGGCTCGGCCCAAGCAGACAGCACGTAACTCATGGGCCGGCCCAAGAGTCTAAACAGCAGGCCAGAAGGGCGATCCAATCACTGACTAGAAGGTCTGGCCGAGAAGGAGCAGCGCCCGTTTGTCGACTCCAGCCCACCTCTTCGACCGGAACGCTCACTTCGGTCTCTAGCTGCCTCCGGACGGTCTCTCCGATCGGAAGGCCTGGCAAAACACTACCTCCGACTCCAACCCCAAGACTCCGACCGAGGGTATGCAAAGACCCTGCTGGCTGCTCTTCTCTGACCGGCGCAACCAGAGCCGACTAGGACCAACCGACCGGGGACGCCCGCTCGAAAAAGACCAGGGAATGGGCAGAGAAAGCAAGGCAAGGTGCACAAGTCAAACCACGATACCAGTGACCGTACCCTATACAACTATAGGAACAGTACTCTGCAACCGCCCTGACACAAACAGTGTTGTAGGCGCTGATATTTTTCCTACAGTATTGTGGGCGCCATTAACCACCATACGGTAAGGCCCCCCACGTGCCTTTGGGCATCGACAGTGTTGTGGGTACCGACATTTACCGTACCGAGTGAACATGGTGAAACTCCTCACATGCCTCTGGGCATCGACAGTATAGCAGGTACCGACATGTGCCATACCCGAACAAAATGACGCAGCCTCCCATGTGCATCCGACATCCAACAGTATTGTGGGCGCCTGCCATCATCCTGTACCCACTGGCATGGGCAACAAGGTTTAGAAGCATTCGTACTCTCTTCCTCTCACTTGTAAGGCCATCCCCTTCATCTATAAAAGGGGATGCGCTCTCTCCCAGAAAACTCAGTCAATCCAGGTCGATTCAAGTGATTCCAGATTCATTAGATCAATTAAGTTCACTAGCTCACAACCACAGAACCGCCAGGTTCGGACCTCAAGCACACACTTGAACACTTAGCTCATAACGGAGCTCCTGTTGCTCTCGAACCTTCTGATCGGAGCCGACCGGACCTCTTGTACACCCTATCTTTCTCCTTCTTGTTTGTAACCCCACTGCAAACTTCGAGCACCTGGGCTCAGGAATAAAGTCACCGACCGACTCAAACTAGACGTAGGGCACGTTGCCTGAACTAGTATAAACCCTGTGTCATTAAGTGCTAGGCCACCTCCGATCACAACGTACGGCAAAACTATAAATATTTACTTGTTGGTCACTTTCTGCACCGACATAAATATAGACTAAATACAAAACAAAATACATAAATGAAGGCTTATTTGCGAGACAAATCTACCCTAGCATCACATGGGCAAATCATGGACTAATTAGGCTTAATTGTAACACCCTAAAATTTGCCACTTTAAAAAATAGAGTTAAAATAATTTATTTGTGAATTTTTGTGCACATTAAAACATAGGAAAATAAAAATTTTCATTAATTTAAAATTTAACATAAGGCATAGCAACATGTTTGTGCATTCATGCCGGTACATTTGATTTGTTGATTGAGTGATTTTGAATAAAATTCAAAAATGGCTTGAGTTGCTTTGAAATAAAAGAAAATAGAATTAGAAAAGAAAAGAATTTAAAAAGGGGTAAAATTTATTCTTGGGAAACTTACCAAAATTTCTCAATTCTGATTGAAGTGAAAAGTGTGTTTGAAACCCCATTTGAATTTGACTTTGGTTCATACTTGAATTTGGTTTTGAAAATGAAATAGGAAAAAGGAAATAGAAAAGGATTTGAAAAAAAAGGAAAAACTCTTCCTCTCATTCCTGGCCCGAAGGCCTACTCGGCCTGCCTCTCTCCACGGCCCAGTTCAGTTTTCTGTTCTCCATGTCCCCTCTCGGCTTTTGTTTCGATTGGCCCATCCCCGTCCCTTCCTTTTGGCCCAGTCGTCGCTCAGGCCTGTTTCATCTCCCGCGCCACTCCACACGGCCCAGCCAAAGGCCCAGTCGCCGCGCGCCTCTCCTCTCTCTGATTATTGGCCCTCACTCGCCGACGTCGACAGGTGGGACCGTCCTATCACCTCCATCTCCCCCACAAGCTCGTATCCCGCACAGACTCCTCTGCCGCTGTCCGAGTCTGCCCCGCCCACGGCTCCCTCCGTTTGTCGTGCCCCCTAAGGCTCCAGGGCCATAAATAGCAGATGCCCATGCCCGCCGCTACCTATCCCGCGCCCTATCCCGCACCACCATCGCTCCGAGCTAGCCATTGCCGCCGTCTAGATCCCACCGGGAGGAGCCGACGTCGCCGAGCCGATTGGAAGCCCCTCCGTCACGGTAAGCTTGTTCCCGAGGTTCACGTTGGCGTTGCTAGCACGCCTGACCCCTTTTATTCCTCTCTCTCGCGTTGTCATGGACTCCCCACGCCATAGTTGTTCCGCCGTCGCCCTAGTTTGTAGCCCACCGTCTCTGCCCGCCAGTAGATGCAATAGATCGTGGAGTCGAGTTCGCAGTAGTCTTAGCTATCTTCCAGTGCCCCTGATTTAGTCTATTGTGTCCTGTAGGCTCCTCTTCAAAACGCCGGCGATTTCCTCTGTTTCCCGGCCATGGTGCCACCGTTGGCTTTACTATTCCGGCAGCCAGGTTCTCTCTCTCACCGGCCGATTCCATCCTAGGCATCCAAGTCTAATCCAACGGTCCAAATACAAAGGTACCCCTTCGCTGTTAGATTTACAAAAAGGCCCTTATAAATACTTTAGACTTAACCTGCGGGCCATGGCGTACTTCACAGTTTATGTTTTCTTCTTTTAAAAGCATAGTTTCGTCGGTTTAGATCAAAAATATGTTTTCAACTATTTACATAATTGCCACTGATTTTGTTTTAGCCATAACTTCTCCGTTTTAACTCCGATTTGATCCGTTCAAATTGCGATAGGTCCATAATTTCATAATCTACGTGTTCATACTACTGTTCAGTATGTTTTTAACTTTTAAAATTTGTGATTAGATTTAATCTATTATTCAATTAAAGGAAAACTTGTTTAAATCATATCTCCTACGTTTTAGATCCGTTTTGCCCCATTCAAGTTGCGTTAGATTCATAGCGATGAGATCTACGTGTTAGTAACAGTGGTTACTATGTCACTATTTCTGAAATTTCATGGTTTAAACTCTAATTTGAATAATACTTATGCAATTGGGTTTTATAAATAAAATATGATTTCTTTCACTTTAGTTTTATAATTCAAATCTTAGTTTAACTTAATTTATGTTATCTATAAAATATCTTATATATGTTTTTATATAATTAAAACACATGAAGCTAATGGTTTTATATTTTTCTTTCATGAGTAGATTTCTCGGTAGTTGTATCTTTTCAACCGTAACTCCGATTAGAGTGCTTTTCGTGTCTATGTGTTCGTAGCAAGTCGTAGATTCGTTTTACAAACTTTTCATCTTGATTTTATGTTTGGTGTACTGTTCTAATTTAGATCTATTGTTTGCTTCGTGTATGATTGTATGGATGCTTGTGTGGTGTGTTATGATCTTGTCCAGTCGGTGATCTATACGTGGAGAATCGAGAAGCAATTCATTGAAGGTTTGGACTAGAAGAAGGATTTGAGTTTAAGACAAGTATAGCATGGGACCATCCTTGTTACCTATTCACCTTTAATCATTTAATTCATATCGCATGTGTCTACTTTGTTGCCAATAAGGATGTCCTAGATATTTGATATCTTGTACCTTGATACCTATGGGGTATTGCATTGGGTAGTATGATGCTAGTGCTCAATTAAAGACCATGATCTTGTAACTTGACTAATATAATATGCAATAAACATTAAAAGATGCTTTTTAGCAACATGGAATAAGAGGGCTAGAGCATTGGGCTGTTTCTATGGTGCTCTTGATTCCTCTTCCTAAGGACTTATCTGTAAGTGATCATCCGAGACTTACAGTATAGCTTTGAGGGCTACATGACTCTGGCTTTAGCTCAGTATGAGGACCTTTTCTAGTTTGTTAGTGGTTACCTTTATTGGCGTAAGAATAGCTTGACGAATCGGGTATAGAGCGGCCTCTGTCCCCATGTGTATAGGCTATGTGTCAATGTGCCATCGAGAAGGGAGGCTCCACATCTGTTTGCCGAGTGAATCTAATGGCCCTAACTTGTTAGACGAACCTTTGAAAGGCTTCATAGTGAACCCTGCCGATCTTCCTTGGTAGTGGGTCAAGAGGCTGATCACCTCGGGCGAAAGGGTAAATCACGACTCACAGTGAAAGTGTACAACCTTTGCAGAGTGTAAAACTGATATATCAGCTGTGCTCACGGTCACGAGCGGCCTTGGAACCCTTATGGAATAGATGATGGACACTAATGATATGGATGATGAAGATGCTCACTAATGGTTAATTGTTTATGCTATTCATTATTCATGTTTACCTGATCATGTGTTTATGGGCTTGTGATAAACTTGTTGCCACCCAATTGCTAAAAGATGACTCATTAAAAGCTAATCGCAGTTAAACCAGTGTCAGCCTTTTGAGCCTCATGAACCCCATGTTATATTTGTTGAGTACGACATGTACTTACGCTTGCTTTATTTTTCAATTATTTGGATAAAAATCCCGGATGGGTACCAGATTGCTAGAGTTTGGAGGAATTAGGCTTGTGATCAACCAGTCAGTTGTCCCTGTGGATTTGGAGTCTTCGCCTGAAGATCGGAGTTGTCTTTCCACGGTCTATACTCTGAGGTTATATTCTTTATACTAATACGTTATGTATTTAAGCATTGTCTATTGATATTACCCTTATTTGTATCTATATGTGAGATTTAACTTTCTGGGCTCACATATGGTGTGTATCTGGTTTTGTTTTTAAAACCGGGTGCGACATTAATATATTCGTCTTGCGAATTAACCTTCATTTATGCAATTGGTTTTATAATTAGTCTATATTTAATACTCCTAATTAGCATACAAACATCTGATGTGACATAGATCCAAACAGGCCTTACTCCACGGTGTACCCCTGTCCACGTTCTGCGCGAGTACGAGAATGGAATGGGATAGATGAGCAATTACTCCGCGATGTACTCCTTCTATCCACCGTGTACACCTTCCGCCTTCTGTACACCTTCTGTGCGAGGAGATTGGAATGGG
The DNA here is from genome assembly GCF_019320115.1 of Miscanthus floridulus. NCBI lineage: Eukaryota > Viridiplantae > Streptophyta > Magnoliopsida > Poales > Poaceae > Miscanthus > Miscanthus floridulus. Next base: position 17,219,810 of record NC_089585.1, on the reverse strand, counting down.
ATAGAGGAGCAATTACTCCGCGCCTGTCCATGCCACATCACGGCCCGACACATGCGCGTGTCACGTCTTTCATTTCTCTCAACTTCACCACATGTGTACACCTAGGCTAAAGTTGAGTTAATATTTAGTCGATCTTTCATTTCTCTCAACTTCAGCACATATGTACACCTAGGCTAACTATTTAAGTTGAGTTAATATTTAGTCAAAATTCCATACGAGACTAAGACTTTGTTGCACTTAACATTTAATAGGACTCTTAGAATTTATTTGGCTTAGCTGAATTAAAAATAGGCCAAGACTAAACTAAATCTATCGAAAGAAGCTGTTGAAAGGATTTTTTTAATCAAAATCTCTATTTTTATTAATACGTATGAAGAAACATTTCTACGACGAAACTTTTAGTGCATATCCTTTTTGGCACCGTTTCTACTGATTCTTGAAGGATCGGAACTGATTTAGTGTCTCAAACGTACCCGTAGTATGTAGTTGAAGAAACCGTTCACAGGATTATTTTGTAATCAAAGTCTCTGATCCTATCCATATGGAAGGATATAGAGAAGCTTTTGCAGTTACCCTTTTACAATCAATTCACGTCCTAAGGAAAAGAAAACTATTCTGTCTATATTATGCACGCATACCAAGATTCTATCTAACTTAAAAATCTTTGATCAATAACTTGACTAATAATTTTAAGTATCATAATACAAGCTCGATACGGTTAGATTTATAATTAAATGTCCTATCCAACTACCATAAGTTCATATCTGTTACTACTTAAAATATACCTAGGTCTTGTTTAGTTTCCATCAAAATTCCAAGTTTTTTCACTCTCTCTTCATCACATCAATTTTTAGATGCTTGCATGGAGTATTAAATATAGGTAAAAAAAATAACTAATTACACAGTTTAGTTGAAAATTACGAAATGAATCTTTTGAGCCTAGTTGATCCATGATTGAACAATATTTATCAAATAAAACGAAAATGATACTATTTATCAGGTTGAAAAAACTTTCGATCTAAACAAGGCCCTACTGGTTTCGTCCACATAAAAAAAATCGTGTGCACGCCCTCCATGCATCAAACTCCGAGTCGGGCTCTCGGCTCGGCGGAAATTTCCAGCGCGGTCGTTTGCTGGGCCCCACCACCGTCCGGAAAGCACCCGCGAGGTCCCACGCTGGGCAGGGCACCACCTGGGTCCAATTTTGACGCGCACACTGCTTCCCTGTGCCGCCGCAGCCTGGGCTCGCGAACTCCGACTCCGATAAGCGCTCGCGCTCGCGCTCACGCCGTTGCCTGCGCGCCCACGAACTCAGGTACGCTCGAGCAAGTGCCTCGACAAAAAATCCTCCGAGTCAGACACCGGCTCCGTTCGCTGGTTTAAAACGGCTGAAAAACACTGTTTCAACTGAATTATTGTGAGAGAAAAATACTGTTCCGGCTAAAAAAAAAAAGCCGAACAAACCATTTTTAAGACAAGCGAACGGGGTTACTGATACAAAACGAGTACCCATCTCCACGCTCAGCCTGTTCAAACGATCGTAAATTTTTAGTCGAAACAGTATTATTTTCTCACACCAAACTAACCAACAGTACTTCTTCACGATCCAACCACAAACAAGCCCAACCAAACAAACAGGCTATCGTCGCTTACCAGCACGTTTTCCCTAACAAGTAGGCAACCAGCGCATCCTTCGTCCTGCGCCATAACAACGACGTCAAGAACCGCTGGTGGAACTCCTCTCTAAGCAAGCATCAGCAGGTGCCACCTCCCGGATCAGAGACGCTCCTACTGTTTCCTCTGGCACCCGAGAGCAAGGCGGCAGTAAAGTCGCCTGCCAAACCTGCGGCGCGCCACAGAGGAAAGGCAGCTGTTTGGTTCAGCTTTTAGGTGTGGTGGCCATATTCTCCGCCACAAGTCTTCGGCGACGCCACAGCTGAGTGGCTGGCGTGGGCTGTGAACCAAACAGCCCCAAATAAGGCTCGCCACGTACACGGGCGTGGGGCTGTTTATTCAGCGGTGCAAGCGATGCCCGAAAAAAATGGGACCCATCGTCAGAAAATAAGCATCAACTTCCTAAGCTGCAGTGTGCAAATAAATTGGCACCGCTGCTATTCGTACAAGCTGGACCCACTTAAAATAAAATACACCTTCCCAAGAGGTCAGGATCACATGCTTCCTTTCCTGTTTGTCCAAACAAAAAGCACAAAATGTTTTTTTATTGAATAGGCAGCGCTGCCTCTTCTTGCTTCGCTCTCCCTTTTCTTCGCATCACTTGGAATAAGCGTCCTCGGCTGTAGTGTGAAGAGTGACTCCTATATCTTCTCTTTTCTCTCCAAGCATTACTTTAGCCGCGCACTGCGGAGGGCCTTACGACTATGGTCCAAACTGTTTGGGAGCTCCGTAGATTTGTTATCCTTTTATTTAACTAATAGTTTTGTTGCATGTTTCATGGTTCTGATTTCTAACGAGTATCTAAGGCCAGCAGAACTTATATAGGAAAAGCTGAAGAAAATTTTCTACCATATTGTAGTTTTGTTGATTTTAGGTTACACATGAGAATTGTATAGAAGTCACAATACACTATATTAAAAAAATCAAATCAGCTTAAACTTAAACTTGTAAAATGCATAATAATAAATTCATACAAATATTTTAAAATTCAAAACCAATTTTTTATGTTTCTATAAATTAAATCTACACGATATAAATAATAAAGATCATGAAATGGTCGGTCTTTTTATTTTTTATGTAATTATATTTATAGATTTCTTAATATATTTATCTAAGTTGTAAGCCATGATGCATCGACATAGGCATGCATAAAAATCTGTGACCTCCATGCAACGCATGGGCACGTATCTAATAAATTATAAATACAAACAACGTGAAAGGAAATGAGTAAATAATCAAAGTATTTCAAGCTACAGTTATAAAAAATAAAGATATTTTTTTAAAGAATTGGTGGAAGAGCCGCCTATTGTATTAAAACGAAGGAAAAGCCTAAAGGGGCACTATACTCTGCACAAGCCCAAACGAAGGAAAAGCCTAAAGGGGCACTATACTCTGCACAAGCCGAGCGCAAGCTCAGAAAAACAAACACACTAGCACAAGAAGAAAGATTCAAAGCTTACACCTTCGCTACAAGCTTGGCCATATGCTTGGCGCTTGCCGCAGTCCAAAGTGACGCCTCTTCTTTAATTTTTTTTAAGCAATACAAAGCACGAGCAATCTGTGCGGTAAACATCCTTATGTTCCTTTCTTTCCATGGCTCCAAGTCCCAACACACTAGAATGATTAAGGATTGCAGTCTTAGGTCAGTCTCAGTGGGAGTTTCATAAGAGTTTTATTTGTATTTAATAGCCTACCACATATGTATTTTTAATGACATGTCGATGTTTTAACGAAGAGAGAGAAAAAATGAGTTTCACGAGGATGAAACTCTTTTGGCACGATTATTAGAATTAAATGCCTATGAAACTCTAGAATGAAACTTTGCATCGTGAGTGGGAATTTCATCAAGTATCATTTCTGTCGGGTATCGATATTAGGGATACCAAAAACAAGGAAGTTAGCGCCTACGCTGACTTCCCGGGATGGCTTGAGACGTATTAAAAGGTCTCGCCCGACCTAGAGCCGCGGGCTCCGTCTCGCCTGACCCTTTGGGTACGGGCTCCGTCTCGCCCGACCCCAAGGCCGCGGGTGCCGTCTCGCCCAAGGCCGCGGGCTTCATCTAGCCCGACCTCGAGGCCGTGGGCTCCGTCTTGTCCGACCTCGAGGCCGCAGGCTCCGTCTCGCCCGACCCCAAGGACGCGGGTTCCGTCTCGCCCAAGGCTGTGGGTTCCATCTCGCCCAAGACCGCGAGCTCCGTCTCGCCCGACCTCGAGGCCGCGGGCTCCGTCTTGCCCCACCTCGAGGCTGCGGGCTCCGTCTCGCCCGACTCCAAGGACGCGGGTTCCGTCTCACCCAAGGCCGCGGGTTCTGTCTCACCCAAGACCGCGGGCTCTGTCTCGCCCGATCTCGAGGCCGCGGTGTGGCAGAACAGCCCAAAATAGCACACCTCCGGAGACGCTTGTCTTCCACTAGACACTAAGCACCCCGAAAGTGAGCTGCACCAGACGGTTCTATCGAGCACATCCCAAGGGAGAACTCGAACAATCCATGTTTTTCATCCAGGATCCAATAATGAGAACGAGCTTACAATACTTAGTCTATTTCATACAACCAGGGTTCTCGGAAATACATTATTACAATACCAAGTTCAGAGTGCGGAATTTAAGCAGCGGAATTGAAATAAAACAACTAACGATAAGATACAAGGATCCGTCCGTGCCCACCAGAAGAATCCTCCACACAACAACCACTCCTCAAACTGCACCTGTAACAAGGGTAAATAAGTCCTAAGTACACAATGTACTCACAAGACTTACCCGACTAGTGGGAATAATTTTTTAACTTCAAAGGATATGATAAGCTTTATGGTTTGCTGGGTTTTCTTTTTGCGAAAAGCATTACAAGTAGTGAATCCTTAGGTATGTGTTTTATTAGCAGTCATGATTAGTTCATTAGCTAAACATTCTATGTAAGTACCTGTTCTACTTTCAAGCATGAGTTGAGAAATCAGATCCATCCATCATCATTTATTTTCTAGTTCTTACTACGGTGCTAGACCATAGCCAAGTTATACCGCATCACGCGATGATTCGCGAACCAATGTATCTCAACTAGGTACCCCGAAACAAACGCTCCGCTTGTACCACAGGCACAAGCAAAACCAACCCACCACTCTCCTGTCAAGGGGTCCAGGTCCCCATCTAAACTTGGACTCCAAGCCCCACACCTGAGTCCCAGACTTAGTGTGGTGCTTAGACCTCCACCATCCCCGCCTCCAATCAGTCGGTCCGTAAAGAGCTAGAACCCACGACAAGAGAACAACGAGCCTTCCCAATTTTATAAGCAAGTATGTGCTCAGGATAATAAGTCTGTGACCTGACTACCATCCACAGCAATGGACGGTACTTAACCGACACAGACAGAGAAAACAGTGTAACCAGGCTATGTCTCGTTGGCCGCGGGACACAACCTATTACACCCACCAATACTCGTACCATATCCCTGTCCGATCTCTATTTTTCTTTCACCATTTTATTATGAGATCAGTAATAATAATTACCTACTGTGAGTAACAGCAAGTTACTCATGCTACCGAAAAACCTAAGTATAGCAGCTACTCGATCTAAGCTAGTAGGACTCATAGGTAGGTATATCTATGCATGTAGTTTCAACAATAAGCCTGTAACGTAAATGCATATCATATATATATATATATATTCAGTGATTATTTAAAATAAGGGTTATGCACCGGGGCTTGTCTTGGGCAGGCGCGGTGTCAGCTGAGTCAGTCAGTGGCGGCTCTAGGACCTCCTCCTGCACGAGGATCTCCTCCTCGTACTCCTCGACGATTTCCTCGAACTCGTGATCGCCGATGGTCACGACCTCCACCAATTCATTCTCTACATGCATGCGATGATAATGCAACACTTAGTATTTATGTAACAACTCTTAAAATAAGAATACGCAAACTAAGCTACTAAGCTAGCTCTAATAATTAAGGCACTAAGTAACTATCATCTTTACCAAGGAAAGTATTGGGTTCAACTAATAAACACCTAGCTTTACAAATGAAAGGATATATCTTTATTTCTACTAATGATTTAATGTATATTTGAAACAAAGAGCATTTAACTACCCTAATGATTAGTCTGTTCTAAAGCTACAAAAATTACAGTGAGCACATAATAATACTATGAAGTTACCATAAAAATTTCAGGACTAAAGTTATCACCAATTACTACAAAAATTCCTACAATATTTAACATAATAATATTAAGCGCTCTCAAATGATTTAATAAGCCTTAGCATCAATTCTGACCAGCATAATCTAGTCATGCCATCAGAATGACAATATTTTTAGGAAGTCAATAAAATTTATGCGAATTGATATTAATTTTCAAAGTTCAGCTCAGAAATTAAAACATAAAGCTATTTCTAATTCCTTAAGAAAAGGAAAAACGAATTCACCAGCGCGGCCCACAACCACGCGGACTCGGCCCACTTGCGCGCAGCGCGTGCACGCACACGCGCGGCCCACGCACACAGGCCGGCCCGCGGTGGGAGACAGCCCGCGCGCTGGCGTTTTTGCAGAGACGCCCCTGCGCTACCTAGTATTAACACACCGCTGTTCGCACTATTTCTATAGACAACAACTTTACAAAAACACCCTCGAAATCTCCCTCCTTTACAGTCGTACGCTGGTCAAGCTCCGCAGCCAGCCAGTGGCGACGCCGCCCATTAGCAAACTATTACCGATACTTATGCAGTGAACAGTCCGACGAACCCGCTATTTGCCATTTGTGGCCTATTCGGTGTCGCTGTCAACTTTCTAGTTTAGACTCGCGCTGGTGAGCGCACATGGGTGGGGGAGACCAGGAGACACTGAGAATTTCACCCTCTATATTTCTGTTTTTGGCAGTTCACTTCAGAAGATTTTCTATTTTTGGCAGTTCACTTCAGAAGATTCTCTGTCCATATAACTCAGCACTCGAGCAGAGCAGCTAAATCTCACTATCCATATCTTATTGATGTACTATATTCTATTGGCATTCAAATTATAGAGTTCTAATTTGGCTGAAATTATAGAGTTCTAATTTTGGTAACAGAACTTCATTGTAGTCATCCATCTAGTCTAGATAATATTCAATCAGGAACACACGCAAAACTGTAACAGCCAATTGCAGGCAACAGTTAGCTTGCATGGGCATTTCATCAAACATCTAGACTACACGCAGCGGCGACAAGCGGAGAGCTCCAGACGCAGGCGCGAGGCGGCCCATGGCCCCGCGGACGAGCAAAGTGTAGCAACTATGGGGAGTGAGTGGGAGGACAACCACACCTGGATGCCTTGAATGTCGTTGGCGATCAGGAGCTGCGCCGGCTTGACGATTTTCCAGGTACGTTGTTTTTTTAGATGGTTCTGTGGAGCCAACTCCCAGCTTCCGCACCTATTCGCGGTGTTCGAGAAAAAAAAAGAACTCATGTTTTTTTAAAAAAAAAAACAATACGCGTGGCTGACTGTTCTGTTGCGTCCACGGTCCACGACTCTTTTATCCTTCGTTCCGTACTCCCGTTCACCCCTCTCTCTCTCTCTCTCTCTCTCTCTCTCTACCTTGGCGCCGACGAGTGGCGGGCGGGCGAGCGTCGACGCCTTCGCTAGGTTTTCGTTGGCCCCTTCGCCGGCGACTGGCAACGCCCTTTGCCAGGTCTTCGTCGGCCCCTCCGCTAGCGACCGGCACCGCCCTTTGCCAGCTCTTCGTCTGCCCCTTCCCCGGCACCAGGTATGCTCGCCGTTTCTCTTTCCTCCATGCTTTTCAAAACGACCACCCAAATTTAAGTTACTTGTATCCGGATCTGACCCAATTACATGTACATGTACTATGTATTATGCCCACCAACATCGCTTCCGGTCCCAGGCCAACCTCCCCTCCTCTACTCCCCCAATCCACCCAAAAAAACTTTTTTTTTCCTGAACATTGAGAAAACTGCCTTTTATATATTCTTTGACATCAGTCCATTTCATATACCCTGTGGCCTTTTCTCACCCTAGGTGACAACTGACATAGGTTCGATTCTTAAATTACATTGTTACATCTTCTGGAATCAACACACTTACTCGAAACAATGATTTCACATGGGTTGATAACTTGTAATCATCCCCCTTTTTGTAAGTCATGCTGTACTATATGACAATGTGAATGCGCACAATACGTATTGTTAAATGTTAATCCTGTTATGCTGCTTAGTCTGCTTGACAAAATCTCCACTGCAACCATATATGTATTGTTACATGGTCAGCAGCCTCTGATATGTTGACATTACTAGTACTAGTAAAAAAAGCACATAGCTCAGTCTATTCAATATTTATTTGCAGCGGAAGGCTTTTTATATTGTTGCAACCAATAGTTCATTACATACTTAGTTCTTTTCCTTGCAGTTTCCACTGCAGGACGAGGGGCTTTTGCCTTGCACAAAAACTTAGTTCTGGTCCAAATCAAACACTACTGAGACGTTGCATCGCATTCGCACTATGACTCTCCTAGAGTGCTATTAGCTTCTGGTTTTGAGCTCAGGCGAACATTTCATTTTGTGTTATGAGCAAATATAGCTCTGCGTGAAAATCTGGGCTGGATGTTGTTACAGAACCTCAGCAGAGGCAAACAGTGTCCATGTTGTGCATAGAATTAGAGCGAAATTTTGTATCAGATAACTTGATTGTTTTTTCAGTTGTCTTCTCTTCTGCTATAGAAGCAGATATTATTGTGTTCCTGAGTTTGAGGCTTGTTTGCTGGTTCATGTTCTTCATGGAGACTGAACTCTCCTTGGCATGATTTTTTACTAGTTGAGGCATGTTTGCTGGTTCATGTGGTAGTTGAGGCATGTTTGCTGGTTCATGTTGTTTCTTCATGGAAGACTGAACTTCCCTTTGGCAAGATTTGGTCTGTGGCAGTTTGGTACTTTAAACAATGGGAAAACCAGATGTATACATGGAAACCGTTAATAATTCAAGTTTTCTTAGTATAGATGTGCATATCATTGGACTGGGCAACTTGCTGTGTTACTCTGTGTAAGGAATTATCTACTGCTTATCTGTACTGTTCCTTGATTTTTCTCTTTTCTTCTTCTGATGACAAGCAGGACTGAAGATAAGATGGCTGCCTTGCCATTGGCCACTGCTGAAGCATGTGATGCTAATGCTGCTCTAATTATGAATGGTGATCTTCGTGCTCTCCAACCTATCTTCCAAATCTATGGAAGGCGGCGGATTTTTGCTGGCCCTGTTGTGACACTGAAGATCTTCGAGGATAACGTTCTGCTCCGTGAGTTCCTTGAGGAGAAAGGTCACGGCAGGGTCCTGGTGGTTGATGCCGGTGGGAGCATGCGCTGTGCAGTTTTGGGTGGCAACCTTGCCCAGCTGGCGCAGAACAACGGGTGGGCTGGTGTTGTGGTCAATGGCTGCATCAGGGACGTCGATGAGATAAATGGTTGTGACATTGGCTTCCGGGCTCTGAACTCACACCCTATCAAGTCAAACAAGAAGGGCGTCGGTGAGAAGCATGCTCCTGTGACCTTTGCAGGGACTAGAATTTGCGATGGAGAATGGCTCTATGCCGATTCTGATGGCATTCTTATCTCAAGATCAGAATTGACTGTGTAGGCCTGTTCTTATGTTATGTGTGAACTTGTAAGAATGTATCATAGCTGAATTACATGACTAGTGGGAATACTTTGGATGCTTCGACAGTATCTTTTGGGATATATATATATATATATATATATATATATATATATATATAGGGAGAGGCTATTCAGTAGCCGGCTACAAAATAAGTTATTCTGTAGCCACCTCCATTTACTATAATTTTATATACTAATTTACCATAATATAAATACATATTTACGATAGTTGGGTTACTATAACACATGGGGATATTTACCATAACGTTATATTAAACCACTTAGTAAGGAGTTACTATAATCTCGTAAAATAACATAGTAATTATCGTAACTCAAAGTGGCTACAGAATAAGTTATTCTGTAGCCAGCTACAGGATAGTAGTTCTATATATATATATATATATATATATATATATATATATATATATATATATATATATATATATATATATATATATATATATATATATATATACCTCTGAAAATCATTGCATCAGACATGTGAATTGTGACTAAACTGGGTATCTCCGTATTTCTTTCACAATGGTCTTGACTGGTGAAACTCTGAATGGCTGATTTTTTTTTTTTGAAACGGTAATTTCATTCAAAGCTTAAATACAAGATACAGATATGGGGCAAAAATTGCCCCATTGAAAGTTTTCCAGAGCCATCTGGATATTACAATTTGTAGAATGAGTCCAAGACTCGCAAGAGAACAAGCAAGAACTAGGAACTACAGTCCGCCTTGCTTTCTTTGCGAGATTGTCAGCCACAGAATTTGCATCTCTACCAATTTTAATGATAGAATGTGTCATATTTGCTGTAAGGGTGACGAAGGAAAGAACATGCTGGCCATTTATGAGAGGAGAAACAAGAACAGCCTCGAGGGTGCGTGTTTCAATGTGTGATGACATGGGAGTAACTTCGAGAGTCTCTGGGAGACTGGGATATTGTAACATACAGTATATTGTATATGAACTCTGTGACATGGGACTTGGGAGTAACTTCAAGAGCATATACACCTGCCCGGCTGCCCTTGTGACTTGTTAGGGGGAAAAGGCCCCCTCCAAAAACAGTTTATGTAGTAGCGTAGGGGTGTCCAAACAATTGTGCACATTAGGCAGTTTGTGGCAAACTGTTTTGAACATCCTGGCTGCTGGTACCGGTTGGAGAAAGCGGTTGCGGCTGCGATTGTTTTAGTTAGAAAGTTGCAGCTGTAACAGTGTTTAGCACTTCAGAAGTTGCAGCCGCAGCCAAGCGAACAGTCAAAACTAACATGCACCAAGCCCATGATGGGTTCTTTCCCTAGGGTTGTTGGTTGTACCTGTGGCAGCAATCCCTGCTACGTAAATCATTTTGTACCTAGTCCTTTTGCAGCCTACTTAATTTGTTTCGGTGGTACGTACAGCTAGGGAAAAATAAGAAAATTAGAAGAGACTAGTGTGGCCACTACACTATTTCAGAAAAGAGACATGACGACTCCATTCCCCACCCAACCCTAGGAGCCCCTGGCTTCCTTTTCGCCGTCGCCTCCGCCCTCACCCTGCTTCCTTCTCGCCGTCGCCTCCGCCCTCACCCTGCCCCCTCGCTTCCCCTCCTTGCGTCCACGCCCCCTCCTCTCCCCACCCGCGCGCAGGAGTGCACGAGCGCGTGGCACGGTCGTTGCCACCGCCCGCGTCATACCCCTCCACTGGCGTCCCCTAGCCGCTGGGAGCATATGCCGTCGCCGCGGCCACCTCCTCTATCAGCACCCCACCGCTCCCTCCGCCGTCGGGGCCAGCCGCGGTCATCTTGCTGCCGTGCGTTGGGGCCAGATCTGGCTCCCCGCCGCCGCCTGCGCTGGACAACGACCCGTTGACCCTGCTGGGGACTAGGGGCGTGAGCTCACCTCCGAGTGCATCACCCCGTCGGCCGCAGGCCGCCACGGTGCCGCGGCTAAATTCTACCTAGGTTGCACCTCAGGAGGGCGCACGAAGCGCCATCGGTGGGTGGATGACGACGCCGAGGAGTCTGACGACGACCACCCCACGACCTACCTGGATGTTGCTTGTCACCCAGCGAAGCCGATCGCTACGTCCCCACCGCCCCAGTAACTTCACTCTTAAGCGCGAATTCTCCACCCTTGCTCTCATGTGCCAACACCAAAGTGTCCAAAACAATTGTGCACGTGTGTTAGCATTTTTACAAAAGCATTTTCAAGGGCATGTTAGCTCACTAGGTTCCAAATGCACGTGCAACGAGTTAGATCACCTAGTGACACTTGATAACCGCATCAACCATGAATTCTCACCTCTTCATAGTACGACTATCTATCCTAAATCCAATCGCATACTCTATTGCATCTTGATTGGCAAAACAAAATGGTCATATCTCATATAACTTTATCTTGACCACCATTTTGTTTTTCACTTTCTTCTTTTTTAAGTTGGAGCACTTGATCACCATCATTTGGCCATCTTCATCACCATGAGTGTCATCTAGCTCCATCACTTTGGACTTGGACCAACCTATCTCATCTATACACTTAGATCATAGGGTTAGTCCAACAATTTTATCAATTAGCCAAAATCAAACTAGGACTTTCAGCTGCAGCTCTGGCGGCCGCCCAGCTGGAGGATGAGGCCACGGTGGTGGTCTCCTGCGTCTACACCAGCAGCCTTCTAGGAAGGCGCAACACAGACGCCGTCCTAGCACGTCGACTTGGTGCTACAGACACCACCACCGCGCCGCGCCCACTCAGTGGGTAGCGAACTTGCCATCGTTGTCGCCTTAGGCACACAGGTCAATGCATCCACGAGGCACGAAGATGGCTACCCACTAGGCTTCGGTCCGGTAGATCTCACGGCGGATGTCGGCCCTCTTGGTACGCCGCCGGTGGATAACCACCAGATCGTGGACCACAAAGCCTCCGTCAACTGCCGCCTCAAGAACTTCATCAAGACAGTGACGCGTAAGAGGGCCTCCCTGATGATTCGTGAGTTGCCCAAGCTATCACCTGCAACAGTGGTGCTGCCGCTGCGAAGAAAGCGTCTAGGTGCTCAAAGCCTCTCTCGGTTGCCTGTTTCCAAGCGAGGTGAGATACTAATCATGCAGCGAGTTTGTTTGGTCACGGGTCTGTTAACACCAAGCACATCGGCGAAGAATTCCTATGAGGCGCTCTACGAGGCCGAGCCCAACGATTCGAACATCGCAGCGCTGGAAGCGCTCTTCCACGGCGTCGGGATTTAGTCGCGCTGGCATCAGCAGAAGTGCAAGCCTCTTCCTAGGCTGTGTCGCTACTCTTATCCTAGTTGTCTATATATCATTTGTGTAATATCAAAATATGTATCTGCATGCTAGGATCGTCCAACCCACAACTGTAATCCTATAGACCTCCTAGGACGTTCGCAGAAACACATTGTTTGTAAACATTTCTATCTTAATTACAAAGATGCGTAAATCTTTTGCGTATTCGAGAAAAAGAAGAGACTGGTGTACATACTTGACCCCCTGTCATCTTAGGTTTTCTGGCTCTGTCGTCCCTGCGTACAGGAGGGCCCAGAGTGGAGTTGGCCGGGAGAAGGCACGAGCTTGCAAGCGACTGCCGCATTCTTAGGCGCCTTGTTTAGCGCTACAGGCATGTGGTATTTATGAATGACAGAAACACACGAACGCTAAAGCGAGCAGAGCGGGTCTCTCCTCTTTCATTGGAGGGAGCACTAATCATGCATGTCTGATCCAGATTATCCATCCGCCGAATAACGCTCTATGCTGACTGAAAAATTGACTGAAACTACTGTGACATGCATGGTTATCTTATATTGGACGAAGCATTTACAGAGATGCATCATCAGAGAACCAGCACTGAAGTGCTTTGTATTATCTGTTATCTGTATCAAGCAAAGTTTTGTTGTTATTATCAAATCTTTTACAGATACTAGTAGTAGCAAAAGCAGACCAATTGCAGGCCGATCGATTAATAACAAGCACTTAAGTAAGTGAGCTGCAGCGAAATGAAGGCGCCTGTGGCGGCGGAACAGGGCGAACCGGACGTACAGAGACGCCACATGCATCCCCTGCAAGAGCCAAAGAGGAGGCGGCCCGGGCCGGGAGGCCGGGAGGGAGGGACGACGACGGCAGAGCTGCGATCCACGGATAAGACTACCCACAATGCTGAGAGAGGAGAGAGTGTTGGAGCATCCGCTAACGCTGTAGGTACGCGTGCACGTATTGGACGACGCCACCAGACATGATCAATCAGGAACAGTACAGTACTCATGCAGATCGATGGATCTGCCGCGGGGTGCACCGTGATAAGATCAGTAAGCTTCGTATGCATTAAATAGTTTGCTAGGTAGGCAATTTTATGATACGGTAGTGCATTTAAGAAGAGAGGGGAGAAATAAGTTTCAGTGTCTGTTTGGAACGAAGGAATTCAAAACGCAGGAATAGGAAAAAACGCAGGAATAAGGTATGATGAAAAGTGAAAAACTATGGGATTTCAAAACACAGGAACAAAAAATTTAGGCTGTTTGAAACATAGGAATTTATAACATAGGAATTGATGGCGAGCAGAATGCTTTTCTCCTCACTGGCTCGGAGTGGATGCTTTTTTTCCCGTGTTTTGTGAAGCATGTGATTCCTTTCCTCTGGAACGGCTGGCTGCTTTCCTCCGTTCCAAACGGTGTATGATGTTAGCAAAACAAAGGAATGAAATTCCTTTGAAATTCCTGTGAAAATCCTCCAATCCAAACAGACCCTCAGCTCGTAGGATTATCAACTTTCTACGAGTTAGGAAATTAGATGCCTATGAAACTTTGTACTCCGTATTGAGAGTGAGTGTTCCACCCAAATTTCATTTTATTTTTCATGATACGGTCGTAGTCTTCGATACAACGCTATAAAACTATTCATCAAAACTGAAGTACCGTATGCCAGTATAGCTTTCCTCTCTTCCAATAAATAAATTCTAGGACATGCCACCTATCAGAGCTGCTGTCGTTGCGTCGACACATGTCTGCAACTCCATTATTTCCTCCTCCTCGCAAGCCCGCAACTCCAGTCCAGCCTGCGCTCCTCCCTTTGCAATTGCAGCTACAGCTAATACAGTAATAACATCATCCATTGCTGGTGGTTGTTCGTGCGTGTGACAAGAAGAAAAATGAAATCGATGGATTTCGAGGTGCGGGTGGTGGAGTCGTCGTTTGTAACGCCCAGCGAGCCGGCACCGAGGAAGGGGCTCTGGCTGGCCAACCAAGGCCACACTCCAACGATCTACCTGTACAGCTCCAACGATGTTGCCGCTACGGCTGATTTCTTCGACGTGGCCAGGCTCAAGGAGGCTATGGCCAGAGCCTTGGTGGCCTTCTACCCCCTCGCTGGCCGCCTCGGCATCAACAACGACGACGGCAGGATGGAGATCAGCTGTAACGGCGAAGGTGCACTCTTTGTTGTCGCTCAGGCTGATGATCTCACTGCCGATGACGTCAAGAAATTCAAGCCGTCGCCAGAACTGAGGAGGCTGTTTGTTCCACTCATTGAGTCATCGTCCATCATGTTGGCCGTACAGGTCCACTACTTAATTTCTCTGCTTCCATATGCTGTTCAATATTAAGTCTATTTTTCAACATTTAACAACGAAATGGATCATAGTAGATAAATTGGGTCCTGCACGGCTGGTTTCAAAGATGATTTTCTATTTTGTACTAAAAATAATAAGCAGTTGGTTTGCTATGAAAAATTCATAATGAATGAATTATTTGAAATCGAAAAATATGAAACCAGTATGTATCTTCTTTAAAAAAAATGTTATATACTTATTTATGATCTATATATAATTATTTGCAACTAATAATTTATTATGTTCCTATTGTTTATTGCTTGCAGTCATGTCTAATTATTATTAGTTATTTAAAATAAATAAGAGCAAAATGACTCTAAATAAAGCACTACTATCAGATACATAACGGAAAAAACTGGTACTAGCTATTTTGATATTTCACCGGTTTAAATAAAAAATGTTAATTATGAAATTTTAGAGATATATCAAACCATAATAAATATTTATTATTATCTTTAGAAAATAGAAAACCATTATTATATTACATATACATATCAATTGTCGTGCTTACGATGGCAGGTGACTTTCTTGAAGTGTGGAGGGGTGGCGTTAGGGACAGCTCTCCACCACGTCGCCGCTGATGCCTTGAGCGCGTTCCACTTCTTCCAGACATGGTCGGCCTTCTGCAAGCATGGCGACCGCGCTACCGTGGAGCTCCCTTGCCATGACCGCACCCTACTCCGTGCACGGTCCCCACCCGCAGTCCACCCCGACGCACTCTTGACGTTCTACCCTAAGCACGTCTTGTCCAGCCCGTCAGGACCTCTTGCCGTCCAAGTCTTCACCATTTCCAAGGACCGGATCGCCTCCTTGAAGCACCTCTGCGGTGGTGGCACGAGCACCTTCTGCGCTGTTAGCGCTCTCGTGTGGCAGTGCACATGCCTTGCGCGTCGGCTCCCACCTGATTCTGAAGCGCGCCTGGCGTTCCCGGCCGACCTCCGGCATAGGATGAGTCCGCCCCTCCCGAGCCGCTACTTCGGCAATGCGATGTTTTGGCTAGGCGTCACCAGCGCGGCGCGAGATATTGCCACGGAGGTGCTGGGATCCGTCGCTGGCCGCATCAGAGGCGCCGTCGATCGGATGGACGACGAGCTAGTGCGCTCTGCGATCGACTACTTTGAGATGGCCGAGATGGACAGCCGGCCTCCGAGGGGCACCTTGCCGCAGACGGACCTGCATATTACCAGCTGGTTGGGCAGGCCACAGTACGATGCAGATTTTGGGTGGGGAAAGCCAGAGTTGATGTCGCTGGCGGAGAACCACCGCGGGGGGGTTGTGTTCTTGATGAACGACGACGATGGTGCTGGCAGCGGCGGCGTTCGTTTGCTCATGTGCATGGAGGCTGTAAACATAAAGGAGATAGAGCGGCTGCTTTATGCAAAGCTAGCTCTAGCAGCTTGCTGCTAGCTAGGCAAGGTACTTATTATTACCGGCCTAGGTACGGTACATCTTGTGAGGTCTAGCCTGTTCGGGAGGCCGTATCGTATCGTGGATTATTTACTGTTGGCTGATTTGGTGTGAGAGAAAAACACTGTTCTCGACTGGAAATTTACGATCGTTTACGAGTAAGCGAACAGACTGCCCTTGTCATAACAAGAGCACGTGCCCAAATCGAACCGAGGGAAGTAAAAATGCCGAACCGAGCACACTAGAGCATGCGGACGTTGGTTGTCAGAACCAAAAGCGGACTCCGCAGACGGTTCGCGCTCAGGGCATTAAACACCTGTTCGTCTGATCATTTAGGTCACTTATAAATCAGCTAATGTTGTTTTACTGTGAAAGAAAAATATTATATCATGACCCGCGCTCGTCTCTGCGCACGCTAACAGGCCAACACCGCACGGGTTAAAACGATTCTTTAATGCTATGTTGGTCTCACCAGCCGGTGCTCACGCTAGAGAGAGCGAACTTAGCTCTTGTTCGGCTTCCTCGAACCATATGGTTCGACAGCAACACTGGAGCTGCCAAAACCAAAAGGCGGGAGACAAAGAAGGACGATCTCAGCCTGTTTCGTTTGACTGTGGCTTGTCGTAAACGATCGTAAATTTTCAGCTGGAACAATATTTTTCTCTCATACAAACCAGCCAGCAGTACTTCTTCATAAAACAGCAACGATACGAACCAGCCAACTGAACAGGCTGGACGGTCTGCTGGTTTGGTTGCATACCATATCATATCATATTATGACACTATGCAAGACCTGTAACTGTGTATGATTCTGTCATTTTTTAACAAGGAAATAAAGCTCCAGCCTCTTCCATCAGTGGATGTATGATTCTATAATTTAACGGAATAAAAAAAACGTTGTATGGTTTGACATATCATTCTGTGTCCAAAAAATGTGTATATGTAAATGATTCAGGGATAAATTGGCAATAGGCAGACTCTCAGAATTAAGGCCCAACATTAGAGGGATTAGACTATTATTATAGTATGATTCTATGCCTAATACAGTGCTAAAGTAAGGCAATTCTTTGTTGAGTTTGATATTAGTAATGCATCACATATACTCCCTCCATCCACAAAAGAATGCAATTATGCGAATCGTGCTAGTCAAACTAGCTCATATTTGACCAAGTTTACAATAAATAGTATTAGCATTACGTCTCCAAATACATTTATTATAAAAATGTATTTTATAACTAATCTAATGGTACTTATTTTGTATCATGAATGTTATTATTTTTTATATAAATTTACTCAAAATTTAAACGGTTTGACTCCTAAAAAACGAGAATTGTATTCTTTTGTGGACGGAGGGAGTATATCGCATTGCCATCAAGATTATACTAGAACTACAACGAGTTTGTTTTTCCTTCGCATGAATCAGTAATAAATATATATCATAATTAGAAAAACCATGCATAATAATACGTATAGATCAAATCAGTGCAAACCAATTGTCATAAAGCACAAACCAAAGTCCATAAAGTTATAATTAACTATTTTATACTCTCACGTTGTAATTACTCCCATGTGTATACCTCCAAAATTTGGGGTGTATATGGCCTAACAGAGTGTATGTAGCTGGAGTATATGATCATACATAATAGACCATATAGGGTAGTATGTATGTCAAATATGCAAGTATACATAGAGTATATTGTTACACGCATTTTATATATATACTACTGTAGTGGTATTATAATAATATATTAGAACATATGGGCTCTTTTGAAAAAAATCGTGTAGTAAGTTTCGGAGTATCTTAAAATGAGTACATAATAAGCATTACTCAAACTGATCGATAAATGAGTATGCACTCACATGCAATGTGGTTTATTGAAGGTGGAAGTATAAGTGGCCGACATGCTTCATGGCTTGATGTAGAATTGATTGAAAGCTACAAGCAGCATAGTTGAAATCATGATGCGGAATATGTAAGTAGTATCAACAAATAGAATATGAGAACCATGACATAATAATAAGTATACACTTTTAGCACCACTTTGGCTTTATATTGCTTCATTTTCATGTGCCGAGCAATCCTTTTACTTAATGTTGCCACATCTGGTTTGCCCTCGTGTAAAGCTTGTATCGGAAGAATGAGAAGTAGGGCAAATAAGTATCCATTGTCCGTAAGTGCCGTTAAACAAGTTTTCACAACATTTCTCTCATATGATTCAGTGTGCTTCCCTGATACAGAAATTTGTTCAACACTGATTTCAAAAATTGATATGACACCATCGAAATTGTCCATTAAGGGATATGTTTGTCATATCATTGATTATTGTATCAACTCAGAGGAACCATATAGTTAATCTTAGAGCCATTTGATGGGCTCAATTCTCTATAGTAGATGTAGATTTCAAAAGGATGTTGGGAAGGATTGAATAATAAAGTCTAAAACATATATGGCATGTTTTCTTTGGTACCGCCGGGTCTCAGAACGACATAAACGTTCTAAACAAGTACCACTGTTCATTCAAGCAGTAAAAGGGAAAGCTCCTACATTACACTATAACGTAAACGGAACATAGTATGACATGGGGTTACTATCTTAACGATAAAATATATCTAGAATGGGTAGTATTCGTGAAGATAGTAACGCCCCCTTAGTCGGCGAAAGATAAATTATTTGCATTGATGCAAGGGGCCAGGAAAGATGTAGAGTGCGCATTTGGCGTACTGCAATAACGCTTTGATATTGTTCGTCAACTAGCAAGGTTATGGAAGCAAGGGGGACGTTATCAACATAATGCAAGCTTATGTTATCCTTCACAATATGATAGTGGAAGATGAGAAGGAATCAATTAGAGAAGTCTTGGATTTGAATGAGAATCCAAGTACGACGATAGTGCTCCCACTTGAAGTGCATACAAGCGACAACCTTAATCCATGCTTCATAGAGGTACTTTGTAGAAAGTCCGCTATTAAAGCTCGGCCAACACATAGGAAACTCAAGAAGGGTCTAATCGAGCGAATCTAGCAATGCTATATATGGAAACAAAGGAAAACGAACAAAAAGGTTGCAACTATATATAACATAATTATTATAGTGATGGTTCTAAAAAATATTGTGATCATGTTGCTCTTATTTATGCTTGATACACTACTGGAAACGGGATCTTTGCCGAGTGTCAAAAATCGGGCACTCGGCAAAGACCTTCTTTGCCGAGTGTCGCACTCGGCAAAGAGTTCTTTGCCGAGTGCTGGACACTCGGTAAAAAAAGGGTCTCGGCAAAGGACTTCTTTACCGAGTGTCAGGCTCTCGGTAAAAGCACGGCACTCGGCATAGGCTGCCCCGCGTAACGGTGTTCGGCCACGTCCTTCTTTGCCGAGTGCCTGCTATTAGGCACTCGGCAAAGAAGTTTTTTTTTTAAATTTCTTTGCCGAGTGTCCCAGATCTGGCACTCGGCAAAGTTTTTTTTTGGAAAATACTTTGCCGAGTGCCCCTGATCCGGCACTCGGCAAAGGGTTTTTTTTAAAAAAAAATCTTTGCCGAGTGTCTTAGATCTGGCACTCAGCAAAGTTTTTTTTTTGAAAAATACTTTGCCGAGTGCTCCTGACACGGCGCTCGGCAAAGAATTTTTTTTTCGAAATGTCTTTGCCGAGTGCCCCTGGGAAGGCACTCGGCAAAGAGGAAATTTAAAAAAAAATGAAAACCCTCTTTGCCGAGTGCCTTATTCTTGGCACTCGGCAAAGATTTTTTTTGCCTCCAAATTTTTTGTGCAGCCCTTTTAAGGTACCAGGAACTCCTAGTTAGAATTTAGGGATTTCTTGTGGCTTTTTGATATATTTAGTTACTTTATTTTGTTTACTTGATTTTTTTTGAAAAATACAAATTTGAACTGTACGTGGTACGGATAATGGAATTTAATGATTCAAAAAATGATAGTCATGTTACTGAGTGTAGTGTGAGGCCGTATCCAGAAACGGACCTGAAATTTCGGACATCTTGTTCATGAAACATGGCCGCGAACTTACGTGCGAAGTGTTTTTAAATTCTATAAAAAGCAAACGAAGTCCGAAAATCATGAAACTTATTGAGATATCGTGATATCGTATGTGGAGGCTATGATAAAAATTTGAGAAGGTTTGGTGCACGTTGTCACGTACGATGCTTACATGTCCTGGTTTGTAAGCATCGTACGTAATAACGTACACCAAACCTTCTCAAATTTTTATCATAGCCTCCACATATGATATCACAACATCTCAACAAGTTTCATGATTTTCGGACTTCGTTTGCTTTTTATAGAATTTAAAAACACTTCGCACCCAAAGTCGCGGTCATGTTTCGTGAATAAGATGTCCGAAATTTCGGATCCGTTTCTGGATACGACCTCACACAACAATAGTATCATGACTATCATTTTTTGAATCATTAAATTTCATTATTCGTACCACGTGCATTTCAAATTTGTATTTTTCGAAAAAAATCAAGTAAATGAAATAAAGTAACTAAATATATCAAAAAGCCACAAGAAATCCCCAAATTCTAACTAGGAGTTCCTGGTACCTTAAAAGAGCTACACAAAAAATTTGGAGGTAAAAAAAATCTTTGCCAAGTGCCGGAGGATGGCACTCGACAAAGCGGGTCTTTGCCGAGTGCCAAGAATAAGGCACTCGGCAAAGAGGGTTTTCAATTTTTTTAAAAAATTTCCTCTTTGCCGAGTGCCTTCCCAGGGGCACTCGGCAAAGACATTTCGAAAAAAAATTCTTTGCCGAGCGCCGCGTCAGGGGCACTCGGCAAAGTATTTTCCAAAAAAAAATCTTTACCGACTGCCATATCTGGGACACTCGGCAAAGAATTTTTTTTTAAAAAAAACCTTTGCCGAGTGCTAGATCGGGGGCACTCGGCAAAGTATTGATTTAACCCCTGGCCGGCCGGCCACGCACGGACACACGCACACACTTTCACGCACCACCGCCCGCTCGCCCGCGCCGCCACCGCCCGTGCTGCCCGGCCGCCTGCGCCGCCCTGGCCTCAGCCGCGACCTGCCCTCGGCCACGCCCTGCCCCCAGCCACGCCAGCCCTGCCCCCGGTCGTGCCCCGTGGACCGCCCGCCCCGACGCCGCCCGTGCTCGACCCCGTTCCTGACTCCGGTGACCCCGACCCCGACCCCGACGCCGCCTAACCCCAACGCCACCCGCCCCTACCCCCGGTGCCCATCAGGTATGCCGTCTCTCTTGTTGTTGTCATGGTAGTGATAGTTGTAGTAGTATTAGTTGTACTGGTAGTGCTAGTGGTAGTAGTAGTATTAGAAGTAGTGGTAGTAGTAGTACAACTAGTGGTAGTGGTAGTAGTAGTACAACTAGTGGTAGTAGTAGTAGTAGAAGTAGTAGTAGAAGTAGAAGTAGTGGTAGTAGTTGTAGCAATAGTGATAGTAGTAGTAGAACTAGTGGTAGTAGTAGTAGCAATAGTGGAAGTAGTAGTAGAAGTAGTGGTACTACTTGGATATATTCTTCTGCATGGATTGATATCCAAACTACATGGCTTCTCTTGAGACATATGTGCTTGTCGGCCATCGTGCCGTTGTTTTTTTTAGGTTTTGGAAACCTCACCGTGCAGGGGAGGTTCTACTGAATTTTTTTTAAATGACAGTATTTTGTTCCATTTTTGTAGAGAAGAGCCAGTCGGAGTCGAGTCGGAGTTCCCGTCGTCGTGCCAGTCTGCCTGCACCGCATCGCCTCACCACTACACCGACCCGCCACGGCCTCGCTAGCCTGACTCCGCCGCCACCCTAGGTATAACCCCTCTTTCCGTATCATGGTCGTAGATCGCGTAACCTAGTTAGGCGTCTCCTATTCGAAAGAGATACGGTTGGAGGTATGCAAATCTTTGCATATCTATGACCGTATCTGTTTTGGATTGTTCATGTTTTTTGGACAGCCCGCGCATGCATAGATGGGTTAGTTTCCATAGTCTGCTCTGGTCCGAGACAGAGTTTCGGCATCACCTCCCTGTTGTTCTCTGGATATGCACTCTTCTTTGGCAGGACATGTATCTGGAGAACAGCGGGGAGGTGCTGCCGAAATTCTATCTTGAATAGGAGTAGAACATGGAAACTAACCTCATCTACGCATCCATGGGTGGGATTAGGACCTATCCTCACCTATTAGACAGTAGGAACACCATGTAGATGCAATTGATGGTTACATTACTCACTAATACATATGTTAGAGGATGGATGACCGTCAGTGGATGTACACGGGCTGGAGAAGTCAGAGTGATTACACCACGGAATGGATGAACAAGACCGATGCTTTCTTGAACAGTGCATTTTGGCAAGGCTGCTAAAGGACATTGCCTAGTTTTGTGTCCCTGCAGCAAATGTGGAAACAGGAGAAGGGTAAACAAGGTGGAAATGGGTAAACATCTTGTGAAGAATGGATTTACGCCGAACTACACCCGATGGGTCCACCATGGTGAAGCCCATCGTATGAGAGAGGAGGTGGTGAGACCACGGGTGGAGGCTTTTGATGCTGATGCTAGGGTAGCGGACATGTTAGATGACTTTCACCAAGGACAGTTCGATGAGGGACGTGAGAAGGAGGAGATGGAGGCAGCCGCATAGGCGTTCTATGACGGGATGGACTCAGCACAGAAACCCCTTCACGATCGGTCAACGGTGTCTCAACTGGATGCCATTGGACGCTTAATGGGGTTGAAGTCTGAGTTAAACTTGAGTCGACCTGGCTTCGATAAGATGTTGGCCATGATTGGCACCCTACTTCCGGAGGGCCACATTCTGCCAAAGAGCATGTACGAGTCACAGAAACTCCTTCGTGCACTTAAGATGCCGTATGAGCAGATACATGCTTGTCCAAAGGGGTGCGTCCTATTTAGGAAAGAACACGAGCATGCAAAGTTCTGTCCAAAGTGTAAAGCCTCTAGGTACCTAGAGGTAGACTCTGATGATGGCCAGAAGAGGCAACTTACGATCCCCATAAAAATCCTACGGTACCTTCCGTTCCTACCGAGGATCCAACGGCTATACATGATCGAGGAATCCACAAAACAGATGACATGGCACAAAAATGGCAAATGGTACAATCCTAACAAGATGGTACATCCATCCGATGGTGAAGCTTGGATCCGCTTTAATGACAAACATCATGACAAAGCATATGAGGCTCATAATGTACGTGTCGTGCTAGCAACAGATGGGTTCAATCCTTATGGAATGATGGCTGCCCCATACACATGTTGGCCCATCTTTGTTATCCCCCTTAATCTCCCCCTGGTGTCTCCTTTCAATGACATAACGTATTCTTGTCGTTGATAATTCCTGGACACCTAGGGAGTAATATGGGTGTGTTCATAGAGCCCGTATTTGATGAATTAGTCCGTGCTTGGGACGAAGGGGTATGGACATACGATCGAGCTACAAAGACAACCTTCAAAATGTACGTTTGGTACCACTACTCCCTGCATGACTTCCTGGTGTATGGGATATTCTACGCCTGGTGTGTTCACGAAAAGTTCCCATGCCCAATATGCAAGGAAGGTGTGAGGTTCATTTGGTTGCAGAAGGGTAGTAAGTATTCATCATTTGACAGACATCGTCAATTCCTAACTCTTGCCCATCCATTCAGACAAGACATCAAGAACTTTATGATAGGTGTCAAAGTGACAAACCCTGCACCGCGGATAATGACTGGTGCCGAGGTTCATGCTCAGATAGATGCTCTCGTTCCCAATGAAGAAGGTGGTTTTGTGGGATATGGTGAGCAACATATGTGGACTCATATCTCGGGCATGACGAGGCTCCCCTATTTCGATGACCTTCTTCTGCCACATAACATTGATGTAATGCACACTGAAAAGAATGTCGCCGAGGTACTTTGGGCAACACTCATGGACACTAAAAAGTCTAAGGACAACCCTAAGGCTAGAGTGGACCTGGCAACATTGTGCGATAGACCAAATCAAGAGATGCAGCCTCCTAGTCGTGGCAAGACCTGGAGAAGGCCTAAGGCTGATTTTGTCTTGAAAATGGACTAATGGAGGGAAGTACTTGAATGGATCAAGATGCTAATGTTCCCTGATGGGTATGCAGCGAATCTAAAGAGGGGAGTGAACTTAGGCACTCTGCGAGTAAACGGGATGAAGAGTCATGACTACCACGTATGGATTGAGCGGCTTCTTTCAACGATGGTTCGAGGCTATGTCCCGGAGCATGTCTAGCAAGTGCTGGCATAGTTGAGCTACTTATTTTGCCAGCTTTGTGCCAAGGAGCTCTCTCGGATTGTCATTGATGACTTGGAAAAAGCGGCACCCGTGTTGCTTTGTAAGTTGGAGAAGATCTTTCTACCCAGCTTCTTCTTGCCGATGCAGCATTTGATTATGCACCTCCCGTATGAGGCACGGATGGGGGGCTCGTGCAGAACCATTGGTGCTATCCAATCAAGAGATATTTGAAGACTCTTCGCAAAAAATGTAGAAATAAAGCCAAAATTGAGGCTTCCATTGCAGAGGCATACATTCTAGAGGAGGTGTCGAACTTCATAGAGAAATACTACACTGAGAAACTTCCTAGCGTTTATAATCCACCCCCTTGTTACAATGCTGGCGAAAATAAATCGAACCTCAGCCTTTTCCAAGGGCAACTCAGAAGCGCAAGTGCATCGACCACTAAGCAATTGAAAAATGAAGAGTGGCGCAGTATCATGCTATATGTGTTGACCAACCTTGTCGAGGTGCAACCGTTCATTGGATAAGTTCTGAACGAACTTGTTTCATTTCACCGTATGTCCTTGTTTCTTTATCCAACCCCCTTGTTTCTCGTTAGTACAGGGAATTTCTTCATCAACCCTGGCATGGATCAAGGCAACATACGCCGCAAGAAAATGATATCCTTCTTTCACGGGGTGCGGGACTAGGGAGCCCCGATTTCATTTATTGGTTCAAACAGAAAGCCCAAACTGATGTGTCTATAAGTGACGAGCTGAGACAGGTTGCAAACGGCTGTGCCGTTAGGGTCAAGTCATTTACCGGTTATGACGTGAATGGATATTGTTTTCACATAGCAAGCTATGAGCAGAGTCAGCCCAATCGAAAAACCACAAACAACGGAGTTGTTACGCCCGGCACTGATGGACTTGACTATTATGGAAGAATTGAATAAATCTAAGAAATATCATTCTATGGTTCCAAACCTCTTACTCCTATCATATTCAAATGCCACTGGTTTCATCCTGGAGTAACGAGATGGACCCCTAAGCTTGGGCTAGTCGAAATTCGACAGGATTCCATCTATCCAGGAAAAGATGTCTACATTGTGGCTCAACAGGCCGTCTAGGTTTATTATACGTTATACGTGTGCAAAGACGCCGAGCATCTTAAGGGTTGGTCTATTGTGCATAAGGTATCGCCACACGGTAAACTACCTGTCCCAAACGATGAAGATTATAACTTCAACCCAAACACATATGATGGAGAGTTCTATCAAGAAGAGAGACTACAAGGGAGGTTTGACATAGACTTAACCAAAGAGATAGGAATGGTAGTAGACAATGAAAGGGATGATGACGAGGATGCTGGAGACGAGGTGCGAAATCTGAAGGACATACAAATGCTTGAGCGATTACGTTTAGGCAATAACAATGAAGACAACATTCCTCCTTCGGATAGTGTTGATGAGTTGGACAATGTTGATAGTGATGACGAGACCTATGATCCAGCTAATCTCAATCATGAAGATTATTTCTAATACATGTAATACTATGTTTTTTGTAATTATGTTTTGTTCATTTTTGCACCTATTTCTAATTATGTCTTGTTTTTCTTTTTTGTTGCAGGTAATTGAACAAAGATGGCGAGCGATTGTCATAGGTCCGTGAACTCGATTTACCAAAGACCACGTCGGCTGCAGGAGGAGGGGGCGGCGGAGGGATCGGACAGGAGGAGGAGGAGGACCGCCAGACACAGGAGGGACCGTCTCCTCCCACGCCGTGTGAGGAGGAGCCAGAGGAGGAGGTGGCGCCCGTGGATGAGTCGAACAATGAGCTAGTTCGGCAGACGAACGAGGAGGAGGGGTCGCACGAGGACAACGAGTTGGAGGCGGTAGGCATGGGTTCCGCTTCCTCCGACTCCTCTTCGAGTGTCTACTTGCAAGGTCCCGCGAGCCTTCCACATGTTCCGCTTTCTCACCAACGCCTAGTGATTCGCCCCGTAGGGCAAAAGTAAGTAACTTTATATGTTATCACCACTACTTCATATGATATGATGAAAAAAAAAACTAATATTTTTTCTTAATCACTTGTGCAGGAACTGGGTGGTTGTGTCAGGTGGTAACGCACGGCTAGTCAACGGCATCCTAGGTCTTCTGTGTAGGCAACACTTCCCCGGCATTGTCACGTATGCATCGAAGACGGAGCCAGCCTACTCGTTTGACCACTACACCGTCGCCATCGATGCGGAGTACCCCAACAAGGCGGCGTGAGTGAAGGCAGAGCTTTGGGTAAGTCTCCCTCGCACAACATTGCTCAATACGTCACATTCATTGGACTTTTCTTGAAATAATGATGGATACATCGCTTTTGTATGCAGACTTATTACAGATGCGAGGAGGGATTTGAGGCTAGGGCGGAGCAGGTGACTACCAAAGCCTGTAAAAAACTTGTCTCTGACATGCATCACGAGGTGCGCATCCAGGCCAGCGTAACCTACTATGGGTCAAAGCTTGGAGAGAGAAAAACCAAGAAAGACGCAAGAGAGATGCAGCTAACCCAGGAACAGTACCTTGAGGTAAATGAAGAACATTAATATTGATTCGTTATGAGATTAAGTTGGTTTAATTTAATCTTCTTATATGTCCAATACTTGATGACGTGTAGATGATTCCTTGGTGGTGCCAAGCGTATCCCGAGTGCTGGGCAATGGTGGTGGATAGGTGGTTCACGGAGGAGTACCTCAAGATGCACAGGGATGTTCAGGACCATTGTTTGCAGATGCAAGGTCCAGCACACCATCAAGGCAGCCGCAACCTCGCCGGATATAAACAAGCATGGGGAATTCATTTATCTATTGTGACGCTCAGTTCTGCCTGATTTCTAATCACCGTGCTGTCTTTCTCCCATCGGCGTCACATAGTGGCCAGGCTTGCTTGGACTTCCAGGCATGGTGTATGTCCCACAAGGGCAAGGCGACATCCGACGTCTCCTTCAACCTGGAGGACCCGCATGAGGCATACACGAACCCGAGCGTCCACTCCCGCATCAGTGAGTACACTAAGGTGGCGAGGTCGCTCCATGGGTCAGACCACGATCCGAGCACCCAAGACTTTGATGGAGAGGCCATCATGAGGGCGGGGCAAGGCAAGAAGTATGGGCGGTTCTAGCTTGGCGACGGCGTCATCGACATGGCCTCTACTCCCTCTCTCTCCTAGATCCGAGCACGGAGCACGAGCGAGAGCCCAACCATTCGCACACGGTCGATCACTGCACAACACCAAGTCGATGCACTCGAGGTTATTCCTGTTTTACTCGTCACACATTGATCTTTACACACCTTAATTAGCTTTGCATTACTAAAACATTGGAGTGAAATATTGCAGGCCCGACTGGAACAAGAAATGAGGCAACGTCTGGAGCTAGAGGCTGGGCACCAGAGGATGGCGGCCCAACTGGAGGCCGAGCGGGCCGAGCGGGAGGCCGAGTGGGCCGAGCGGCAGGCCCAGGCGCAGAGGCTGACGGACATTACGGAGTTCCTACAAGGACTTGGGCAACATGTGGGCTTCTCTCTGCCACCTGGGCTGTTGGTTCCACCTCCGCCTCCGCGTCCTGCAGCTACAGCTACTCCTATGAGTATGAAAGTTTTTTTACTTTCGCTTGTGCTTTGCTTGTATGGCCTCTACCTTCCTAGATTAGCTATCCAAATAATCTTGTCTCACATGCAATCTTTTCTCCTTTGTGCAGTCTCTATCTGATGGTGGTTTGAATAATCCACCTCATGCACCTCCGAATGATGGAGCTGGGCCTTCACCATAGTCGCCTTGGCCGAGATGAGTGCACGTTGTATTTTTTTCATTTGTTGTTTACTTTGTGATATACTTGTGATGCACTTGTGGACTTTGATAGACTTGTGGATTTATTTGGATGGACTTGAGCACTTATTATTATATATGTGATATATATTATGATGGATGTGATATGTGTGGATGGATGAGATATATATGTGATGGATGAGATATATATGTGATATATGTTTGTATGAATTTATTTGTCATGATGGAATGTAAAAAAAAATTATAGTTTTTTGTCACTTTGCCGAGTGCAATTGTCACAACACTCGGCAAAGCTGGAAAAATGGGTGTCCAAAAAACCATTTTTCCAGCTTTGCCGAGTGTTGTGACCATGGCACTCGGCAAAGAATTTTTTTTAAAAAAAATCAAACTTTGCCGAGTGCCGGACAGAGGGCACTCGGCAAAGAATTTTTAAAAAAAAAAAATTCAAACTTTGCCGAGTGCCGGACAGAGGGCACTTGGCAAAGAATTTTTTTTAAAATAATTCAAACTTTGCCGAGTGCCGGACAGAGGGCACTCGGCAAATAATTTTTTTTTAAAAAAAATCAAACTTTGCCGAGTGCCGGACAGAGGGCACTCGGCAAAGAATTTTTTTTAAAAAAAATTCAAACTTTGCCGAGTGCCGGACAGAGGACACTCGGCAAAGAAATTAAAAAAAATAAAAAATCTTTGCCGAGTGCCAGTACTCGGCAAAGAAATTTTG
Source organism: Miscanthus floridulus (assembly GCF_019320115.1). Classification (NCBI taxonomy): domain Eukaryota; kingdom Viridiplantae; phylum Streptophyta; class Magnoliopsida; order Poales; family Poaceae; genus Miscanthus; species Miscanthus floridulus. Next base: position 17,190,745 of record NC_089585.1, on the reverse strand, counting down.
TAAAAAAAATAAAAAATATTTGCCGAGTGCCTGTAGGGTTGGCACTCGGCAAAGTGATCGTCAACGGGGCCAACGCTGTGACGGTCGCTTTTCTTTGCCGAGTGTCCCCGGGGCACTAGGCAAAGCCTTTGCCGAGTGCCCGATAAAAGACACAGGGCTTTGCTGATCAATTTTTTGCCGTGTGTTCTTTGCCGAGTGCCGCACTCAGCAAAGGCTTTGCCGAGTGCAATCTGGCCTATGCCGAGTGCCTCAGGCACTCGGCAAAGAACCTGAATCCAGTAGTGATACATTTTCTATCGAACAGCAACACAATGATAACTACATACATAGCATTAAATAGCTTGTAGACAATAAGATAGACTATGTGTTGTATGACTTGTTGTATGATAAATTCGAGGTGTTACCGTGAGTTGGAACTTTTTTTGAACTAGGAGCTAAAGTTAAAATTTTAGTTTTTACTATATCTTCTCAAAAATACTTTTTGAGATCGTTTTGTTGATCCTTTTTTTACAAAATGCTTTGCCTTCACTAGAGAGGCTGCTCTATAAAAAAACCAAAGCGAAGCAAGGCAGAAGCGTATCAAACTAACTCAAATCTCGCATTAGTCAATATATCTCAAATTTAATTAGTTTTATAGAAAATGAGTATCAATATCTGTATCTCTAAGTAAGTTTACTAGATTATAAAAATATGTTTCAGAACTCATGTAATAGTATTTATTACGCATCATAAATATTAGCATCTTTCTATACATTTAGATGAACATGTGATTAATTGACTTTAAAAAACGGAGATACATTTTTCTATAATGAAGTACTTTTTATACATGCTCTAGAATAAAGGCGATGATGCTAACTACCAGCTGTCATGCGTCACCTGCTCTAGAATAAAGGCAATGATATCTCCGTGTCTCTAAAAGAATAATGTGCACGCGTCGGTGTGGCCGTGTGGGTTCCATTCTCAGATGCGAATAGAATAATGTGCACGTTGTCAGTGTGGGTTCCATTGTCAGGATCGCACTCATGCCCCTGATCGGGACTTGTTCCTAACAAATAATATCTGCAGCCTCTTTCGGGTCAAGCCGCACTATTTTCAGAAAATGACGTTGTTGGTGTTCGTGATCCCAAACGTTCACTCTTCGTCCCTTGCGGCTACAGATAAGAGCAACTACAATAATAAACTTATAGCCAAAAAGAGAGGGGAGATATGAGAGCTTCCCCTCACGCAAACTACAAGCTATGCACAAAAGCATAGATATCTGTGAGTCTAAGTAAAAGTGTATATGAGGAGGATAGAAAAAAGAAATTAAGACATGATACCACATAATAATAGAAAACTTTTTTATAGTCACACAAAAAACAACTATTGTATAACTTCTTATAACTTGATGTAAAGCCAAATACTTGGCTCTATTATTGCCCTCGCTCTAATAGTACTAACGCACATCGCTGGTTGTGTTGCGACCTATTTAATCGGTGAGTGTGAGAAGAACAAAATGAAATCGATGGATTTCGAGGTGCAGGTGGTAGAGTCATCATTTGTAACGCCAACCGAGCCGGCACCGAGGAAGGGGCCTTGGCTCTCTTCTTTAGACCTCGTGCAGGCCAACAAAGGCCACACCCCCAACGATCTACTTGTACAGCTCCAACGATGTTGCTGCTGCTGATTTCTTCAACGTGGCCAGGCTCAAGGAGGCTATGGCCAAGGCCTTGGTGGCCTTCTACCCCCTCGCCGGCCGCCTTGGCGTCAACGACGATGGCGATAGGATGGAGATCAGCTGTAACGGCGAAGGTGCACTCTTTGTTGTCGCTCACGCTGATGATCTCAGTGTCGATGACGTCAAGCAATTCAAGCCATCGCCAGAGCTGAGGAGACTGTTTGTTCCACGTATTGAGCCATCGTCCATCATAATGGCCATACAGGTCCACTACTTTTCTCTGCCTCCATGCTTTTTAGGCCACGTTCGCTGGTCTGAATCTTGGCTGAAACTGGCTGAAAAACACTGTTCTGGCTAAATTATTGTGAGAGAAAAACACTGTTCCGACTGAAAAAACAAGCCAAACAAGCCGAATATGGGGTAAGCCGAACGGGACCTTAATATTTTTCAACTTTCGACTTTCACGGTAGTCTGCTTTTTAACATTTAAATATAAATGGGAGTACATAAATTGGGTCCTCTTGTTGGTTTCACAGATGGTTTTCTATTTTATACAAATATAGTAAGCAGTTGTTTTGCTATCTAAAATTCAAAAAATATTTTAAATCAGAAAAATATGAAACTAGTATGAAAATGTTATATTAATATTTATGATCTATATATAATTATTAGGAACTAATTTATTTATGTTTCTATTGTTTTATTGCCTGTAGTCGTGTTTATTATTTATTTAAAACAAATAATAGCCAAACAACTCTAAATAAAGCACTAACAGATACATAACATTTTATAAGAAAACTGGTAGTAGCTTTAAATTTCTCCAATTTGAAATGAATTAATTATAATTTTTTAGAGATCAAATCGTATTTTTTTATTCTCGGAAAATTGAAAACCATCTATGTATATTATGGCCCTGTTTGTTTCCGCTTCTCCCAGACACGCTTGGATTATAATCTAAGCGAAGATTTTCTCGCTTCTCGTAGTTCAAATCTCTGAAGCGGCTTACCACGTAAGCGAGAATCGGTGGAAATAAGCAAAGCGTTTGGCGGGATTCTCGCTTATTTCCACCGATAAGCCGCTTATAAGCGGAAACAAACAGGGCTATATATGAATTGGCGTGCTTACGATGGCAGGTGACTTTCTTGAAGTGTGGAGGGGTGGCGTTAGGAACAGCTCTCCATCACGTCGCCATAGATGCTTCAAGTGCATTCCACTTTTTTCAGACATGGTCGGCCTTCTCCAAGCACGGTGACCACGCTGCCGTGGAGCTCCCGTGCCACGACCGCACCCTACTCCGTGCACGGTCCCCGCCCACAGTCCACCCCGACGCACTCTTGACATTGCACCCTAAGCTCATCTTCTCTGACCCTGAGGGACCTCTTGCCTTCGAAGTGTTCACCATTTCCAGGGACCAGGTCGCCTCCTTGAAGCACCTCTGCGGTGGCACGAGCACCTTTTGCGCCCTGAGCGCTCTCATCTGGCAGTGCACGTGCGTTGCGCGCCGGCTTCCACCAGATTCTGAAGTGCGCATCGTGTTCCCGGCCGACCTCCGGCGCCGGACGAGGCCACCCCTCCCGAGCCACTACTTCGGCAACGCGGTGTTCAGGCTATGCGTCACCGGCGCGGCGGGGGGAATTGGCACGGCGGCATTGGGATCCATCGCTGCCCGCATCAAGGGCACCGTCGAGCGGATGGATGACGAGCTGGTGCGGTCCGCGATTGACTACTTCGAGATGGCCGAGATGGACGAGAGACCGACTTTGAGAGGCACCCTGCCACAGACGGACCTGCATATTACCAGCTGGTTCGGTAGGCCACAGTACGATGCAGATTTTGGTTGGGGAAAACCGCAATTCATGTCGCGGGCGGAGTCCGTCCGTGGCGGCTATGTGTACTTGATGAACGATGAGGGGACGATGGACGACGGTGGTGGCAGCGGCGACGTCCGCATGCTCGTGTGCATGGAGGCTGTAAATATAAAGGAGCTAGGGCGGCTGCTTTATGCAAAGCTCTAGCAAGATGCTAGTACTGAGTACTAATAATTAGGTTTGGTAATAACAATAAGGTTTGTAACTATGTTTAAGGGGAACACATGGTCCCTTCCGTTTGATTATTAAAGCAGTCTCAATACTTGAAACCACACGAAATTCCTATATCTATTAATTTACGTAGACATTACATATAGAAACAGCTAGGTTCTCAATGAATAGGTTGTATAGAATAATTTTTTTTATCCAATCACATGTTTTCCTTCTATCTCTTCTTTAATTGAAGTGACATATTATCTTTTTGCTTAGTTGATACCATAATTAATGAATATAAGAAACAATCTAGTTTCTTGGTTGAGAGTGTCCTCATGGACCATTGATCTTAATTAAAATGAGGTGATTTGGCCGGAAACAAAGTAGGACCGGCTATATACGACCTGCCCGGGTCTGCTGGTTTGCTCGAAACGCTGGCAGGAAACCACTGACCAATTCTTTAATCTCCCTATTTTGTAGATACAGTAAAATGTTGTTTCCCCAGCATATATATATATATATATATATATATATATATATATATATATATATATATATATATATATATATATATATCTTACGTACTTCTTCCATTCTGAAATACAAGATACTAGAAACCCAGGCGCGGCTACTACATCGTCCAGGTCAGGGTGTTTTTTGCACTGAACATTGATTTTGGGCTTGCCATGCAGCTTGCAGTAAAAAAGGGATGTCAAGTAGATGTGTCTTGCTCGAATATTGGGCATTTGCATTAAGTTGGCTTCCCTCAATTTCTGGCTTCTTCACCCTGATAGTAGTCGATTAAGCTAATGAAAAAAGTTCATGTAACAATTGACGTAGAAAAGAATAGACTGGTACCAGGTATTCGGCCAGGTTTTGTATAAAGCGCAGAGGGAGGGAAGAGATTTTACTATACATAGCGGTAGTCTGCAACTGCAACTGTGCATCGGCAAGGCTGACTGGAAAACAATGAAAGTGCAATAAATTTCAACAGTTCAAGACATTCTGAATTCTTCACATATTACACGGTTTTAGTGTTGCCAGGTCTTACCGTTTTGTTTTTGTAAAAACATATAAGTCTGTAGGTGAAGTTGAAGCAAAATACATTGTCAAAACAAATATAATTAGTGTGAGGAAGATTTATTATTGTGCTGCTGCACAAAACGTGTGCAATTGTGAAATAGACAGCTTGCTTTCTCATTGCTTATGAAAGAACAAAGTACCATATTATGTATGTGACAGTATGTAGGTATTGAACAAATGGGAGACAAATTGAGAAGGAGCAAGCTCATAATGCAAGAATAATAGGAAACTTATATAACTGAAACTGAGCCTGAATCTATGGTGAAATGGATGTTTACACAAATTTCGAGCACCTTTTTGAAGCAACAAAGTGATCATCCATCGTTGGTTTCAAGCACCGCTATGAACTCAAATTTTTTGATAAAGTATATATCATTACAATGAAGGGCGGGCCTGTGGTAGAGTCTTACCGCCTGTGACCGGAAGGTCCTGGGTTCGAGGTGCGGTCTTCTCGCATTGCATAGGCGAGGGTAAGGCTTGCCACTGACACCCTTCCCCAGACCCCGCACAGAGCGGGAGCTCTCTGCACTGGGTACGCCCTTTTTTTATATATTAGTACAATACTCCAGATTTACATAGAATCAAAATAGGGCTTAATGGACGCCTTGGTAATCGTCATCACCTCTAATCCAGCAATCCTACATGTATCATTAGTAGCAAGCGCTATGACTAACGAGGCTAATCTCTTGATCCCCATGACGATAACAAATCATGTTTCCACTTCACATCAAAGCATCAAGGATTGTAGATACATGTAAGATTAATGTGGTAATCTTATACTATCAGGCAGCGATGAATTGAAGGAAATACGTTTTCAGTATAATCACACTTAATTTAGTAAATAGAAATATTCTTTAGTCTATTTTTTTTTGAAAGAAAAAGGGCAGGAGCTCTGCCTTGCATTTAAGGAGGAAAGAATTTTCTTTAGTCTACAACACCATAGTTGGTTCTTTTTTCTGAGGTACTGTGAAAGGTGGAACACTGAACTGTTATAATATGGGAAAGAGATATATGTGCAGGTATAGACTGACAGATGAGCTGAAAATTAAAGAAAAGAGTTAAGCTTGTGTGGAATGAGGAAACTAAGATGGGCAGCTGCTATAGGTGTGGCCAAACATGAAGAAGCCATGTTCTGAAGATTAGTTTAACTTAAAAAGGGCCATACTGAGCTATACATCAAGAAACTACGATTATTTCCTCATGGCTAACCAGGTATATCCTTCTCCAAAGGCATTCACGTTGAACTCTCTACGACCAGGCTCTGTTTGGTTTACAACACCTGCAAGTTTAGGTAAATGCCCAAAAGAAGCACAAAACGAAAGCAACTACTAGTTGAGAATCTTACCTCTCATTGAGAATTTTAGCAAAGTATTGATTAGAGAAATTTCATTTTAATAGGCTTCTTCCTTGGATGTAATTTTCTGCACCTAGGGTATAGTTGCTTGCCCATATAGTAATCCTCGCTTGTCGATGTAGTAATCCTCCTCTTCTTCATCTCTACATATAGTAATTTGTAAAGAACTGTTTCAGTTCGATCAAACCATGATTGCTAGAAGAATCCTGTAAAACAGTAGGCTACTCAATAATTATGCAAAGCAATAAGAAAAAGCACGAAAAGGACATGTGAAGTCTTTTTTGTTGAGCATTCCAGATGTAGTCATGTGGACTAATTGCCATTGAATGACATAAACATCTGATATAAATTGTCATCGCAAGTCCTCAAATTAAAACTTCTCTGTTCATGTTACCAAAGTGGCCTAGACATTGTGTCGAACACATGACATGCAGGGTAGATGAAGAGGACGTGAAAAAAGAACATGTTACCAGGGAAGGGATTTGAGCAGGCAGACGAAGAGGACTAGAGCAGAGGCTGTCCTGCTAGTGCACCATGACGAACAGCTCATCGTTGAGACTCGAGATCATAGATATTGCAGAAGCAGAAGTACTTGCTCCATTTGGGGACCACAAGCTCCCACCCCGCGGCAGCAGCTAGCACCGCGGCCGGCGCCTCGGCGTCGCTGTCCAGGAGCCGCACGGACCGCTAGGACGCCGTGGAGCACGCGAACTCCGCCCCACGCGACGCCGACGGCGCGCGCCTGCCGTTGGAGATGGTGTTGAGGAACCCCGCGAATCACGCGCCGGGCGGCTTGCGGAGGTCCCTCAGCTTGGCGCAGATGTTGGCGCCGGCCTTCTTGGCGGCCTTCTTCTTCTCCAACGCGGGCGCGGGCGCCTCGCACCCCGGTGGCCGCCGTGCTGGCGGCGACGCTCGTGCACCGTCGCCTGCCTCCTCAATTCTTCTATGGCCACATCGTGTCGGATCGGAATGCGGACTTCACAACAGAACAGAGAGAAGAGAAGGGTTGTGCGATCGACCGTGGTTGGACGAGCACAACCGTCATGCACCTGTCCTCCCCGGTTGAGAGATACAGTATCTCCTACTGATTGGTATTGTTACAAAGACCTTCAGTTTTGCCTTATGATACATGTAAAATTACTAGTGGTTTTTATCCTTCCTAATTCTACAAAAGTACGTACCTCTGTCTAGACGGTGGTTCTGAATGTGGAGCGCTAGATATATTTTGCCCATGAACACGCGACCAGCATCAGCAAACACCACAAAATATCTCAGTATATAAAATTAACAAATAAATGAATAAAAAGGAAGTTGTATGGTCACCCAGTCAGTATCATGCCAAGGTTTTTCCACACAAGCTGGCGCCATCGAGCACCACTGCGGTCTACATACGGGATAGCAAGTTGCCGCAACAAAACAGAGCGATAAAAATCCCACGACTGAGGGTGACATTTTTTCTCAATGCCTATTGTTTCTGTTTCAGGTGGACGTCGTAAAAACAGTTGTCGGTGTTGGAGCGACCCTTATCGGTTGCTCATTTGGCAACTTGTACATGTCATGCATGCCTACTGAACACTGAAGACTGACTCAAAGTCCACAGAAAATGCTAACGTAGCAGCGAACACGTACTTTTGGCAGCCGCACATGTACATGTCATGGCGGCACATGATAACGTGATCCGCTGTTATATAAATTAAAAATGGCATCAGCAGGCTGCAAAACACAGCCCATCATTTCCACAAGCTAGGTCGCTCGGCCTTGGGCCAAACGTTTTCGACGATGTCAGTCGGAGGGAGTGCTCCATGTTGAGAGATGCAGAGGACATGGACTTCCTTGGAGGACGGCTGTCCGAAAGGCTGGATCTTTCACTCCTATTTATGACCAGATATTAGAAGGAAGAAAATGCCACACTGTTGACTTCCTTTTCCTCGAGGATTTCCACAAGCTGATTCATTGACTGTAGAAAGATTTTTGTGTGCAGGTCGTTATATCATATCACTGTTTTCCGTAAGTCATTGGCCCATTGCTGTATTCACATCAGCGTCCTGGCGCATGCCTTGGCCTTTGCTCTCCACCTAATAGCCTGATAAGGACGGACACTCCCAATACAAAAACTAGAAAAGTTTCCATATATATTAATTATACTACTAGATAAGTATTTTGCTAATGTGATAGTAGATTTATCGAAGAGAGATGAGAAAAAGAAAGAAATCATTTCTACATTAAGAAACGGAGTCTTCATGTGCAACGTGATATTCTCTCCCTCTCTCCTACATGGACATATTAAAGAGAGCATTATGGTCGTCCTCAACCGGAAGTACCAAATTGCTAACGAGAGAAACAATAAAAATAGAAACAATATGGAACAGACTATACGCATACCGTCATAGAGCTAAGAGAGCTTTTTTTAGTCCGTACAAGATTAGCGCTGCGGCCAATGAAATTGCTGGTAAGCCGGCGATTTAGAAATCGTTAGGGACGCGCTAAGGCTATTCCAAGTGCTAGTTCTTTACATAGTTTCCAAAAGTGAGATAAATATTTAAATGAAGCATGGTGTTTTGAAATGGAATGCTTTCAGTTAAGTTTCATTTAGCTTCCAATTAATTAGTAACAGTGCACGCTGGTTTCATCCCAATGAAACTCATCTTCTCTCTCTTCTTATAATTTCTGTCATGTCATTATTTTTCTGATGTGTCTGCTTATTCAGTGAAAATGAATTTGCGGGTGCCCCAACGCTGGCGACATCGTTGATCTTCGCACATCGTTAGTGGGTGTGGGACGTGTGGTCTGGTCGTGCTCCATTACTGACGACCCAAGGACTTAGAATAATGATGTTTGCACGAAAGGGAGAAAAATGTGTCCTCGCCAAAAAAAAAAACACACGAAAGGGAGAAAAATAGCAGGTCGGTATATTCCTAACGACTCTTAGAGCCGTGCATAAGTGTTTGGTGGTGCGGTGGTGACTTACCGTCAAGTACCAGCACAGCTGAGGAACGCACTTAACTGGGTAATAGAGACGTTAGAGGGTGATAGAGCAAAGTGCCAAGGAGCACATATATAAAGTTGCTTGGTGGCAACCAGCAAGGCTCACTGACGCATCATTAGAGACGTTACATGATTCGCAGTATAAATAGCACCACCAAGCAGAGTTTATTTAGCAAACAACTATTACTGCTGTCTGTCGGTCGATCACAGCACACAGATACCAAAAACCATCCAACAATGGCATGGCGCTGCGCTCGCCAAGCTTGCTGCTGCTCCTGCTGCTATCCTCCTTGGTCAATGTCTCCGCACTCAGTGCCCTACAATGTTTTAAATAGCTGGCTAGGCCATTTAGTTATCTATGTTCCAAAACAGGTTATAGCCAGCTATAGCGATAACTAATGGCTAACTTGTATATGGAAAATCTTGATGATCCCTGACTGCCCTGCACAGGTAAGCAACTAGCTTACCAGCACACACACTCACTCACTATGGCTAGAGGCAGAAGAAGAGATTGAGAACAGCGCGCGCGCACACTCAGCACAAGCACCAGCGTTGGCCGAAGCCATGCTCTTTGGTTTGTGACAACTGAACTAAGTATTCCATTGCCCTTTGGATGGAATATATACAACTCTAATTGTACCTTTACCAGGTAGATAGTTGTTGGCCAATTACCTACTCCTGAGTACAAGCACAGGAGAGCTGAGGAACGCACTTAACTGGGCAATAGAGACGTTACAGGGTTATAGAGCAAAGTGCCGAGGAGTATTATCTGAAGTTGCTTGGGGGCAGCCGGCAAGGCTCATTCAGTGTCACTGATGCATCATTAGAGACGTCGCAGTATAAATAGCACCCCCGAGCAGTGTCTACTTAGCAAACAACTACTACTGCTGTCTCTTGGTCGATCATAGCATATAGATACCAAAAACAATCCAACATGGGTGGCATGGCGCTGCGCTCGCCGAGCTTCCTGCTGCTGCTGCTATCCTCCTTGGTCACCGTCTCCGCACTTAGTGCCATAGAAGGTGACGAGGAGGCCACGTTGCTGGCTTTCAAAGCAGCGGCAATCAGCAACGGGTACAACGACCCACTTGCTTCGTGGAACCACAGCACCACCGGTGGGTACTGCAGCTGGGAGGGCGTAAGGTGTCGGGGCACACACCGCCGAGTGGTGGCGTTGAGCCTCCCATCCTATCAGCTCACTGGCATCCTCTCTCCTGCCATTGGAAACCTATCATCCTTGAGGATTCTGAACCTGAGCTCCAATGGGTTCAGCAGGAACATCCCAGCGAGCCTTGGTCGTCCGCGCCATCTCTATATCCTCGACTTGAGTCACAATGCCTTTTCTGGCTTACTTCCCGCCAACTTGAGCTCTTGCACCAGTCTAATGACCATGGTCATTAGATCCAACAATCTCAGCGGGAACGTGCCCCTTGAGATCGGTCATAACCTGAAGCATCTCAAGGTGCTCAACCTGAACGGCAACAACCTTACGGGACAGATCCCGGCGTCGCTGGCTAACTTGTCATCGTTGAGTAATTTTAGTCTCGCATTCAACCAGCTCGAAGGTACCATCCCGACTAGCATTGGCGTCCTCAAGGACCTCAGTGTTCTTGATCTCGCCTTCAACAACCTCTCAGGCGAGCCCCCGATATCCCTTTACAATTTGTCTTCCATGGAAGTAGTGCAGGTTCAGCGGAACAAGCTCAGTGGTAGCCTTCCTACCGATATCGGCAGCAGGTTCCCCAGCATGCGAATCCTCCGTATATATAAAAACCAGTTCACGGGGATCATCCCTGCTTCACTCTCCAACCTCACATCGCTCCAAGTACTCGACCTCTGGCAGAATATGCTTAAAGGACATGTGCCTAGCACGATTGGGAGAATACGAGCTCTGCAAAAACTATACTTGTCCGACAACATGCTAGAAGCTGACGATGGGAAGGGGTGGGAATTTATTGCTTCTTTGTCAAACTGCAGCCAGCTCAAAGTATTAGATCTCTCTAACATCACCGCTTTCACTGGACACCTACCAAGCTCAATAGTGAATCTCTCAACAACCCTGCAGTTCCTCGACTTTAGTGCTACTGGGATTTGGAGAAGCATCCCCTCGGCCATCGGCAATCTGGTGGGCCTTGAATTCCTTGATGCTCATGATGCCTCCATATCCGGAGTAATTCCAGATGGCATCGGCAAGCTAGGAAACTTGACTGAAATTTATCTGTACAATAGTAACTTGTCTGGCCAAATACCTTCATCTATCGGAAATCTCTCAAAGTTAGCTATCCTTAATGCATTTAGTAGCAATCTAGAGGGTCCAATTCCGCCAACCATAGGGAAGCTGAAGAGTTTATTTGCCCTTGTTTTGTCAAGTAACCACCTGAACGGTTCGATTCCAAGAGAGATTTTTGAACTTTCTTTCAGTTACTTAGAATTGTCAAACAATTCACTATCAGGACCTCTTCACTCCCAGGTCGATAGCTTACAAAACCTTAACGGACTATTTCTATCGGGGAACCAGTTGTCTGGCGAGATACCTGAAAGTATTGGGAAGTGTACAGTGCTGCAAGAACTTTGGTTGGACGATAACTTATTTAACGGAAGCATACCCCAATATCTAAACAAGGCTCTAACTACACTCAACCTTTCAGTGAATGAGTTGTCCGGTAGTATTCCAGATGCCATTGGAAGTATCAGCGGACTGGAACAATTGTATTTGGCGCACAACAATTTGTCAGGACCAATCCCTGCAGTTCTACAGAATTTAACAGCATTGTGGATGTTGGATTTGTCCTTCAACAATCTGCAAGGGGAAGTGCCAAAAGAAGGGATTTTCAGAAATTTTGCTAACCTGACAATCACCGGAAACAACAAGCTTTGTGGAGGAATACCCCAGTTTCATTTAGTTCCATGCAACACAGATTCTGTGAAAAAGAACAGAGGGAAGTCGAAGTATCTTAAAATAGCACTAGCAACAACCTTTGCACTCTTACTATTAGCTATTGTCATTGCACTCTTGATCTACAGGAAGCAAAGAAGAAAGCAGAAGGGTGCATTCGAACCACCAATGGTTGAGGAACAGTTCGAAAGAGTTTCTTATCATGCTTTATCAAACGGAACCAATGGATTCTCCGAAGCCGATTTGCTTGGTAAAGGGAGCTATGGGACAGTCTATAAATGTGCTTTTCAATCTGAGGAAACTGTTGTAGCTGTGAAGGTTTTTGACCTTCAGCAATCAGGCTCTACTAGAAGTTTTGTAGCCGAATGTGAGGCACTGAGAAGGGTGTGTCACCGCTGCCTCATGAAGATCATCACATGCTGCTCAAGCATCAATGAACAAGGTCAGGATTTCAAGGCATTGGTTTTTGAGTTCATGCCGAATGGTAGTTTGAATCGTTGGCTGTATACAGAATCTGGCATGCCCACTTTGAACAATACTCTCAGCCTTGCACAAAGGCTCAATATCGCTGCTGATATCATGGATGCTCTGGATTATCTTCATAATCACTGCCAGCCACCAATCATCCACTGTGATCTCAAACCAAGCAACATCCTTCTTGCAGAAGACATGAGTGCCCGAGTTGGAGATTTTGGCATATCTAGAATCATATCAGAAAGTGAAAGTATAATTCTGCAAATTTCCAATAGCACAATTGGCATAAGAGGCTCCATTGGCTATGTTGCTCCTGGTAAATGCTATGTTTTTGTTTTATTTTTTTCTTTATTCCAAATCCTTCTATAAATATGGCATGCTAATCAACACTTCTTTTTCTTTTGCGTAATAATAGAGTATGGTGAAGGTTCTTCCATCACAACTTTTGGTGATGTTTATAGCCTTGGCATATTGCTGCTCGAGGTTTTCACAGGAAGGAGCCCAACAGATGATATGTTTAGAGGTTCAATGGATCTACATAAGTTTTCTGAGGATGCTCTTCCAGATAAAATCTGGGAGATAGCCGATACGACAATGTGGCTGCACACTAGCACCTATGACAGCAATACAAGAAACATAATTGAGAAATGTTTGGTTCATGTCATTGCTCTTGGGGTATCCTGCTCGAGAAAACAACCTAGAGAGAGGACACTGATACAAGATGCCGTCAACGAGATGCATGCTATCAGAGATTCATACCTCAAGTGTGCCACAGGAATGATTTTGCAGTAATTTTCAAACAACAGTGAATAAGTAGAGTTGAAATTGGACAAGCTGTTTATGATATTTCGACTCTGTTATTCCATCATTAAAATATTTGTAGGTTGTCACTTACATTAAATAAATGCAGATATGTATGATGCTTCGACTCTATTATTCTGTCCTTAGACATCTGGATTTGTTAAGTTCAGATTTATGCAAGTAGATTGGTTATGTGAAATACAAGGAACAGTACATAAATCAAATAAGAAAACTGTTTGTTTCCCTATAGTTTGTTCGATGGTACAATTTAACTCAAAATCAGTTATCTTTGCACATTTCATCAGGTATAGGGGTGCTCTGAGATCTATACAATTATAAGGTATATAGCATTGGCATGTTATTTCTTCGTATGTTCACATTCAACATTACGAAGAGTAGATCAAGTATAGGGAGTGCTCTGAGAACTTTCAACGTTGTTATTTAAACAATCTCGCTACATGTGTAGTCAAAGAATATCATTATGAAGAGTAGATCAAGGATTTTGTTTCTTTATTTGAGGATTTATGCCTTCAGGCTTGCTATGTCCTGCTCAAAACATATCCAAGGACCGAATGATGGTGAGAGATGCACGATGTCAGAGGTTCATACCTCATGTTTCCCTGTTAGCTATAGAAGATGCCAGCAGCAGGCATTTGCAAGAGGAATGATCACAACTGAAGGTAGATTAGGAAATGCTGCCACCTGAAATAACTGAAGACATATATGCTGTTAGAATTGGAGTTTCTCCCTCTTTTGGATCTGTATTTTTCTCGAGTGAAAAGGGAAAACAAATGCTTGGAGGTTTACCTTCTTAAGATATATTAGTAGATGTTTGAACCTCCAGAGCAGTGGGCACATATCACTATTCATTCACCTTACTCCACATCCTCATTTCAATCATTTGTCAAAATACGATAAATGAGTGGCTTGAAAATTTGGACATATGCATTTCACAAGACAACTGGTTCAGAATAACCATCTGGAACAAAGGAACAATGAAGTTCACAGAAATTCAACCAAGCAGGCCAGCTCAAACTTACTATTGTCTATATGGCAGTCAGGGTCAGAGCAGTGGAAGATGTAGGAATTCAGAAAACATCTGATTTGCTTGCCGAGCATCCACTTCCATTCACAATTTCACTTGCCGTGCTGTTGGCTGCTGCGTGCTGCTTACGGATAAATAAAATAAAATGAGGCACCACAACCACCAACAGCACTGAACAGCCACAACAGGTACGAGAGGTCAGAAGGAGGCAGGCCTAAGAGAACTCGGTGACGATCTTGGTGCTTTGGGGACGGCGTGCTTGGCGAGCTCGCTGGGGACGACGAGGCGGACGGAGGTCGGGGTACCGCGGCAGCTTCTCCATGATGAGCACACTATTGAGGGAGCTCGTGGTGGACAGAGGCACAGAGCCTTCAAGGAGATGCAATGTGTCGGCTTCTTCTTCTTCCCCGCTCGGTCTTTCTTCACCCCTCATCGGCTCACCACCGCCCGCCACCCGCCGCCCGGGTCACCATCGTCCACGGGGATCCAACTTCTCCGCCGCCCCCAAGTCGGGCCTCCTCCGTGGGCTTTCTTGACAGGGAGTTCAGTGTTGGGCTGAAAGACAGAAAAACACGGCCCTGGACTGGAAACGCGATCCCCTCCGTCGGCATGTTTGCTTTGTGCGCTGTTAAGCCCAAGCCCAACATAAAAGGAGCTAGTTTGCTCGGCTTTGGGCCAAATGTTTTTTCAGCGACGATGTCAGCCAGAGAGCTCCACGTTGAGATTATTTGACTCATGTCACTTCCCACGAGCATTCAGATATCAGAAGTAAGAAAATGCCATACTGTAGAAAGATTGAACTGCTAGCCATTGACTGCAGTACGGGGAGGCGAGAGCTGAGTGAGCCTGAGAACTGAGAGCACGGGCTAAGCAATGACTAAGAAACACAAAGACGAACGCAACAGTGTATGTGCGGAACTGAATGGGTTAACTTTGTAAGCGTGTACGTGATTGTGTGCGTGCGTGCGTTGAGTTGCTGGCGCCGCCTGTGCCTCCTAAGAGCAAGTATAATAGCAGACTGTAAGCTGACTAAATGCTGAGGTGGAGGAGGGAGGGGAGGAGAGAGAGGAGAAGCGGGCTGTAAGCTTACAGCCGGCTTGGGCACAAGAACCAAGAAAGTATGTGAGAGAGACACGTGGGCCATGTATTAACTGTAAAGAGCTAACTACTGTATGAGTGGGCTGAGAGAAGGCTGCAAGGAACCTTACAGCCAGTAAGCCGGCTGTATTATTAGCCTTGCTCTAAACGAGGCGTGTGCGAGTTAGAGAGAGAGAGAGCGCGCGCGCATCAAATTTGCTACCCCGCACTCCGCTAGATAGCTGAGCTGACGTACGAGAGTCTCGTCGGTCACTGTTGGGGGCTAGGAAACTGCTGCTGCAGAGAATCTCGTCGTTGTTAGGATAGGACGAAGCCCGATATGGTTCAGTAGCTGAACACCAACATGAGTCATGGCGAGCTTAATTGGAAATCTTTTTCTGAAAAGTGGAATCCAAAGTTCTTTTGTATTATTAGTTTGAAAAGGTTCTATAATGTCGGGTTTAAATGTTCTTTGATTTTCTTTTTTGAGAAGGATGGTAAGAGTCGGAACTGCTCGTAGAGCAGGCGGTTAAGCCCCAAGGGTGGGAGGCCTGGGGCACGATCTTGGTTCCTACAATGGCCTCCAGAAAGGCCCGGTCAAGTGGCCCTTAAAAAAAAGGAGGGTAAGAGTTCTACCTTTTAATTAAGAGAGGAAAAAGATCTTACACATTCGAGATTTTTTTTTATGAATACACACTCGAGAAATTAACAACTCCCCTAGAAAAACAAGACCACACAGGTCTGCGTGACCACGCCCCACCAAGGGTGTTACACACAAGGGCAACACAAAAAGAACTACCCTACAGTAGCCGCTAGTGCCCTCTTACGCAATTAGATATCTTCTTTAACTCTTGAGGCAACTTGTTCTACCGTTTGGAAGCTATTTGTAAAAATCTTTTTGTTTCTTTCTATCTCGAGATTCCACATTACATAGACGACCATGCCATTGAAGCGTCGTCGCTTGTCCTTTGGAACCTTTAGAAGCTGCAGCCTCCGACACCAAGAACTGATCTATGAAGAGTCAACATTATGCTAGATTAGTTCCACATCGAAGTGCTCCCACATCAAAACTTCGTTCCACACTGTTAGCTGGCTGATAAGCCCTGGCTGAAATCAACAAGCGAATAGGCTGGAGATCGGCAAAAAAGACAAAGCAATCACAACTGCAGGCCGATCTGTAGTGGTATGAGCGTCCAAGAAAAAAATGCACTTATTTTCTGTATGTCCTTTTTTAAATTAGGCTCGGCTGATATCTCATGTAGGTTTCTTTGAATTGCATTCAGTATGTGAACTGGGTGGAGTACACACCATCGGCAGTCCATTTCCAGATTGTGGAATCATGCACCTCGGGCATCATTTTGGATTCTAATCCATAAGGAGATGAATTCTTCAACATGTGTGGTTGTTGTGATAATGTCTCGGAGGGAAAGAATCTACACATTGTTTAGCAGCTCCTGATGGACTCTTCTTCTTTTTTTCTCTGGTTTATTGAATTAACACAAAAGTTTCTTGATAAAAAAATTGTAATATAATAGTCAAAAATATATGTTCCTTCGTACAAAGTATTTATATAAGTACAAAGTTTGCAAATCCATTACTCCCTCTGTCCCAACTTAGAATTCAGTTTAGCTTGCCCTGAATAAAACTTCTTTGTGTGAGCAAGTTTTTTTTTAAAAAAATATTAATATTTATATATGTTTAAATGAATACTCAATCAAAATATATTTATGGGGAACTTAATAATCAAAGTACTTTGATGTTTTAGATGTTGATATATCTTACCATAAACTTAGTTAAAATTTAAGACAACTGATTTAGAACAAAGCCGGAGCGAACTATAATTTCTAAATAGAAATGGAATATAGCCTATGATTATATTGTATAAAGTTTCTACGTGCGTGCGTTGTGGGTATTGCGTTGCACCGTGTAATTCTAAAAAAAAAGGAAGGCGACGGGCTCTAGAGAAAAAGAGAGGAAGACACTTCAGTTGGTGGTAAGGGCACCTACAATAACAAAGTCAATTTACTCGCTATAGTGATATCCATGTAAGATATAGACAAGTAGATCAATTTTCCAGCAATTTATTACTATAATAACTCTCATTTCTTAAATTAGTGTAGGGTCCACAAGTAAATATTTTTTTAATACTCCAAGTCACCATCTCTCCAACAGTGAGACGGCCTGACAAATCATGAGACCCATTCAACATCAAATGATGTCTAGCAAGAGTCGCCAGACGGAGCGACCAAATATTCTCTCTCTTGCTCCCTCTCTCCTATACATACATGGACATGTTAAAGGGAGCACTAATCCCATTGCAAATTTCTATATGCGGTTTCCAAAAGTGAGATATGGATGTTAAATAAAACAAAATCCACAATGTACATTGTTCATTTCACAGTTTCATACATCTAAATATTTTAAATGTTGCATCGTATTATGAAATGAAATGCTCTCAGTGAAGTTTCACTCAGTTTCCAACGTGTGTGAATGAAACAAAACGATCCCAGCGGAGTTTCATTCCTCTGTTAATGCATTAACAACCCTGCTCATCTCCTCTCTCCTTATAATTTCTATGTCATGTTATTATTTTTTTCTGATGTGTCACCTCATCGAATGAGAATGAATTTGCATGCGGTGCCCCAACAGTGGTGACAATGATATGCTCATGCGTCAACTACGTGGTCTTCGCACATCGTTAGTGGGTGTGGGACGTAGTCTGGTCGTGCTCCATTACTAACGACCCAAGGACTAGAATAAGGCCTTGTTCACTTCATGGGGAATGAGCCCCCGGAAGAATTCCGGCCCGGAACCATTCATTAATTTATATAAGATTTTCACGTCCGGAATACTTCCTCCCGTAATATCGGCTAACCGAACGGAGCCTAATGATGGTTGCACCGCAATACTAAAGGAAAGGGAGAAAATCCTCGCAAGAAAGAACAAAAAGAGTAGGTCGATATGTTCCTAAGGACTCTTGGTCCATCAAAGGCGCGTACATACACACACTAAAAAGAAGTCAAGTCTTTCATTCGTCGCTAGTGGTGCGCGTAATCAGTGTTGCGTGCAATTATATTATTGAGATTATTTAGGCCAGCGTCATGATCACGGTGATTAGCAGCCGTGTAAAGGTGTATGGTGTGGTCCGGTGGTGCCTTACCATCAAGCACAGGAGAGCTGAGGAACGCACTTAACTGGGCAAAAGAGACGTTACAGGGTTATAGAGCAAAGTGCTGAGTATTATCTGAAGTTGCTTGGGGGCAGCCGGCAAGGCTCATTCAGTGTCACTGATGCATCATTAGAGACGTCGCAGTATAAATAGCACCCCCGAGCAGTGTCTACTTAGCAAACAACTACTACTGCTGTCTCTTGGTCGATCATAGCATATAGATACCAAAAACAATCCAACGTGGGTGGCATGGCGCTGCGCTCGCTGAGCTTCCTCCTGCTGCTGCTATCCTCCTTGGTCACCGTCTCCGCACTTAGTGCCATAGAAGGTGACGAGGAGGCCACGTTGCTGGCTTTCAAAGCAGCGGCAATCAGCAACGGGTACAACGACCCACTTGCTTCGTGGAACCGCAGCACCACCGGTCAGTGGCGAATCTAGGATTTTGTCTCAGGGTATGCCGCTAAAAAATTTTCATATATAATTCGGTAAATCTATTTCAACAATTCGGTAATAATTATAAAATTGACAACATGATTCGGTATATATGCACTAAATAACACAATAAGGCTTAAATTCATGGATTAAGTTCAAACCATCCACTAAGTATAGCATAAATAGTTCAAAAGCCATATCAATAATTGAAATAAGGCATAAAAGAGAACCAGAGACTTACAATGCTATTTTTGTGACTATTTTATTCGACGCTTTCAAAGGGACATAAATATATTGATTATATTATCTTCATCAACTTCAAAGAAAATATCCCGCTCAATGAAAGTGATTAGACAGTCATCCAGAAGACTATCTCACATCTTATTTCTTAACTTTGTTTTCACAAAAACCATTGCAGAAAATACCCTTTCAACACTTGCCGTTGCCACAGGTAGAAGCAATACCAATTTGAGGAGCTCATAAACCATATCGTACACTTTGTGCCTCTTTGTTTTAACAAGCTTAACTGAGAGATCAACAATATTGTCTAGACCTTTGAAGCTATCATCATGTCTCATGTCATCAATATAAATGTCTATCTGCAACTCAAGTTTAAGTAAATTATTATTTGAGAACTCCTTTGGGTAGAACTCAGCTAGTCTACGTAGCTTCTGTGCATCAAAAGAAACAAATGACTTGGAAGGACTGAAGGCCGACATACAAGACAACAACTCCATATTAATCTCATCAAACCAATTATCAAGTTCTTGACTTATTTGATCAATGACACCAATATATATTTCTCTTCTAAAGTGGTCATCATTGGTTTGCTTTTGGGCACGAGCTTTCCTTGCTGATTTTTCATAAGGAACATAATCACCATCCATAGCAAGAACTTCAACACCATGTTTATCGCAAAATGAAGTGACCTTCTCAAGAAAATTATCCCAACCATCAGACCTCAATTTTTGCATTCTTTTCTTTGCCACATTAACAAGTGATATTGCATTAAGAATATCTTAGTCCCTTCTTTGCAAACACTCAGATAACTCATTTGTATATCCAAGAATAATATATATTAAGTGTGCAAAGAAAACAAACTCAAAGTTCTCAAACGCTCCGGTCACAAAATGTATTTTGGTCCAATCATCCTTATATGCAGGATCATCCCCAAGATCAACCAGTACATCATGGATTGCTTCATACATAGTAATGATGCTGCATACAGTTTTGTAATGAGATCCCCATCGAGTATCTCCAGGCCTAGGCAAACCCATCTCTTGATGTAATCCAGTTCCAGATTCAATTTCACCACAGTCAAGTGCTTTCTTGACATTCTCAAGCCTAGCATTTCTAAGCATGTCATGACGCTTACAGGAAACTCCAACAATATTCAACAAGATAGATATTTGATCAAAAAAAGTCTTGCAATCAGTATTTCCCTTGGCAACAGCAACAAGAACCAATTGGAGTTGATGAGCAAAATAATGAATATAATAAGCAGAAGGTGATTCTCGCATGATCAATGTTTTCAACCCTTTAATATCTCCTTTCATGTTGCTAGCCCCGTCATATCCTTGACCACGGATTTGAGTCATAGTCAAGCCATGACTAACAAGTAAAGCTTCAATTACATCCTTAAGTGATAAAGAGGTAGTATCATCTACATGAACAACTTCAATGAAATGCTCACATGGCCTTCCCAGTTTATCAACATAACGCAAGTAAAGAGCTAGTTGTTCTTTATGTGATATATCACTAGACTCATCAGCTAAAATTGCATAGGGCTCATCACCAAGTTCTTCAATTATTTTCTTTCTAGTTTCTAGGGCACAACAGTGAATAATTTGCTTTTGTATGTCTGGGCTAGTTAAGGTACAGTTACCTGGAGCATTATCCAAAACATACTTCTTCACTTCTTCACTATTTTCGGTAAGAAATTTCAAAAGTTCAATGAAGTTCCCTCTGTTGCTAGATTCTTCACTTTCATCATGTCCACGAAACGCCAACCCTTGATGCAAAAGAAACTTGATACATCTAAGTGAATAAGTCAATCTTTTCTTATAAAGATGAAGATCCTCGTCACTCCACTTCTCAATATTATAATTAATTGCTACCTTGGGATCTGTAAAGCCAATGTATCTCTCTTGAGCTGCAATATGTGCCTTAGAACCCATATGTTTGTGAAGTGCTTTCTCTCCTATATTCCAATTCTTCCAGCCATCAACAGTAAATGTGTCTGACCCAGTACCCTTCTTGAACAAATAGCATATGAAGCAAAACACAACATCCTTCTTAATACTATACTCAAGCCAATCATTATTATACATCCAACAATAGTTGAATCCCCGATCTCTATCTGAAATCTTTCTTTTTGGAAAATCATGTGCAAAAGGTTTGAATGGACCTTTAATAATATATGCTCTTCGAATTGCATCTTGATCGTTAACAGGATATTTTAGAATAGGATGTCTTTCACCTGGATCATGTGGAAGGTGATTGGTGTCATAAACTCGTGGCAGTGAAGACGGTTGTGGCGGTGGCATAGGATTTACAATTTCCTCAACTACTCTCTCATGAATCTGCTCTTCCACCACAGGTTCAATCGGATCAGGATTAGAAGTAGCAGCAGCTGCCGCAGCCTTCTTCTTTGCTGCACGCTTCTGAAAAAGAGATGCAATGTCCACGTTTCTCTTCATAACTGCATAAATATTATAAAGAACACAATGTCAAATAATTAAATAAATTGCGCTTGCACGATTGAACTCTCTTATGCGATTATGGATCACTCACATGATATGAGTACTGAACAAAAGATCAATCAAGATCGACTCTGATGTTGAGAAAAATCCTCCACCTCGCCGCGTGATAGATGATTCTATAATTTTAGCGCTAAGTAATTAGCAATTAAAGTACACATGAATTTTTTTAAAAAGCCAAAGAACAAAGATTGAATCTCACCAGAACAACTGTGATCACAAATTCACTTAGATACCGCCGGTGGCCAAACAGGACACGAGGTGGGAGGTTCTCTTCGTAACTGCACGAATATTAGAAAAACACGATGCTAAATAATGAAGCAATCTATTATTGTAATATTAGCAAATAACACAAGAGATTAGATCAGGGAAACTGAGAAAGTGTGGCGTAGTCGTACTCACTGCGTCTCTGTGACTCTGCCGTCAGCGTGTCCGGCGGCGCCGGCGCAGTGACCGTGTCTCTCGCTCCGCCCATCCGTGACTGCCTATCGAGATTAGATTAGGGAAAACCGAAAAGTCACGCTTACGCCTAACTGCGCCATGCACTTTGTGGTCCGTCGAGAATTTCTTCGGTCGCTCGCGCTCACCACGGGCCGTCCGATCGTCACCCAGTTAAGCTTGTTGAAGCCCGTGGATCCCTGACGACGTATCGTTGATGACATGCCCGATCGTCACCCAGTTACTGCATCATGCATATGAAGCCGGAAGGCCGTGAGAAAACTGGTCCAGCCTGTCTTAGAAGTTAGAACAGGCCCAGTTCTTAGACGGGCCAATAGCCCAGGCAAGCTGAACCAACGCTGTGCCTCAGGTTACTCGATTCAGAGTCGTTGATTACTCGATTGTTACTGTGCCGCAGGTTACTTGATTGTTACTGTGCCACAGGGTATGCCAGTGCATACCTGGCATACCCTGTGCCTCCGCCACTACCACCGGTGGGTACTGCAGCTGGGAGGGCGTAAGGTGTCGGGGCACACACCGCCGAGTGGTGGCGTTGAGCCTCCCATCCTATCGGCTCACTGGCATCCTCTCTCCTGCCATTGGAAACCTAAGCTATCATCCTCGAGGATTCTGAACCTGAGCTCCAATGGGTTCAGCAGGAACATCCCCGCGAGCCGTGGTCGTCTGCGCCATCTCCATATCCTCGACTTGAGTAACAATGCCTTTTCTGGCTTACTTCCCGCCAACTTGAGCTCTTGCACCAGTCTAATGATCATGGTCATTAGATCCAACAATCTCAGCGGGAACGTGCCCCTTGAGATCGGTCATAACCTGAAGCATCTCAAGGTGCTCAACCTGAACGGCAACAACCTTACGGGACAGATCCCGGCGTCGCTGGCTAACTTGTCATCGTTGAGTTATTTTAGACTCGCATTCAACCAGCTCGAAGGTACCATCCCGACTAGCATTGGCGTCCTCAAGGACCTCAGTGTTCTTGATCTCGCCTTCAACAACCTCTCTGGCGAGCCCCCAATATTCCTTTACAATTTGTCTTCCTTGGAAATGTTGCAGATTCCGTGGAACATGCTCAGTGGTAGCCTTCCTACCGATATCGGCAGCAGGTTCCCCAGCATGCGAATCCTCCGTATATATCAAAACCAGTTCACGGGGATCATCCCTGCTTCACTCTCCAACCTCACATCGCTCCAAGTACTCGACCTCTGGCAGAATATGCTTAAAGGACATGTGTCTAGCACGATTGGTAGAATACGAGCTCTGCAAAATCTATACTTGTCCGACAACATGCTAGAAGCTGACGATGGGAAGGGGTGGGAATTTATTGCTTCTTTGTCAAACTGCAGCCAGCTCAAAGTATTAGATCTCTCTAACATCACCGCTTTCACTGGACACCTACGAAGCTCAATAGTGAATCTCTCAACAACCCTGCAGTTCCTCGACTTTAGTGCTACTGGGATTTGGGGAAGCATCCCCTCGGCCATCGGCAATCTGGTGGGCCTCGAATTCCTTGATGCTCATGATGCCTCCATATCCGGAGTAATTCCAGATAGCATCGGCAAGCTACGAAACTTGACTGAAATTTATCTGTACAATAGTAACTTGTCTGGCCAAATACCTTCATCTATCGGAAATCTCTCAAAGTTAGCTATCCTTAATGCATTTAGTAGCAATCTAGAGGGGCCAATTCCGCCAACCATAGGGAAGCTGAAGAGTTTATTTACCCTTATTTTGTCAAGTAACCACCTGAACGGTTCGATTCCAAGAGAGATTTTTGAACTTTCTTTCAGTTACTTAGACTTGTCATACAATTCACTATCAGGACCTCTTCACTCCCAGGTCGATAGCTTACAAAACCTTAACCAACTATTTCTATCCGGGAACCAGTTGTCTGGCGAGATACCTGAAAGTATTGGGAAGTGTACGGTGCTGCAAGACCTTTGGTTGGACGATAACTTATTTAACGGAAGCATACCTGATAGGATTCCTGATCCTACCAGCAACGTTGCGTAGCTTGTATGGGTGTGAGGGAGGAGGAGCAGGCCTGGAGCCTCGCTGCCGGCGGCTGGGTGCCGTCGCCGAGGTTGCAGGCGTGGAAGATGACAGGGGGGTGGCTAGGGCAAATCCCAGCTCCCTGGGGGAAGCCAGAAACAATTAAGATTGTTTCTGCTTAATTCTCAATAATCCCAATTACAATAATTTATACTCTAAAATATCCTTTTACGGAATAACCCTCAAGCTAATAGGTAAATATTAATTCACCGTAAACAATAACTAAACGGGCCTATTCAGCCACTATTGGACCGGTTGCGCCTCTTATACTGTATACCGGTCATAACATCTCTTCCCTCCTCGGCAAACAGCTCGTCCTCGAGCTGGACCTCAGGATATTGCTCCTTGAATTCTTCCAGCGGCTCCCATGTCGCATCATCCACTGGAAGCCCCTGCCACTGGACAAGAACGCGCCACTCGCCGCGACGGAGTTGAGCGCGCAGCACCCGCTCAGGCGCTTGAAGAAGGCGATCCCCTCGCACGGCAGGCGCTCCCCGCTGGCGACGGTGACATGGAGGTGCGTGGCACCCGAGGAAGAGAGCGCCAAACGGCACATCACGTGGCCCTGGAGGAATGTATGCGTGGACCCGGTGTCCAGCAAGGCGAGGAGTCATTCGCCCTTCAACGACATAGGCAGGAGCATTGTCTTTTCCGTTCGAATGCCTGCGAGAGCATACATCGAGACAACAAGGGCATTAGTTGTAGGCTCCTCTGCCAGAGTAGCTGAATCCTCCGGTGGCACAGCCCCTTCGTCTTCGGCGGTCGCGTATTCGTCGATGGTCTCAAGGTAGAAAAGGCGCTTGCACACGTGTCCCCGTGCATACTGCTCATCACAATTGAAGCAGAGGCCCTGGCGTCGCCGCTCCAATTGTTCCGCCGGAGTCAGACACCGAAAGCGCGGCTGACCGGTGGCCATAGGAGACAGGGCCAGCAGCTAGGTGGCAGGAGCCCCTCCCATTGCTGGTGCAGCAATGGACAGCCGTGGTGGTGTTCGCCCACCCTGCTGCTGTGGCAGTTGCGCCGGCATGAAGGCCGCCGCACGACACTCGAAGGCCTGCGCGAGGTACATCGCGGTCTACAGGTCAGGCGGGTGCTGCAGCTCGACGTCCACCTAGATGTGCTCCGGAAGACCGCCGACGTAGAGCTCGTCCTTCTACCGTGGGTTCAGATCATGCGCGTGGTAGAGAACCGCGTTGTAGCGGTTGGAGTACTCCTGTACCGAGGAAGTGAAGGGCAGCCGCGCGAGTTGAGCGAGTCATGTGCCCTACGTTGGGGGCCCGAAGCGGAGTTGGCACAAAGCGCGAAAACGATCCCAAGCTGGCATGCCTTCATCCTGCTCTAGCGTGTAGTACCACATCTGGGCGTCTCCGCGGAGGTGGTACGAGGCGAGCCAGGTCCGGTTCGAGTCCAGGGTTCGCTGTCTGCAGAAGAATTGATCACAGTGGTTCAACCAATTGAGTGGGTCGGCGCTGCCATCAAACGTCGGAAACTCTAGCTTGTAGAAACGCGGGGGCACGTGTGCTCCTTGAACAGCTGCGGCGGCGGGAGCGCCACCCTCCATGGCGATAGCCATGGCTGCGTCGTACCCAGAGGGTAGCGCAGCCGAGGATGGGGCGCCTCTGTAGTAGAGGTTACCCGCAGCGTCACCGTAGAAGATGCCGGGGGTGAGAGGCAGGGACACATCCCCACCCGCACAGGCATGCGGTGGTGGCGCCGTCGACGTGGAAGTAGCCATGGTGTAGATCGGAGCGGCTGCGGAGCCCGCCATCGCCCATGACGGGATTGGTGACGGCGAAGGCGGCCACGAGAGCATGTGGAGGGGGAGTCCAGTGCTCGGAAGCACCGGCAGACTCATGGGTGGCACCGCCGTGGAGTGATCTGCGGGTGCGGCAGCCGGCGTGGGGAGGGTGGGTTGCGGCGGGGGTGGTGGAGGCAATGACGCTGGCGGAGGATGTTGCTGCGTGAGCCCCATCCACGTGGCTTGCATCGCCGCGATACTCCGGTTCATCACGGCCATATTCACCGACATCTCGGCGACAACCGCGGCGAGGGAGTCCAACGTAAGGGGCCGGGCACCCGAGGACGCGGGGGAGGCTGCCGCAGAGGATACCGCCGACACGGCGGAGGAAGAGGACTGCGGCAGCGGAGGGGTTGGGGGGAAACTGGACTGCGGCAGCGGAGGGAATGGAGGAGAACCTGACATAGCTGATACCAGGTTGATAGGATTCCTGATCCTACCGGCAACGTTGCGTAGCTTGTATGGGTGTGAGGGAGGAGGAGCATGCCTGGAGCCTCGCTGCCGGCGGCTGGACGCCGTCGCGAGGTTGCAGACGTGGAAGATGACAGGGGGCGGCTAGGGCAAATCCTGGCTCCCTGGGGGAAGCCAGAAACAATTAAGATTGTTTCTACCTAATTCTCAATAATCCCAATTACAATAATTTATACTCTAAAATATCCTTTTACGGAATAACCCTCAAGCTAATAGGCAAATATTAATTCACTGTAAACAATAACTAAACGGGCCTATTTAGCCACTATTAGACGGGTTGCGCCTCTTATACTGTATACCGGTCATAACATACCCCAATATCTAAACAAGGCTCTAACTACACTCAACCTTTCAGTGAATGAGTTGTCTGGTAGTATTCCAGATGCCATTGGAAGTATCAGCGGACTGGAACAATTGTATCTGGCGCACAACAATTTGTCAGGACC
This sequence comes from Miscanthus floridulus, assembly GCF_019320115.1. Taxonomy (NCBI): domain Eukaryota; kingdom Viridiplantae; phylum Streptophyta; class Magnoliopsida; order Poales; family Poaceae; genus Miscanthus; species Miscanthus floridulus. The sequence goes on along the minus strand of NC_089585.1, from coordinate 17,163,773 downwards.
AATCCCTTCAGTTCTACAGAATTTAACAGCATTGTGGATGTTGGATTTGTCCTTCAACAATCTGCAAGGGGAAGTGCCAAAAGAAGGGATTTTCAGAAATTTTGCTAACCTGACAATCAACGGAAACAACAAGCTTTGTGGAGGAATACCCCAGTTTCATTTAGTTCCATGCAAGACAGATTCTGTGAAAAGGAACAGAGGGAAGTTGAAGTATCTTAAAATAGCACTAGCAACAACCTTTGCACTCTTCCTATTAGCCATTGTCATTGCACTCTTGATCTACAGGAAGCAGAGAAGAAAGCAGAAGGGTGCATTCGAACCACCAATGGTTGAGGAACAGTTCGAAAGAGTTTCTTATCATGCTTTATCAAACGGAACCAATGGATTCTCCAAAGCCAATTTGCTTGGTAAAGGGAGCTTTGGGACAGTCTATAAATGTTCTTTTCAATCTGAGGAAACTGTTGTAGCTGTGAAGGTTTTTGACCTTCAACAATCAGGCTCTACTAAAAGTTTTGTAGCCGAATGTGAGGCACCGAGAAGGGTGCATCACCGCTACCTCATGAAGATCATCACATGTTGCTCAAGCATCAATGAACAAGGTCAGGATTTCAAGGCATTGGTTTTTGAGTTCATGCCGAATGGTAGATTGAATCGTTGGCTGCATACAGAATCTGGCATGCCCACTTTGAACAATACTCTTAACCTTGCACAAAGGCTCGATATCGCTGTTGATATCATGGATGCATTGGACTACCTTCATAATCACTGCCAGCTACCAATCATCCACTGTGATCTCAAACCAAGCAACATCCTTCTTGCAGAAGACATGAGCGCTCGAGTTGGAGATTTTGGCATATCTAGAATCATTTCAGAAAGTGAAAGTATAATTCTACAAAATTCCAACAGCACAATTGGCATAAGAGGCTCCATTGGCTATGTCTGTAACGTCCCGCCTCTCCGAGGCCGGGCCCGCTTACATTTGACAGCTTCTCTAGGATATAGACTGCCCTCACAGACCAACACATGTCTTTTCTGCGTACTTTGTCCTCACTCGTGTGCACCCGGGAAGAACTTCTCGGTCGGTCATCCATCGCTCTAGGCCAAGCACGCTTAACCTCAGAGTTATTTGCAGATGGGCTTCCGGAAAAGAAGTTGCAACTTATTGGTATGAGTATCCTATTAATCCTGTTAAGCTCTGGGCCGGGATGTTACATCCTCACCCCCTTAAGAGATCGACGTCCTCGTCGATCAATCCCAAGCCAGGAGCGTCCTCTCTTGGCCACGTCCATGTGTCTAGAGCCAGCACATGTGCCATGCTGTGTGACCACGACGGATCCACACCAGCCATACGCACCATGCCTGCGCAACTACGACACACACGCCCGTGAAACCGCGAGAGTCGGCTCTGATACCATTCTGTAACGTCCCGCCTCTCCGAGGCCGGGTCCGCTTACATCTGACAGCTTCTCTAGGATATAGACTACCCTCACAGACCAACACATGTCTTTTCTGCGTACTTTGTCCTCACTCGTGTGCACCCGGGAAGAACTTCCCGGTCGGTCACCCATCGCTCCAGGCCAAGCACGCTTAACCTCAGAGTTATTTGCAGATGGGCTTCCGGAAAAGAAGTTGCAACTTATTGGTATGAGTATCCTATTAATCCTGTTAAGCCCTGGGCCGGGATGTTACAATGTCGCTCCTGGTCAATTCTATGTTTTTTATTTTTTTCTTGATTCCAAATCCTTCTATAAATATGACATGCTAATCAATACTTTCTTTTTCTTTTGCACAATAATAGAGTATGGTGAAGGTTCTCCCATCACAACTTTTGGCGATGTTTATAGCCTTGGCATATTGCTGCTCGAGATTTTCACAGGGAGGAGCCCAACAGATGATATGTTTAGAGGTTCAATGGATCTACATAAGTTTTCAGAGGATGCTCTTCTAGGTAACATCTGGGAGATAGCCGATAAGACAATGTGGCTGCACACTAGCACCTATGACAGTAATACAAGAAACATAATTGAGAAATGTTTGGTTCATGTCATTGCTCTTGGGGTATCCTGCTCAAGAAAACAACCTAGAGAGAGGACACTGATACAAGATGCAGTCAATGAGATGCATGCTATCATAGATTCATACCTCAAGTTTGCCAGAACTCTTGTGGTGGAAGATGGAGTAGGAACGATTTTTCTGTAATTTTTAAACAACAGTGAATAAAGTAGAGCTGAAGATGGGCAAGATGTTTGCATGTGATAATTGAATAAAATAATTGAAGGTATCTATGATGCTTGAATTCTATTATTCTGTCGTTAAAAATCTGTATTTCTTTATATCAGATTTAATGCAAATGGATTGTTATGTGAAATACAATAATTGGTGCATAAATCAAATAATAGAAACTTTTTCACCTGTAGTTTGCTCAATGGTATAGTTGAACTCTAAAATCAGTTATCTCTGGACATTTTATAGTGTATGGGGGTGTTCTGGTGCTATTGTTTGATATGTCCATTGCCTGCACACAACAAAGGAGTAGCCCTCTCTCATGAGGCGAAAGAGAAGGTTATTTTAGGGAACACATTGGCTCCACGGCCCACAGGTCTGCAACTATCAACTGACACTCCCTTGGGTATAATCAGCAGGACCTTTCCGACTTGGACGCTCCGTTCACCCAAGAAGAGATCAAAGACACAATATATGCCATGTCGCCTGATAAAGCTCCGGGTCTAGATGGCTTCACCGGGGCGTTCTTCAAAGCTTGTTGGGAGATCATCAAGGATGATATGACTGACACAATAAACAGCTTATTTGCAATGAACTCCTAAGGCTTTGAGTTGCTCAATTCAGCCAACATCGTCCTCCTCCCAAAAAAAACGGATGCGCTCAAGATTACGGACTTTAGGCCCGTCAGCCTCATCCACAGCATTGCAAAAATCTTCTCCAAGCTCCTTGCAAACAGGCTTGCACCCCGGCTGGATTCCTTGGTCTCCAACTGCCAAAGTGCCTTCATAAAGAAGAGAAGCATCCACGACAATTTCTTGTATGTCCAGAATACAAAAATTTGCACAAGCTGAAAATGTCGGCCCTCTTTATGAAACTAGATATCTACAAAGCATTTGACACTGTCAGCTGGGGGCTTTGTACCATAAAAATCACTAACCATGAGAAAAATGAAATTAGATAAATCCTACACAATCCCCTTCAAAAAAATCCTACACAAAAAAACATTTCCATGGACACCAAGTAAACCAATCCGGAATATAAGGATCCACGCATTGAGTTGTAGTGCATCACATATATATCCAGTTTAATTTTTTGAGAGAAAAATATACAGACACAAAAACTCAGCAGACACCAGCATATGTAGCACCAATCCTCAACATGGATATTCAGTGAATAAATTTCGTTAGGAACTGGTAAGTAAGGATGGGAAAAGTAACTTATATAGGACCAACATAGAAACGGAAGTACCTAAGAGACGGTGCTGAGGTTGCTGAATACCGGGAGAAAGGAACTTTCCATGGTTATGTAAATCTTGGAAGGACCAAGCAAGGAAACCAATACATCAAGCACTATGAAACATTACTATGGGTGGAGCTACATGCTGTAAGTCAGAAGCAAACATAATGGAGGTGGAGTAAAACAAATGGGTATTGGATTAACCAACATAGGTTTCTTGGATTAAAAGAAAAGATTTACAAACCCATACATTTTTTTCCTGAACTGTAAAAACATAATATAGTACATAACTCTTGATCAGGTAAAAATCACAGCTATGAATTAGCACGCAAAAAAAAATTATTGTTTAGTACTGAGGTTTCCTTTAGACAGTTAGAGCGCACAGTATAATAGAACTTATGAACATGAAATTCATCTCGTTTCAATTTAACATATAGGTGTATTTCTCAAAGGCAATTCCAAAGCATCAAATTTCACAAATTGGCTAACATGCAGTACCAATGTTTGGTAGTCTAAATAAATCATGGTCGTGCTATTGTAGAGTTAAACACCCGTGTATTTGGATTCATACTATAGATAGATATCCTGATTAAGTAACATATGAGTTGGAAACCCTTAAAATAACTGGCACTTCATGTTCCCTGCCATGGAAGGCAGTACCTGCTTCCATTTTTTACAGGAAACTGGTTTGACATTAGTAACTCTACTCAATACAGAAGTAACTTTGAAATGGTAAAACCTCAGTACCAAGCTATCAACTATCAAGCTCACTGAAAAATAGGTTTGCTTTTCGAAATCCCAACTACAGCACTAATCATCTCTTATCATCCATGTTCACATATGTTGTCGTGCTCGCCTTTCTTTGTCATTAGAGAACTGTCAAACTGAACCTAAAAGCTGTACCTTCCTAGGCAGGACAAATTGAAAAATGGACTGAATCAAGTATCAAGCTCACTGAAAAATAGGTTTGCTTTTCGAAATCCCAACTACAACACTAAACATCTCTTATCCTTCCATACTGCATGACAAAAATTTTGCTGGACATGAATATATACGGGAAATCTTGATAAAGGGAAACAAAACAATAACAGCAGCGTCCTAAAAATTAGGGTTTGGGAATCGGTGACCAGTGGAGCCCCCATCGGCTAGGGTTTCTTACCGCGTGGCTGCTGCCGTTCGCTGTGGCGAGCTTCAGCGCCGCCGCCGAAGAGGCAGCTAGGGTTTCTTACCGGTGGGAGAAGGCAGCGTTGGGGGAAGCCGCGCCGACGGCCACCGGCGTGGCTGGGTCGTGGCACTCCGTGGCGACGGCCACCATTGGGGCCCATGCGCGGTGCTGCGGCCGCAGGCCGGGGAGCCGTCGTCCCGGCAGCGCGCCGTGCGGCCATCCGGCGTCGCTAGGGCTGGCTGGCATGCCACCACGTTGGGAGAGAGGGAGAGGGCGGGGGAGAGGGAGGAGGGAAGAGGGAGGAGGGCGGCCTCAGTTGGCCCGAGGACCGGTGGCCGTCGCCGTCGCCGTCGGGGCGCCGTGGCCCTGGTCACCGCTGCCTTGGGAGAGAACGCGAGAGAGAGGACGGGAGAGATGCCGTTTTTTTGGTTGAAAGGAGAAGCGGAAGCCGATGTATATATTTGTTTCTCTAGATTCTGAAGAGAAGCGGGAGAAGCAGAGGAGAAGTAGTAGAAGGCAACGAGAAGCATGTGAAGCTGATCCAAGAAGAATCCGTTTCAACAAATCTGAGCCACACGATCGCGGATCGAACGGTTGGAAACATTCAGGGTGACGTGGACGGTGGTTCCTTCGGGAAACCACCGCGGGCTTGTATAGGTAAAAGCCTGAACTTTGTGACGCTGCGTTGTAAGTGTCGGCAAACCTTGTTCGGGACCAGCAGCAGAGATTGTGGCGAGAGCTATCAAAATCTATGTTGGGGATGTTAGTTACTCCTACGTGCTCTAGTTAGGCAGCATGTTTATTTCGTGCATGTGTGCAGGCTCCAGCTTGTGGTGATCGCGTACAAATTGGATGTAGTGGTAGTTTGTTAGCCATGAACCAGGACATGCCGCCATGGCCGGGCGACGTCGTGCGTGGGGATGGACGCGCGCCTTTCTCGCGTCGTGCGCGCCATGAGCGGCATGATCTTTCTTTCTTGTTTCAATAAATGGCAACACATGCATCAGAAAACGCTGCGCTTCTTGCAGCACAAATTTCCTGTGTCCAGTTCTTGCCGAGCTCCCTGCGATCGCGCTCACCGCCGCTCGGCTTCTAACAGGGGAGATGGGTGAACCTGCCCAAACGCAGCAAAGAGCTCAGGTGCGAAGTGTGGAGCGTTGGACAAGACCACCGGAGGGACAACTAAAGCTTGCGATGCTTCATTTATCCCAGGAGGGAAGTGCAGTGGATGGGGTTTTTTTATCAGGGACACCGATGGAGATGTTGCGCTAAGTGGATGGGGGCGTGTAAATAACTTGCTGAATGCACTCCAGGCTGAAACGATCTTGTAGGGTGTCCAAGCTGCGAGTAACTTTTTTTATTTTTTGAGATTAGCTGCGAGTAACTTTTTTATTTTTTGAGATTAGCTGCGAGTAACTTGAGGATTGGCCGATTGATCTTGGAGACGGATGCGCTGAAAGTTAAACAAGCACTGTCAACTGAAGAAATTGACTTGTCAGCGGCCGGTGGCCTTGTCGAAGAACTGAAGTTCACAGTGTCTACAAGCTTTGTTAGCTTTGAGTGCGTTCATGTTCCGAGAACTTGTAACAAGGCAGCTCATGTCCTTGCTGCTGCAGGTGTGGGTAGCGTTGAAGGGGAGGAGCACTTGTCGTGCAACATCCCAGATTGCGTCAGTGTAATTGTTGTTGACGATTTGTCAACAAAGTGCAATGAGATTTACCCAAGTTCAAAAAAAAGCGTCGGCATTACCTACCACCGCACGCAGCTTAATTATTATATCCAACCTGCATTATGCAGACTTTCTTCAGCGTTTTGCAACTCGGACGGTTGCATTATTGCCTTATACTCCCTCCGTTCTAAATTATAGGTCGCTTTGACTTTTTTGGTTCATCGATTTTGCTATGTATCTAGATATATTATTCTAGATGCATAGCAAAATAGATGTACCAAAAAAAAGTTAAAGTCACTTATAATTTGGAATGGAGTGAGTATGTATTAATCCTTTCCAAATTCAAATTCAAACGGTGAATGCTGAGCCTCGCGCAAGTTCGCGGCACGTCCAGTGTCCACGCGCCTTGTTTGTGTCAAAGCACGTCCAAATCTGAACGGTTGGTCTGGCGCGTAGAGAGTTGGCCAGGGTCGTGGCACGTCCAATTTCTAGTTGACTAGCCGCACAGACAATAATGTTGCCATTTCAGATGAGTTGCGTGTCTGTGTGTTTCTGACCTGCCTCTCAAAAAGTCTGCAAGTTTGGTCGGACTACCTTGGCCCGGCATAGCTTATACCTGCATCTGCATGCAATTGATGCCCACTCCGGCTCTACGTTCCTCTGATCGTTGACTTGTGAATTTGGATTAATTATGTTTGTCAAAAGCAGAGCTCTCATGGAGTCATGGCTGTCAGAGTCTAGCAGGCCGGTATACTAACTAACCTTTATACTAGTATTACTCTAGAGGAATCGATCGAGTTTGGATCTGTCTTTTGGATAGTAGTGGTTTGTAGCTGCACATTAAGAGCTGCCAAAGCCAAAGGTCAGCTCCTACAATAATCCACAAGACCAGAGGTAGCTGGACACGGTAAGTTGAGTGGAGTTTACATAACGAGGGAACGGAGCAAGGAAGCATCCAAAAGGATCGGGTGCCGTGCGTCCGCCGTACCCTCTGCCTCCGGTGCAGGCAGAGATACAGGGCCTGGTTTGATAGAGCTCTGGCTCCAGCTAAAACAGTTTCAATTATAGCTTCATCCATGAAGTAGATTCAGTTGGAGAGCTGAATCATTTTTTTTTGACTGTTTAGCAAAAATAGCTTCTCCTGATAGTCTAACAGGGTGAAATGTTAATAATACCCTTATTTTTTTCTTTTTTTCTTTTCCTTTTCAATCCCCAACGGCCCAACCTTATCCCGTTACCCATACCCACCGCAGACCGCACGACATCTCCATCTTCCCGAGCCGTTCGTTCAACGCCGCGGCGCCTCCGCTCGTCCCCAACGCCATGCCGCCTCCGCTCCTCCCCAAGGCCACGCCGCCTCCGCTCGTCCCCATTGCCGACCGCCTCCGCTCCTCCCCAAGGCCGCGCCGCCACCACATCAGGCGCGCGTTCGCAGCGCTCGTCCGCTCGGCGCCCTCGCAGATGCGCCGCCGCGCCGACGTTTTCCGCCTGACGCCCTGCCTACGCGGGGGCAAAGGAGATCCATGGGCATGATGGGGCCCGCTACGCCAGACGAAGCCGGAAGAAGCCACAAATCTCAGCTCCTACTCTCTCCTCCCTTGTCTCAGCGGAAATTCCAGGATTTCTTTCTAGGATGTGGTCAGCTTTGGAGGCGTTTGGCAGGTGGAGCCGAAAAACGGATTCAGGAGCCTGTAAGAATCTGTACCAAACGCTGCCTGCCACCTCGCGCCGCCGCTGGCCCGCTGGATCACGTCAAGCAGGCAGGCACAACACAAGCGTCGCGGCGGGCAGACAGACAGACAGGACAAAGGAATAATCAGCGGTGGTGGAGCCGAGCGAGGCCTGGGCTGTGCGTGCCTCTGTCTCTGCCTCTGTGCGCGTTGTAGCATTTTATTTGTATTTGATAATAATTGTCTAATCGTTGACTAATTAGGCTCAAAACGTTCGTCTCGCAGAGTACAACCAAACTGTGCAATTAGTTTTTGATTTCGTCAACATTTAGTACTCCATGCATGTACCGCAAGTTTGATGTGATGGTAAATCTTCTTTTTGCATAGTGTCAAAGTTGGAAATTTAGAGGAACTAAACATGGCCTTTGTTTGTTTGCAACGATAATGATAAGGCCACTCGTGCCAGACAAGTCTACAGCTAGTATGCCCATTACATACCAATGCTGCATTGGATCCACCGCCGTGAATGATTGATTTGCCGACGACATTGGAGAAGCAACAGCAAGCTAGAACTGTAGGAGTATATATCCGGGTGCGTGTATACCTCACGCGATTTACGAACCATCGAATTTGGAACTCGCCGTGAGGCCGGGCCGGTGAGAGTGAGATACGCAATAACCCCCCAAGTCACTTTCACCGCCGTGAGGCCGTAATATATACCGTGTTAAAAATGGATCCCCGTAACACGCACTGTCCTTGGGCATCGCAGCAAATGGACACGCACACATGAACTGTACACTGTCCGTTATGCGATACCTGCAGCGGCAACATACACAACCGAAATGGACACGCACACATGACCGACACGGATGGATGGAGATTTAGTGCATGTTTAGTTCCCAAAATTTCCCAAAAAATACTGTAGCCATGAAGTTCCTCAAAAAGTATGCACTGCAACTTTTTATGGAGCGTTTAGTTGCCAAAATATGAAAAAAAATTATACATCATTTAATGGACTGCATGCAACTTATTAATGGCATGCATGCATGACATTGCATGCAAGTCAAGACAGGAGTTCATGCATCCGTCCATCCTGGCGCCTCCTTCTCATCAGTACAGCAAACAACACGTATGTTCAGGAAACCAACAATTATTGTGAAACAAATCAAATGCCTAATGTTCACCCAGCAATGGTTCTCGAACAAAAAAATTAAAGTTACACAGTCGCCTCAAACAGACGACCAAATCATGTTCGATTAGCCAAACCGATTGCGATGGATTCCCGAAATGCATTCATCAGCTCAGAATCAGAACTACCGCTTGGAGGAATAGCTTCCGGCTGATCGGCATAGGCTTCTGCCGGCACATAGTTTTCATCCCGGTCACACCGATCAAAGTGCCTATCCCCTATGCCACTCACCCTTATGAAGTTATGAAGGGCACAACATGCAACAATGATTTGACTTTGTATATGGGGGGCATAAATAGGGACTTCTTTCATCATCCGCCACTTCATTTTCAACACTCCAAATGACCTTTCTATGACATTCCTAAGTGAAGAATGTGCATAATTGCAGATCTCAGTTTTACCTTGGGGTTCTGGTGCCTCTCGGTACTCCTGTAGGTGGTACTTTGTTCCCTTGTACGGTGCAAGATAACCTGGTCGGTTAGCGTACCCCGAGTCCACAAGGTAATATTTGCCTACACCATCCAAACAATAGTTAGTGTCCTGAACTTCAACTAGTATGCACAAAAATAGAACCAACTAATTGTATACCTGTTGGTGGATGTGGAAACACGTTGGTGTATGTTGTTGTCGCATCATTGAAGACCCTCATGTCATGCACTGAACCCGGCCAGCCAGCTAGGACGAATGTAAATCTCATGTCAAAGTCACACACAACCAAGACATTCTATGTTGTCATCCCCTTGCGGCACAGGTACTGCACAAACTTATCACTAGGCACCACATAGGGGACATGAGTCCCATCTATAGCCCCTATACAGTCCTTGAAGTAGGGATAGAACCTAGGATTTCTTAGCCTATCATGCTGTCGGGTACCATAAAACGGGGGTACCCCGAGTGTACACCAAAAGAGTCACTTAAACCCCATCAACAATGAAGCCAGAAGGTAAGCCGTGGATTAACCATCGGCCCCGTCTGAGCCCACCGGCTCTCCGCCTCGCCTTAGGCCTCGCACGGGAGGTCTCGATGCCCTGGCGAATCTCCGCCTCACGCGAGACCCCTCGCGAGAGGCCTCGACAAGGAGCCCAATCTCCGTCTCGCCCGAGGCCCCATGCGTACAGCCTCGAACAAGACAGCGATTCTCCGTATCGCTCGAAGCTGGCTTCGCGATAACCCGTCGCTCCCGCCTCGACCAGTCTTCCCGACAGCGCGTCACGTCCCATTAATGCGTCAACCACTCCCGTAATCTCAGCCAGACGACGGCTCGACACCACGGAGTGCCCGACGAGACAAGGAGTCACCTCAACGCCATACCGGCTAGGATAGGGCGTGGCGGGGATTACTGGCCACTGTGTTCTGGCGCTGTGCCCACGATCAGCGCCTACACTATACTATGCCCCGCAATCCCCGCCCCGAAGACAACGTGGCATGGGAAGTCTCGACCGGGTCGTCGACGCCTCAGGATCAGCGCACAAGATCAACCACTTCCTCCGAGCCTCGGCACTTTACGTCAGGGCCTCGGCTACCTCAGGATACACGTCTACCGAGACCCCCCATGACGGTTCGGCCCAGGCACCAATCGAGCCTCGGCTTCGTGCATAGTCATCTACAGTGACCCGCACGTCGACCGCCACACCCGCTTCGAGGTAGCCCTGGAGCTCCCATGACGCACAGGATCGGATGAGACCAGCACGTCGCCCTAGTGCTTCAAGGACGGACCACTCCGATGACCACGCCACCACAGGAACAGGCTACAGGGCTCGGACACACCACCTCCGTTCGCACGACGCTGTATAGTTAGCATACGTACTACCCTTGTCCCCCCTCCAACTATAAAAGGAAAGGACCTGGGCCATTTTGGGGGGGGGGGGACGCGCGCACAAGCAACACTCGGTAACACGCACACTTTTCCACTGCCTAAGAGCAACGTCTCAAGCAGCCCACACCGCTCCACGGCGAGACCTGGGACAAAGCTCCCTCTCTCATCTAGATTGTAACCCCCTACTATAAGCACTTCGGTGCAAGGAATACAAGTTCGATCTCTCAGACTAGACGTAGGGCACCGATTGTCTGAACCAGTATAAGCCTTGTGTCTCTTTGCATCACCATCCGGGATCAGGAACACGCAGCCCAAATTTACTAGTTGGTTGAGGACCCCCTGGTCCTAAACACCGACAGTTGGCGCGCCAGGTAGGGGAATCTGCGTGTCAGTTTCGTCATCCCAACAAGTTTCGGATGGCAGACCCTGTACAACCGCTATGTCTCGGCATGGTGATCTGGTTTGGGAGTGTCTCGACACGGTGATCTGGTTTGGGAGCCTAGAGTTCATGTCTCTAGGGCATGAGTATGACATGGTACTCCTCATGCCCTGAGCCCCACCGACCGACGGCGGCGTCACGCACCGGCAGCCCAGGCGTAGGCGGCGCCCGGGCAGCCGCTCTTGCCGCGCTCGCTAGGCACGACGCAAGCAGGATCACCCCGACGCTACGCGATCCTAGGGTGACTCGCCGCTCTCCGCCGGTATCCTACGACCAGCTGTTGGCGCAAGGTCCCTGGTTGGGGACCTGTCTAGCCTGAGCCTGGACAAGGGAAAAATGCCGGTGGCACCCGGTGATGCCCCGTCATCAAGCTCCGCTCCACCACTCCCTGAGGAACCAACTCCGGTGGAGCAGAGCCCGGCGACGACACCATCCCCATACCCCCTTCGGGTTGAGAAATGCCGCCACCTCTTATGCTTACGCCTACGCTTCTGCTCACACGGATCCCTCAGGACGCCACCAGTGCTTCGCTCTCGACTTCGACACCACCGCGTCGACCCACGCCGACTCCTCGGAGGAGGATGAGGCATGGGCCAGAGTGGATTTCTCCGACCTCCACGACCGTGAAACCGTGCGCCGCTTCTTGGCCGTGAGTGACTATTGCTTTGGCTACTCTGACTCTGACGATGAAGGTACTTACGATCCCTCTCGTGAGTGCTTCCACGTCGGACTTGGGATGCCAAGCATAGGCGAGGATGACGAGGGGGTAGGCAACCGTACCCTACTTCATCAAGGAATGGGCGATGCCATGCCCTCACGCATTGTCCCACTGGCAGCACGGAACGAGAACCTTGTCCTCAGACAATTTCGACACCTGGACCTAGAGCAGCTCCGTGAGCTTCAAGCCAAGGTCGAGCAAGACCGACTCCTTCTGCAACAGCTTCGAAACACTCTCGAGCAAGAGCACCAGGGCCGCGGTGACAGCGGAGCAGCCCGGCAGCGGGTTCGCGACATGCACCACCGCATCAACAACGACGAAGGGGACGATCGTCCCCCGATCTTCAATCGCGCTAGCCAGAATATCGCGGCTGCGGTGATGCTAGTACGCGCGATGCCCGAGCCCTCTACCACGGAAGGGCGACGGGTTCGCGGCGAGCTCTGGGATCTCCTCGAGACTGCCGCGGTGCAGTAGGCTGAGAGTTCCGCCTCTTGGCGGCGCAGAGCCGCCTCGGACCTCCCCTCGGCACCACATCGGCAGGATAAGGAGGCCTCAGTTCGTCCCGAGCCCGCTCGGGCGCCAACAGCCCACGAGGTCCCCTTGCGGCTCGACCGCCTCGGCAACCAACGCGAGGTGCAGGGAGACCATGAGGTGGTCAGCAAGCGACGACGCCACGACAATGAGGGGCCCGCTCGGGGATACCATCCACACCGAGGTGGCCGCTATGACAGTGAGGAGGACCGCAGTCCCTCTCCTGAACCGCCTGGCCCTCGAGTCTTTAGCAGAGCCATCCGTGCTGCTCATTTCCTAGCCCGGTTTCGACAACCAGCCAACCTCACGAAGTATAGCGGTGAGATCAGTCCCAAACTCTAGCTTGTCGATTACCATCTAGCTTATCAGCTAGGTGGCGCGGACGATGACCTGCTCATCATCCGCAACCTCCCCTTGCTCTTGTTAGACTCGGCATGAGCCTGGCTCGAGCACCTTCCTCCCTCACAGATCCACGACTGGCGTGACTTGGTTAGGATCTTCATCGGGAATTTCTAGGGCACATACGTATGCCCTGGAAACTCCTGGGACCTTAAGAGCTGTCGCCAAAAACCGGACGAGTCTCTCTGAGACTTCATCCGACACTTCTCTAAACTATGCACCGAGTTGCCCAGCGTCGATGACTCGGAAATCGTCTAGGCTTTCCTTTCCGGCACCACCTGCCGAGACTTAGTCCGAGAGTTAGGCCGGAACATGCCGCGCTCGGCTGCCGCGCTCCTCGACATCGCCACCAACTTCGCCTCGAGCGAAGAGGCTATTAGGGCCATCTTCCCCAAGAACGACGCCAAGGGGAAGCGGAGGGACAAGGCCCCCAAGGTCTCGGTTCCCCACCTCCCCAAAAGAAAGAAAAAGGGTCGCCAGGGGAAGCAGGCCATCCTCGAGGCCGATCTGGTCACAGCCGTAGAACGCAAGAATCCCTGAGGCCCTAGGGGCCCTAGGCCTTTCGACGATATGCTTAAGAAACCCTGCCCTTACCACTAGGGCCTGGTAAAGCACGCCCTCAAGGATTGCTCCATGTTGTGGCGTTACTACGCTAGGCTCGGACTCCCCGACGACGATGCCAAGCAGAAAGGTGCCGGTGACCAGGACGATGATAAGGACGATGGGTTCCCCGAGGTGCACAACGCCTTCATGATCTTTGGTGGACCCTCGGCGTGCCTTACGACGCGCCAGCGAAAGAGGGAATGCCGAGAGGTCTTCTCAATCAAGGTGGCCACTCCCTGGTACCTCGACTGGTCTCGGGAGGAAATCACCTTTGATCGAGATGACCACCCCAACCATGTCCCGAATCCTGGGTAGTACCCGCTTGTCATCGACCCGATCGTGGGCAACACCTGGCTCACTAAGGTGTTGATGGACGGAGGCAGCGGCCTCAACATCCTCTATGCCAGCACCCTGGAGCTCCTGGAGATCGACCAGTCGAGGCTCCGAGGCGACGCCGCACCTTTCCACGGCGTCGTGCAGGGAAACGCACGTGACCCCTCGGGCGCATCGACCTTCCCGTTTGCTTCGGCACCCCTCCAACTACCGCAAGGAGGTCCTTACCTTCGAGGTGGTCAGATTCAGGGGAACCTACCACGCCATCCTAGGGCGGCCATGCTACGCCAAGTTCATGGCAGTCCCCAACTACACCTACCTCAAGCTTAAGATGTCGGGTCCCAACGGTGTCATCACGATTGAGTTCACGTACGAACATGCATACGACTGCGACATTGAGTGCATCGAGTACGCCGAGGCTCTCATGGAGGCCGAGACCCTCATCACCAACCTCGATCGACTCGGTGGCAAGGCGCCTGACTCCAAGCGTCGTGCAGGGACGTTCGAGCCCGCGGAGGCCATCAAGCTCGTCCCAGTCGACCCCGCCTGCCCCGATGACCGGGCGTTGAGGATCAGCGCCACCCTCAACATCAAATAGGAGGCCGTGCTCATCGACTTCCTCTGTGTGAATGCCGACATGTTTGCATGGAGTCCCTCGGACATGCCGGGCATACCGAGGGAGGTCGCCGAGCACGCCTTGGACATCCGGGCCGGCTCCAGACCGGTGAGGCAATGCCTATGCCGATTCGACAAGGAAAAGCGTAGGGCCATCGGCAAGGAGGTGCAGAAACTCTTGACGGTCGGGTTCATCAAGGAAGTGTCCCACCCAGAGTGGTTGGCTAACCCTGTGTTGGTCAAGAAGAAAAATGGGAAATGAAGAATGTGTATAGACTACACCGGTTTGAATAAAGCTTGTCCAAAAGTCCCCTTCCCATTACCCCGAATCGATCAGATCGTTGACTCCACTGCGGGGTGCGAGACCCTGTCTTTCCTTGACGCGTATTCTGGCTACCATCAAATCAAGATGAAAGAGTCCGACCAGCTCGCGACTTCTTTCATCACCCCATTCGGCATGTACTGCTACGTGACTATGCCTTTCGGCCTTAGAAACACAGGGGCCACGTCCCAGCGGTGCATGACTCAGGTCTTTGGCGACCACATTGGGCGAATAGTCGAAGCCTATGTGGACGACATCATGGTCAAGTCTAGAAAAGCCGAGGATCTCATCAACGACCTGAAGATAGCCTTCAAATGCCTTAGAGGGAAGGGCATCAAGCTCAATCCCAAGAAGTGCGTGTTCAGAGTCCCCCGGGGCATGCTCTTGGGATTCATAGTCTCAGAACGTGGCATCGAGGCCAACCCAGAGAAGGTCTCAGCCGTGACCAGCATGGGACCAGTCCGAGACCTCAAGGGAGTGTAGAGGGTCATGGGATGCCTTGCGGCCCTGAGCCGCTTCATCTCGTGCCTCGGCGAAAAAGGCTTGCCTCTATACCGCCTCTTGAGAAAATCCGAACACTTTTCTTGGACCCCCAAGGCCGAAGAAGCCCTCGCCAAGCTCAAAGCACTGCTCACCAATCCTCCCGTCCTAGTACCACCGGTCAGGGATGAGGCCCTCTTACTCTACGTCATCGCAACGACCCAAGTGGTTAGCGCTGTTGTAGTGGTAGAGAGGCAGGAAGAGGGGCATGCCCTACCCATCCAATGACCTATCTACTTCATCAGCAAAGTGCTTTCCGAGACCAAAACACGATACCCCCACATCCAGAAGTTGATCTACACCGTAGTCTTGGCTCGGCGCAAGCTGCGCCACTACTTCGAGTCTCACCTAGTGACCGTGGTGTCATCTTTTCCCTTAGGAGAGATAATCCATAACCGAGAGGCTTCAGGTAGGATAGCCAAGTGGGCCGTCGAGCTCATGGGGGAAGCCCTGACCTTTGCGCCTCGGAAAGCAATAAAGTCTCAGGTCTTGGCCGATTTTGTGGCTGAGTGGACCGACACCCAATTGCCACCCGCTCAAGTCCAGACAGAATGCTGGACCATGTACTTCAATGGGTCTCTGACGAAGACCGGGGTAGGCATGGGTCTGCTCTTCATCTCGCCCCTCGAAGTACACAAGCGCTACATGGTGCGGCTCCACTTCGCCGCCTCTAACAACGTGGCCGAGTACGAGGCCCTCGTCAACGGCTTGCAAGTCGCCATCAAACTTGGGGTACGGCGTCTCGACGTCCGGGGCGACTCGCAGCTCGTCATCGATCAAGTCATGAAGGAGTCAAACAGCCTCAACCCCAAAATGGAGGTGTACTGCAAGTTGGTACGTCGCCTAGAAGACAAGTTCGACAGTCTCAAACTCAACCACATCACTCGGAAGTACAACGAGGCCGTCGATGAACTGGCAAAGATGGCCTCGGTGCGGGCTCTAGTCCCCCCGAACATCTTTGCCAGGGACCTCCACAAACCTTCCATTGACTACGCCTTGGTAGCAGAGGAGGGCCCACCGGTCAAACCCACGACGGGGCTCGACGCCCCCTTTGCCACCGAGACTCCTCCGGTCGAGCCCGAGGTCATGGAAGTCGACGCAGAGCCTTCCCAGACCAACCAAGACACGGACTGGCGAGTCCCGTTCCTTGATTGGCTTGCTCAGGAAGAGCTTCCCTAGTGACAGGACCAAAGCCCGACAGCTTGCGCGGTGAGTCAAGACTTACGTCCTCTGCAATGGTGAATTGTACAGACGAAGTCCCTCCGGTGTCCTCCAATAATGCATCACCACCGAGGCAGGCCAAGCCCTACTTTGGGACTTGCATGCAGGGGCCTGCGGGCACCATGCGGCGCCTCGGACGCTCATCGGAAACGCTTTCCGCCAAGGGTTCTACTGGCTGACGGCGGTTGCCGACGCCACCAAGCTAGTACGCTCCTACGAGGGATGCTAGTACTATGCGTGGCAGACACATCTCCTGGCCTAGGCCCTCCAAACCATCCCCATTACGTGGTCGTTCGCCGTATGGGGGCTCGACATGGTCGGGCCTCTGCAAAAGGCCCCCGGGGGCTACACCCATCTACTGGTAGCAATCGATAAGTTCTCCAAATGGATCGAGGCTCATCCGATCAATCGAATCAAATCCGAGCAAGCAGTGCTGTTCTTCACTGACATTATCCACAGGTTTGGGGTCCCTAACACTATCATCACCGACAACGGGACACAATTCACCGACAAAAAATTCTTGATGTTCTGCGACGACCACCACATCCGTGTGGCCTGGTCGGCCATAGGACACCCAAGGACCAACGGCCAAGTAGAATGTGCCAACAGCATGATCCTACAAGGCCTCAAGCCAAGAATTTACAACCTGTTGAAGAAGTTTGGCAAGAAATGGCTCGCCGAACTCCCATCGGTCATCTAGAGCCTAAGGAACACTCCAAGCCGAGCCACGGGGTTCACACCTTTCTTCCTGGTCTATGGAGCCGAGGCTATCCTCCCCACTGACTTGGAATATGGTTCTTTGAGGCTATAGGCCTACAACGAGCAAAGCAACCGCACCACCCGCGAGGACGCCCTCGACCAACTGGAGGAAGCCCAAGACGTCGTGCTGCTGCACTCGGCCAAATACCAGCAAGCCCTACGGTGCTTTCAAGCCCGACGCATCCAAAGCCGAGACTTGAAGGTAGGTGACCTGGTGTTGAGGCTAACACAGAGCAACAAGGGCCGCCACAAGCTGACCCCACCATGGGAAGGGTCGTATATTGTCGCCCAAGTGCTGAAGCCTAGGACCTACAAGCTAGCCAACGAGAAGGACGAAATCTTCACCAATGCTTGGAATATAGAACAGCTACATCATTTTTACCCTTAAATTTACAAGCATTGTATATATTGTTTCTCAGAATACAATTGAAAAGCATTCTTTAGTTGTTCTAATTTTTTGAGAAACCCCCCGAGCCCATCTGAAAGGTCCTTGTTTGGTTTTGGTAATTGAGTGACAACTTAGGTGGACTAATTGTGTTTATGTGAGATACACAGGTGATTAGTCCACAGGTACATGTGTGTGAGCAACATATGCCATGAAGGTGAAAATGGCTTGGAGATGTTGCAAAGCTCACACATGTGATGATGAAGGAGCTTAAATACACATGAGACATGACATTGAGTCATGTGATCAAGGTGGAGAAGATCAAGACAAGACTTGGCTTGATGGACCGGTTGCAAGCGTGAAGGGCAAGTCGAAGGCTTTGGAGTGATGGACCGCGTGGCGGTGAAGCTTGAGCAAGACTTGGCGCCGATGGACGATGGCAACGGTGAAGAGCAAGTAGAGTCAAGATCGATGAACCAATATGATCATGTGATGATATGAAGTGGATCATATCATTGTTGATCGTGTTGGTGCATGTGTTGCATCGACATTGGAGGAGATGGAATGGAATGCGCAAGGCAAAGGTATAACCTAGGGCATTTCATTTCACCGGTCATAGGTGTGTAGAGAAGTTTATGACCGGGTTTAGGATAGATGGCCATACTATCAAGAGGGGCAAACTTGTTTGCATATCGGTCATCTAGTGCCACTCGAGTGATCTAACTTTGCATTGTCGCTAGGATCGAGTGGCGTGGCAAGTTGAGTGGCTAACATCCGTTGGGAAATGATTGTGAAACTGCTAACACACATACACATTGTGGTGTACACTTGGTGGTGTTGGCACATTTACAAAGGCGGTGGTGTTTGTAGGGGTGAGATGGGTTTGGGTCCCTCTCTCCCTCCCGCCGAGCTTGTGAGGCGGGATTCGGCGCTTTCGGGAAAATGGAATGTCTATTTTCTATTGCGTCGGATGCAAATTCTTGTGGTTAGCACACTTGAGCAAGGGTGAAGAAAATGGAGAAGATGCTGGCGTCGGTCAACTGACCGGACGCTGGATCTAAATGCACCGGACGCTGGCAGGCTGCGTCCGGTCGCACTGATGTGGAGTGTAGCAGTCGCTGGAGTGTGACCGGACGCTGGCTGCGTCCGATCACGTTCGACCGGACGCGTCCGGTCATGCTCGGGAGCTTACTGGAAATGACCGGACGCTGGGGTTCAGCGTCCGGTCAGTTGAAGCTGGAGCGTCCGGTCAGGTCAAGTGACCGTTGGAACCGGGACACGTGGTCGTCTGTGGGTGACCGGACGCTGAGGTCCAGCGTCCGGTCAACACGACCGGAGCGTCCGGTCGTCCCGACCGTTGCCCAGTGAAGGGGTAACGGCTAGTTTAGCCCTTGGGGCTATAAATAGAAGTGGCCCTCGGCCATGGCTGGGGTGGAGCACCTCAAGGGACTTAGTGTCCATGCTTGTGAGTGCTTGGGAGCCCTCCATCACACATATACTTGATAGTGATCATTCGATTGTGTGAGTGAGCGATTCTAGTGCGATTGCATCGTGAGGTAGCATCGAGTGGCACTAGGTGATCGAGTTGCAAGCCGGTGGTGCTTGTTACTCTTGGAGGTTGCCACCTCCTAGACGGCTTGGTGGTGGTCTCCGTCGAAGCGCGCAAGAAGCTTGTGCGGCGCTCCGGAGAAGTGCTTGTGAGGGGCATTGTGCTCGCCCCGCGGGAGCCGTGAAGAGCAACTCTAGTAAAGCGTGTCATTGAGCTACCCTCACTCAAGGGGTAGGTTCTTGCGGCGCCCGACGTGCGGGCTTAGCGGGTGATGCTAATTAGCCGCCGAACCACCAAGTGAGCGGTCGACACAACGGGGACTAGCGTGTTGGCAAACACGTGAACCTCGGGAGAAAAATCATCGTGTCAACCTTGTTCTTCCCGTTGGTTTGCATCCCCATTACACAAGCTTGAAATTACTTTTATACATATTAAGCTTGTGTAGTTGCTCTTGTAATTAGATAGCTTGTGTAGCTTGCTAATTACCTTCTTGCTTGTGTAGCATAGAAGTAGCTCCCTTGCGTGGCTAATTTGGTTTTAGTAACCTTGTTAGTCACATTGCTTAGTTTGTGTAACTAAGTATTTGCGCTCTCTAATTAGGCATTGGTTGCCTTGTTATTGAGCATTGCTAGTGAGCTTAGTTAGCTTTGTGCTTTTGCTTACTAGCATGTGTAGGAGCTCCCTTGTCGCTTAAAGTACTAGTGGCCTAGGTTTGTGTAACCTTGCTCCTAGAATTGTTTAGGAGAGCTCTAGCTAGCCCGGCACCTTAGTTGCATAATTGTTATCTTTGCAAGGTGCTAGTGAACATATTTAGTGGGGTATAGTCTTGGCTAGACCGATAGTTTTAATTCCGCATTTGTATCGGTTAGCCGACGCGATTAAGTTTTAGAAAAGACTATTCACCCCCCCTCTAGTCGCCATCTCGACCCTTCAAGTGGTATCAGAGCCCGGTCTCTCATTTGTGGTCTTCACCGACCCGAGAGGATGGCGCCTAATGGGCTAGATGATTGTGAGAATCACATTTTTAATGGCACTAACTTTGCACTTTGGAAAAATCATATGCTTGATCATTTTCGTGCAAAGGGACCTAAATTTTGGTGGGTTGTCACTAGTGGTCTCTCCCATGTCTTGGATCATAGAACTCTAACCAAAGCTCAAAGAGTCCTCTATGAACTTGATGCAAATGCTTGTTGTTTTCTATTGGATGCTTTACATTTTGATTTGATGAAGCAAGTAAACTACAAAGGGACCGCTCGTGAGATATGGGACTCCATCAAGGACACCTTCGGTGATTCCTCCACATGGGATGATGGAAAATTCAAGAAGGAGGATGAGCCCAAGAAGGAGACACATGAGTGTGTTGAGCATAACCACAATTTGGTGATTGTGGAAGATTGCTCCACCTCATTGTCAAGTGAGGATGATGATGATCAATCCACTACAAGTTCACTTGACAAGGTTGATGATGATGCCACAAGTGTTGTAAGTGATGATGCTACCCCATGCACACTTGATGGTGATGATGGTTCATACTCAAGCCATGATGATGCTACTACAAGCCCATCCACTACACCACATTGTCTCATGTCACAAGGTGACACCAAGGTATCAAATGATAATGTGGTTGATCATGTTGATTCATATGATGAGCTTGTTAGTAAACTTGCTAGCATGACCATGTCTTTAGAAAATGAGAAAGCTAAAACATTAAAATTAGAAAATGAAAACTCATTTCTAAAGAACTCTTGTGAAGAACATAAGAAATTAAATAATGCTTATAAATCTTCACTTGATGAGCTTAAATTGAATCATGAGACACTACTTGCATCTCATGATGAATTATTAGAAAAACAAGCTTCTCTCATTAAAATATTTACAAAGAAACTTAAAAATAATGAGAGCTCATCACATGGGTCAAATGATCAATCACATGTTGTTGCTAACCCTTGTGATGTAGGCAAGAAGCATGTATCCACCTCTTGTGATGATTTATTAGATATGCCATGCTCTTCACATATAGATGCTTGTTCTACTTCTATGTCTTGTGAGACTAACCTTTCGAAGGAGAACAATGAGCTCAAAAATGAAGTGAAAAAATTGAGCAACAAGTTAGAGAGGTGCTACAACTCAAAAGTCACCTTTGAGCATATGATGAAAACTCAAAGAAACTATGGTGACAAGTGTGGCCTTGGCTTCGAAAAGAAGATGACAAAGGGCGAAAGAAAGAGAGAAAGAAAGATGAAGAAGCTACAACAAAGAAAGCTCTCTCATACCATATGCTTCCGGTGTCATGAAGTGGGACACTTTGCAAATGGTTGCCCTAACATTGAGAAGCTCAAGAAGCTAAAAGAAGAAGAGAGGCTTAAGCATGTCAAGTGCTTCAAGTGCGGCACTTGGGGTCATTTTACCTCAATGTGCCCAACCAAGGAATTGGTGAAGCAACAAGTGAAGCCTCAACCAAAGCCACAAGTTGAGCAAGAGAAGACACCCCAAGAACAAATCAAGATCAACCATGAAGATGGTGGTGATTTGGTGATAAAGAAGAAGAAAACAAGAAGGGGTGGAAAGGCAAGGCATCCAATGCAAACTCAAGATGCCAAGATGATGAGCAAGAATGAAGATGAGAAGAAAGATTTTGCTCACATCAAGTGCTTCAAGTGTGGAAGTATGGGACACTTTGCCTCTAAGTGTCCTAACAAGCTTGAGAAGAAGGCTCAAGCAATCCATGAGAGGCAAGGCAATGGGAAGCACCACATGAGCAAAGAAGAGAAGGCTCAATCAAAGAGAAAGTGCTACTCATGCCGGGAAAGGGGACACATGGCACATTCATGTCCCCTAGGTAAAATTTCTAAGCCCATTTCAATTGATGATCATGATATGCTTAGAAAGGATGGCAATGGTACCTCATTGGTTGCAATTGCAAAACATCCCGCTACTCATACTAAGGCATCGCCTAAGTATGTTGCTCCTAACTTGAGAGGACCCAAACTTATTTGGGTACCATCAAAAAGTGGATGATTGATTGTAGGTACCATCGGCATTGGAGGCTTGGTTCAAATGATATTCATCTTGTTGATCATGTAGTTGAGCCAAGTATTTCAAAGTGATGATCATTATCCCAATGCCATGACAAATTGAATGAAGTCCAAATGTGCTATAACATACAAGTGTAAATTTCAAGTTGTTGGTAATTCATTGGATATATTTGATGGCTTGCAAATATTTGAGTTGAAAGCTTGCTAATTGGATGATCATGAGCTAACCAAAGGTATATCTCTTGTTGATCATTTCATTTGGGTGCATATGAGTTGATTGAATTAGATAAATATGCAATGTTGCTTGCTATAAGATGATTGAATGGATAATTGCTTAGTAATCAAGTTTGGATTGATTTGTGTTGGATAAATTCATGAGATGACATTTAGTAAGTGATTTGAATGGATATATGTCTTATGGAAGTATTCAAACAAGTTAGTATCAAGTTTGATTCATATTTGATGAAGTATAGCTCAATTGCTTGAAATCTGTCCTATATTCAAAATCTGAGCTAGCTGTGATCATAGCCATGGTTGAGTGATCAAATCTTATTGGATTGGCATGAAAATTGGTGTACATGCTCTAGATTTATGGTATGAGATGCTGTAGAAATTTCATGGAAATTAGATAAGAAATGCTTCGGTTTTGGAGTGGTTCTTGTCAGCTATAGTGCAGCGGTTTTCAGCATGTAGCAGTGGTGGAAGAATTAAAATTTGGCAGTCCATATGAGATCAAATGAAGCTAAAATTTTTATGGCTGCTAGATAACTTAGTAAAGAACATCTCCACCAAATTTCGTGGTATTTGGATTTGTACTTTGAGAAATATGCTTAGTTCTTTGGAGAGTACAGAATCTGCCATAAAAGTGACAAGTATTAGATTGATCTAGAGTCACTTTGATTGAAAGGTCCTCAAGTTGGAAACATGTTTACAAGTGTTTGAGGTACCTAAATTTGGTTTTGAATTGATCTAGAAGCATGACAAGATATGAGTACAAGGCCATTTGATTGAGAAGTGTACTTTGCACACTTTTGGTACTCAAATTAGAAGGTCAAGATCAAATTCAAGATGAAGATAAAGTTTAAGTTCTAGTTGTGATTGGAGATCATTTGGTAGAAAGAAAAGAACTTAAACAAGAAGAAAGAAAAGGACTTAAAGAAGGAACCAAGGTTACTCATCAAGTTAAGTCCATCACTTGGATCAATCAATCAAGTCATTTCAAGTGAGTATCAAGAATGGTTCTTGGAGAGAGGTCACTTCTCCCTAGTGTAGGGGCTTGCCGCCTATGTGTAGGTAAACCAAGTGTGGTACTTGGAAGGCTAACATGGAAGTGGTAATCCGAGGAACATTTAAGATGCTTAGTTGAAGAAATCAAAAGGATTGATCAAGAAAAGCAAGCAACACCCAAAAGAGAGCTAGTCATGATATTTCAAGTGGTATTCTCATATTGATGCTCTCATGCAAGCTAAGATCAAAAGATGAAGCAAGTCAACCACAACAAGAAAGTGCACTTGATCATAAGTGGTATTCATTTCATATGGGTGAAGAATGAAATTCAAATTGGTATCTATTGGTCTTCACCAAGCTTATAATTGGACTTCACATTGCTATTGGAGTAATGAATTGGAATCTATGTGACTATCCTCTACTCCAACATAGCAAATGTATCATTGTAATGTGCATGATCATTTCATCCCTTACTAGTATGCGGTTAGTGCATATAGTACATACTTCATAGGATCATGCATTACAAATGAAATGTTTTGAAATTCATATCCTACCACTATTGCTTGAATGATTACTTGATCTAGTGGTTAGTACATGAATTTGTTCATGAGCTAGTGAACCCAAGTACTTGACTTAATTTGGATTGCCAACAAGTGACAAGTACAACATTGGCAAGATAACCCTTGCAAGAGGTGTGAAGAAGCTTGTCATTGGTTCAAACCGGACTTGAAAGCTTAGGCAAAACAATTTAGTTCAAGTCAATCATAGAAGCTCATGATAGTGATAAGAGTACAAGCACAAGACAATAATGCAAATGGATATCTAGTTTGTATGTTTTAACTCACAAGTGATATCCTATAAGTGGTACTCATGAAGATAGCAAATGTTCAAGAAATGGTCTTTATTGATAAATCAAACAAGTGGTTCCATACTAGAAGATTCTTCCCTCACCTACAAGAGCTTAAGTGCATAAAATGGATGACCCATGCATAGAATGATAAGATACATGTAATACAAGCTACAAGTTCAAAATGGTATCTACATGTAGTGTCATTCTAACAATCAAGTAATGTCCATCAAAAATGCAAGTCTCAACCATCTACCCCAAAGTGCATACCTTTGCATCAATAAGAAGCACACCTTTTATGGAAATTGATGACAAAGGGGGAGAAGTTGTACAAAGATATGAAGCTTGGGGAGAGATTGTACAATGGGAGAGATGAGATACAAAAGCTTAGGAGGTTGGACATGGACATGGACAAAGAGGGAGCAACATTGGAGAAAAGAGAAGGATCAAAATTCTTGGACAAGAGAAGCACATAAGTAGGGGGAGCAAGCTCATGAACTTTGATTGATTGCATTTGATATGTGCATAATCATGTGCTTGCTTGCATTGCATAAAGCTTTTAAAAATTCAATATGCATGCTTGTGTGGTGTATGCTAGTTGTAGAACTTGGATAATGATTTGATAACTAGCATGCATAGGATGATAGCTAGACACTTGGTATGCTTTTCAAGTAATGCTAGTACCTTGCTTTTAATGTTGATCTCACAAGGTATCTAGTGTTTTATTATCAAGTGATATCTAGCTAACCATGGTGCTAAGGATGAACTTAAAGGTACAACTCCGATTGGTACACGCTTCAAAGGTTTATTCTATACACCTTAGCATCATTTTGTAGTATTTACTCTCCCACAATTTCAATCTATGCATATGTGCAAGCCTCAAATTAAATACTCTAGCACATATGTAGGGGGAGCTAATACTACCATCTCGGGTTTATGGTACTTGTCCAAAATCATTTTGACATGGTAAAATTGCTTGGGCAAGCAACATGAATCCAAAAGAGCTTAATTTATATATCTTTGTAGAGTTGTCATCAATTACCAAAAAGGGGGAGATTGAAAGGTCCTTGTTTGGTTTTGGTAATTGAGTGACAACTTAGGTGGACTAATTGTGTTTATGTGAGATACACAGGTGATTAGTCCACAGGTACATGTGTGTGAGCAACATATGCCATGAAGGTGAAAATGGCTTGGAGATGTTGCAAAGCTCACACATGTGATGATGAAGGAGCTTAAATACACATGAGACATGACATTGAGTCATGTGATCAAGGTGGAGAAGATCAAGACAAGACTTGGCTTGATGGACCGGTTGCAAGCGTGAAGGGCAAGTCGAAGGCTTTGGAGTGATGGACCGCGTGGCGGTGAAGCTTGAGCAAGACTTGGCGCCGATGGACGATGGCAACGGTGAAGAGCAAGTAGAGTCAAGATCGATGAACCAATATGATCATGTGATGATATGAAGTGGATCATATCATTGTTGATCGTGTTGGTGCATGTGTTGCATCGACATTGGAGGAGATGGAATGGAATGCGCAAGGCAAAGGTATAACCTAGGGCATTTCATTTCACCGGTCATAGGTGTGTAGAGAAGTTTATGACCGGGTTTAGGATAGATGGCCATACTATCAAGAGGGGCAAACTTGTTTGCATATCGGTCATCTAGTGCCACTCGAGTGATCTAACTTTGCATTGTCGCTAGGATCGAGTGGCGTGGCAAGTTGAGTGGCTAACATCCGTTGGGAAATGATTGTGAAACTGCTAACACACATACACATTGTGGTGTACACTTGGTGGTGTTGGCACATTTACAAAGGCGGTGGTGTTTGTAGGGGTGAGATGGGTTTGGGTCCCTCTCTCCCTCCCGCCGAGCTTGTGAGGCGGGATTCGGCGCTTTCGGGAAAATGGAATGTCTATTTTCTATTGCGTCGGATGCAAATTCTTGTGGTTAGCACACTTGAGCAAGGGTGAAGAAAATGGAGAAGATGCTGGCGTCGGTCAACTGACCGGACGCTGGATCTAAATGCACCGGACGCTGGCAGGCTGCGTCCGGTCGCACTGATGTGGAGTGTAGCAGTCGCTGGAGTGTGACCGGACGCTGGCTGCGTCCGATCACGTTCGACCGGACGCGTCCGGTCATGCTCGGGAGCTTACTGGAAATGACCGGACGCTGGGGTTCAGCGTCCGGTCAGTTGAAGCTGGAGCGTCCGGTCAGGTCAAGTGACCGTTGGAACCGGGACACGTGGTCGTCTGTGGGTGACCGGACGCTGAGGTCCAGCGTCCGGTCAACACGACCGGAGCGTCCGGTCGTCCCGACCGTTGCCCAGTGAAGGGGTAACGGCTAGTTTAGCCCTTGGGGCTATAAATAGAAGTGGCCCTCGGCCATGGCTGGGGTGGAGCACCTCAAGGGACTTAGTGTCCATGCTTGTGAGTGCTTGGGAGCCCTCCATCACACATATACTTGATAGTGATCATTCGATTGTGTGAGTGAGCGATTCTAGTGCGATTGCATCGTGAGGTAGCATCGAGTGGCACTAGGTGATCGAGTTGCAAGCCGGTGGTGCTTGTTACTCTTGGAGGTTGCCACCTCCTAGACGGCTTGGTGGTGGTCTCCGTCGAAGCGCGCAAGAAGCTTGTGCGGCGCTCCGGAGAAGTGCTTGTGAGGGGCATTGTGCTCGCCCCGCGGGAGCCGTGAAGAGCAACTCTAGTAAAGCGTGTCATTGAGCTACCCTCACTCAAGGGGTAGGTTCTTGCGGCGCCCGACGTGCGGGCTTAGCGGGTGATGCTAATTAGCCGCCGAACCACCAAGTGAGCGGTCGACACAACGGGGACTAGCGTGTTGGCAAACACGTGAACCTCGGGAGAAAAATCATCGTGTCAACCTTGTTCTTCCCGTTGGTTTGCATCCCCATTACACAAGCTTGAAATTACTTTTATACATATTAAGCTTGTGTAGTTGCTCTTGTAATTAGATAGCTTGTGTAGCTTGCTAATTACCTTCTTGCTTGTGTAGCATAGAAGTAGCTCCCTTGCGTGGCTAATTTGGTTTTAGTAACCTTGTTAGTCACATTGCTTAGTTTGTGTAACTAAGTATTTGCGCTCTCTAATTAGGCATTGGTTGCCTTGTTATTGAGCATTGCTAGTGAGCTTAGTTAGCTTTGTGCTTTTGCTTACTAGCATGTGTAGGAGCTCCCTTGTCGCTTAAAGTACTAGTGGCCTAGGTTTGTGTAACCTTGCTCCTAGAATTGTTTAGGAGAGCTCTAGCTAGCCCGGCACCTTAGTTGCATAATTGTTATCTTTGCAAGGTGCTAGTGAACATATTTAGTGGGGTATAGTCTTGGCTAGACCGATAGTTTTAATTCCGCATTTGTATCGGTTAGCCGACGCGATTAAGTTTTAGAAAAGACTATTCACCCCCCCTCTAGTCGCCATCTCGACCCTTCACCATCGTGGGTCTCGACAATACAATGACACTGTAAGGGAGACTCGGCTCTGCCTCTGCAGAACCGAACCTCCCTCGGGGGCTAGATGGGGGATTCCCCCCTAAGTCCCACGCTCCATTTTTTAGTCGTTTTTTGAAAAATTCCTACGCCAAACCCTCTAGCACGCTCTGACGAATCGGTTGCGAAAAACCCAAGGACCGAAAGCCTGTCTCAGGGCTAGAAGGCCGATAGAGTTGCGAGACGGCCTAAGCCTCTGGGCTACAGCGCTCTCTCACCACCTTTTGCCTAGCGGACGGCTTAGGCTCCAAGGAAGTTTTTTGTGAAGAAATCTGATCAGAGACAACAAGAGGGCAAACGCTCGGAAATACAAGACAAACGATTAAGAAACACGAGTACTTCAAAAAGAAAGGCCTCCATGGCCACAAGCATTATGATACATAGTTAATTCCTATTCTATTTACATGGCCTCTTAGGCCTAGGTCATGGCTCAGGGCCTCCAGCGTCGGTAGACGGCGGAGGAGCGACCACCTCCTCTTCGAACAGCTTGACCAACGTCGTACCGGGGCCCTCCGCTGCCTCCATCAGCTTCGCAACCGCCTCGTCAGCCTCCTCGTCATCGTCAGGCAGGACATAGCCATCGCTGATGGCTTGGAGGTCAATGCCTATGTAGTGTGAGGCGATGATGGCCAGCGCGCGCTTGACGCCCGTATGCAGCGCTCCTTGGAGCCGCTCGCGCACTTGACCACTCAATGCAATCAGACGGCTCCCAAGGGAGCTGCCTGATTGAACCCCCTTGACCTCCAAGGCCTCGTAGGTGGTGCAGGTAGCACTCTTTAGCACCTCGTGCTCCCCGATCTTGGTCTCGAGCACCACCTGCACCGCGATGGAAGCTTCGACTGCCCGGGTAACCTCCGCCTCTGACTCTGCGCCACAGGAAACGGAATGGGGTTGAGCACAAAGGAAAATAAGCCAAATAGGGACGGAAGCCTATGGAACTCACCCTTGGCCTTCTGCTCCCAGCGTCGGGCCTCGACCCGAGAGGCCTTAACTTTCTCCTTCAGGCGCTGGGCCTCAACCCGAGAGGCCTCGACCACCCTGGAAGCCTCTCTCCCTAGCTCTGCATCACACTAGAGAATGAGGGGGCAAATAAAATGAGGGGAATAGGACTCACCCTCAGCCTTTCCTGTCTAGACCACAGCCTCGGTCCAGGAGGCCTCGACCACCGTAAGGGCCTCATCCAAAGCACCCTTCGTTAGCTGGTGCGCACTCTGCTCCGCTCCTAGCTGCCCAGCAAGAGCCTTGCCTGAGGCCATGGCTTCTTTGGCTCGAGACCTGAAGGCATCCCGATCACCGGCCACGCGGGTGAGATCCTCCTCCAACTCCTTGACCTGCGCCGCCAGAGGGGCGACCTGCTCCTGGGCCGTGGCCGCCTCGACCTTCGCATCGGCACAACGAAGGCGGAGGTCCTCCACCTCTGTGCTCCATGTTGATAGGAGCTCATTGGCGCTAGGAAGATGTAACACCCCGGTGTTACGATCTTATTTAGCGCCGCGATTTAGGCCTAAGTAAAACTTTTGAAATGAGTTTCTCGAATTTTTATTTAAAAGGTACGGGAAGCGATAAGCGAACCTTGTATGACTTAGTTTCACGGACTCGAATAAACGCTTAAGTTAAATAACGTAGTGCGTACAAATAATTGGGAAGGTCGAACGACGATGCTAGCGGACGGTTTGTCCTGTTAGATTAAGCAAGGAAAGTAACTTGTACAAATAAAATAAAATCCATTAATGGATAGAACGATATACATATATATATATAGAGAGTTTGAATCAAATTTAAATTCAAGCTTCGTTGAAATCGACCGTGTCGAGAGTTTTTCATTTGGCGGTAAAAACCTATCCTCTCTGTACAAGTTGACTGACTGTGGCTTGTTGTTTTCTTTCAATCAGCCTCAGTCTGCCGTGTTTCTCTGTCTTTGTTTGTCGCTGCGTCACTATTCCCTCTGCCTGGCGTGCATGCCGACCATCCTTGCTGCTGCCTGTCACGTCAAGTAATCAACGTTGCTGCTCTCAATCTCTGCTTCGCTTGTCTTGTCTGTCTTCAATTGTTTTTCCACGCCGATCGGACAACATGTTCGTCTGCTCGTCCTGGCCTTTCACCTCTCTGTTGTTTGCTTCTTGGATGCCCTGATGGCCGATCCGTGTAATGTCGTCGTCCCGCATTTTTCTTTATCTCACTCTCTCGGTGACTGCCCTGTCTTATCTCTGTCTTGCCTGTCTTGTCGCTGTCTGTCCACGGTGCTGCGCCGTGCACACTCTCTTCTCTCCCTTTCTTTTCTTCAACCGAGGAGGTGTTCCAGCTCCTGCTTTTCCCCACGCGGGCGCACACGCAGTCCTTGCTCGCCCTTCTCGCCCACGCCATGGCCGCGCCCGTGCTGCGGCGCCCCGCACGCCGGCTGCCGTCCGTGGCCGCTCGGTTCCCCAGCGCTCGTGCCGGCCATGACCGCGCACCACTCCACGCCGGACCGGCGGCTCCTCAGCGCTCCTCCTCCTCATTCTCTCTCGCACGCGTTGCTCTTGCCTCCGTCCGCTCCCACTCTCTACCGAGCACCGTGGAGGCAGTGCCTTGGTCACCGGCCGTCGAGTGTGTGCCCACGCGCGCGAGTCACCGTGGCCCACGCTGGAACTCCGGCCACAGCTCCGATTCGCGTCTTCCTTTTTCCCCATCTCTGCTTCTTCGTCGGGACACCGCTGCCGCGCATCCCAAGCCGCCGCAAGTCGCGTGCCGCAGCTGCTCAGCCGCGCGCGCCTGGGCCGCGTTGCCCCGCAGTGGCCACCCCGACGCCGTCCACCTGGCTCGCCCTCTGCTGCTGCCACCGTGGGCTCCGCCTCCACGGCACCGCCGAGCCTAGGCGCTTGCACTCCGCCTCCCCGGTCCCCTCTGATGCCGTAGCCGCCTGCTGCCGTGGCCGGGCCGCCACGGACTATTGCGGACCGGGTTAGGACCGGGCGTGGATGCAGTCGGTCACCGTCCTGCCGTGCAGCCGTCTAGCTCGCCTTCATCGCCGCCGTGCCGAGCTCCCTGCCGCGGCGCCACCTCTGCTGTCCGAGCCGCCGTGCCTCCTCCTGTTCCCCCGCGCGCCGGTACTGCAAGCACTCCCCCGTGTTGCCCTGCGGCACCGCCAAAGCACGCGAGCGCGAGTCCCCACGCCCTCGCTCGCTGTGGCCTTGCGCCACCGCGCCGAGCCAGCCTCCCCGCTGTGCTGCCCCGCCGGCGTAGCCCTGGCCGTGGTCGCCGCTGTCCCGGCCCTTCACCGCGCGCGGACCCTGACGTTCGCTCCCTTGCTCCGGCAAGCCGCACCACCGCTGCGGCCCTCCTCTTCCTCCTCTGCCGCGGCCGTGCGCCGTGCCCGCCTGCCTGCGCCCGTCGTCGTGCCACGCCTTTTTTTTTTGGGTGCTCTGTGGCCGGCCGCAGCGCGCCCGAGCCGCCGCACGCCACGGCCGTGTCCGCGCGCCATCACTAGGCGCGTCCCGCAGCGCCACCCCCTCAGTCGCGCGCGAGCAAGCCATGGCCGGCCGGTGCTCCTCCCCTTACGATGCTCTGTTCGGATATTGAAGAAGGAAGGTGAGGAAGGGTATAAATCCAAGAAGAAACTTTATACGGGGTTTTATTTGCGAAATACGTGACTTGAATGAATAGTACCTATTGGACTGCGTTTTTAGTTTCGATGTAGTACAAGGGCCGTTTAGCAAATTGCCGTCGCCACCTGGCGTCTGGGCCGCCAGCGCCTGGTTGGTGGGCCGCGCCGCTGCCTGCGCCTGGGCCACCCGCGCCGCGCGCTGGGCCAGCCTGCTCGGTGCCCACCTGGGCCGGCTTGCCGTCCTCCTTTGCTGGACCGCTCGCGCACCGCGCCTTGATGGGCCAGTATGTGGCTGCGGGCCTTTCTAGTTTTGAATTGTTTTTCTAAAATCGGTTTCTAGGTTAAATTGTACAATCAATATAAATTTGTATAGTTGTCCTAAAATTGTGAAAACAGTTTTGTTGAGCTCCTAAAATCCTGCTCTACCTGCTAGTATAATTTGTTCACATAGTTAGATAATATTCTTTGGAAGCTATATAATTAATTTAGGATACTTAATGTAGTAAAATATAAACTTGTAGGGATTTCCGTGGTAAATTAGTAATAGCGTTGGATCGGAAATCTTTACAGTAGGTTCCTAGCAATATTAGCTGCTCAATGTAATTTTTGTAGCTCTAGAATAATTAAGTTGCTAGATAAATAATAATGTCCTATCACGAATAAAGAAACATCGTTGGTTTATATAACTGAAATAGTTGTTGGGAAATAGCGCCTTATCCGACAAAGTGTATATGTAGCCTAAGTACGGTCATCGTTAGAACTAGCTCGTTCACTTGAGAGACGTAAAGCGTATTTATACGAGTCACGATTGCAGTCAATTAATTATATCTTTGCATGGCATTACATTGCATATCATAATAGGGACGTTGGTGGATCACGGAGTCGTCGGGAGTTGCTGGAGGAATGGTGCTTTTGGAGATCATGTCGCCATGATGGAAAGCTAACTTCTGATTATATTTTACCCAGGCAAGCCCCGGTGCACAACCCCTACTTTCTGCAGTTTAAATTATAATTGTGCATTAAGTTTTAAGGAGTTGAATGAAACCCACTTGCATATATATATCTTCATCCCATGAGTCTTACTAGTATGACAGGATCGTGTAGATTGCTATGCTACAGGACTCCGGTAGAAGTCGAGTGATTGCCGGTCACTCGCGAGAGATAGGAAATATATTATTGGATTACTATCACTTGGAAAATATGAAAATGGTGGAAAGGAAAATGGTGACCGGGCAGGGATATGGTTTGGGTATTGGTGGGTGTAAGAAGTTGTGTCGCCGCGGAGGCGGGTCATAGCTTGGTTACACCGTTTCTCCCTGTCTGGTCGATTAAGGACCGATCGTGCATATGACTCTAGGCAGGTCACAGACTTATTATCCCGAGCACATACTTGTGTATGGGCGCTTGGAAAGCTTGTTGCTCTCTTGTCGCGGATCTGGCTCTTTCCGGACCGACTGTCAGGGTTTTATTTTGGTGGAGGAGGTCCTTGCACCGCACTGAGTCCGGGACTCAGGGGCGGGGGCTTGGAGTCCCAGTTTGGACGGAGACTTGGACACCCGGGACAGGAGAGTGATGGGTTGGTCCTGCTTGTGCCTGGGGTACAAGCGGGGCGTGTGTTTTCGGGGTACCCAGCTGGGGGCATTGATTCGCGAATCGCCGGGCTATCCGGTACGGCTTGTCTACGGTTTAGCATCGTAGTAAGAACTGAAAGATGAAAGATGGAAGATGGACAAAGGAAATCTGATTGCTTACCACCTGCTTGAAAGTAGCACAGGTGCTTACATAGAATGGTTAGTTAATGAACCAATGCGGCTATTATTAAAAATCAAAGATAAGGACGCACGCTTAGTAATGCTTTCTGCAAATGCAACCCACAAACCAGATAGCCTTGCATATCCTTGGAGTCTTTTCTTTTCTCCTGCCGGGTAAGTCTTGCTGAGTACAATTGAGTACTCAGGGTTTTATTTCCCCCTGTTGCAGGTGACAGGTGGGCGCTTGAGCCGACCTTTGTGTGTGGATTCCTCCTGGTGGGCTCAGAGAGGATTTCCTTTACGCTGCGATCGTAGTTGCTATTTATAACTCTCATCAAATGCTTTTATAAATGAAAGTTTCATAATCTATTGCCGTAGTCTATATACCAATACTTCATCATGTCATTAATAGATGTTTATTTCCGTTGTAACTCTGTTCACATGTTTCTATTCCGTTGTTCAATTAAATTGTTTATAACTCTGATAACATGATTCATTCCGCTGTTATATTAATAAATATTATACTCTGATGTTGTATTAAAAGTGATGTAAGAAATGGTTACGAATGATGTAAGCTTTATTCTCTTATTTGTGATTCTGGTGGTAAAAATGTGGATTTTCGGGTTCTCCCCTGGGGTGTGCCCGACGGAATCGAGTAATTTAGTGTTCTTCCTTGAGTGCTTAGTGTCTAATGGAAGACAAGCACTCCTGTGAGGCATTAGATTAGGCGGTTCTGCCACAGAAGAAGGCCCTTCCACCGCTGAAGCTGGTCCCAGACGTCCCTCTCCCGCTGGAGAAAGACCGATTTCCCAAGGGACCGGGTCTTGAGCTCCTGGGGAAAATAGAACAGGGGTCAATCCCTATAAAGAAAACTCAGAAAAAGATCACCGCATGAGAAAAGAAAGCATGAACCTAGCAGGGCCACCTCGGCAGCCCCTCCTTGGGTGGCCGGCTCCTTTGGGTCAGCCCTCGCCGATGCCGTGCCACATTGTAGGGCGGCTTGCGCCTCCGCCACCCAGTGGGCGGTGGAGCCAGGGTTAACCTTGAGTGCTTTTAGGGGCGCCAAGGTAGGCACCTCCGCAGGTCGCTTCTGGCTAAGGACAAAACGTTTACAAGGTCAGCACAAGACAAAAGAACGAACGGAAAGCACTGCGGCTCCACCAAAAATACACCTACCTCGAGCGGGGCTGCAACCGCTTCGGCACGGCGACCCTTGTCTGCGCAGGCGGTGGCGGCGGCAGAGGCACAGCCTCCGTGTCCATTGGCACCGATTGGTCCTCGATAGACACCGACGCCCCCTCGGTCCTCTACGGGGGCAGTTGTGTTGCCCCCGTCGCCACCTGCTCCACCGGTGCCGCTGAGCCCACCAGGCTGACGGCACACTTGCCCAACGCCCGCTCCTTGGGCGTGTCGGCCTCTGCCCCAAGGCGGGCAATTGCCGACCCCAAGACAGCTCCTCCTCCTCCCCTGGGAGCGCCGGGCTGCTTGCCAACGCCCCGGGCACCATCTCCCCTATGTCAGGGAGATGGTCTAGGGGACCCCACCCCATCTCGCCCTCGTCATCCCCATCCGAGGCATCCATCGATAGCGACGACGACGGGGACTCCTCCAACGGGAGGCCATCCTTCCTTTGTTGCCGGCGACGCTCATCTAGTTTCTCGCACGCGAGAATCTGCTTCGTGCGCTTTGGCGCCTTGGTGTCCTTCCACTTTTTCTGTGCCTCGGCATGCGCCCGGTTGATCGCTCGCCGCCTCGTGTCCTCAGGAATGGGCAGCGGAGAGGCTCGCACGTCTCTCATCCCCTGTAGGAACGGTGATCGCGCATGAGGGAATGAGAAATAATGAGAAACGGAGAAGGCTCGAGGGCTGCAGCGGTGCGTGACTTACTAGTGAGAGGAACCCCCGTGACGAGCACATCGCGATGGGGGTCAGGTTACCACCCCTCAGCTTCGCCTCCACTATCTCCCTCACCCGGCAAAGAATTTCCTCATCGGAAAGGGTGGAGGAGGACATCCGGATGCCCTCGTTTGGCTCACCCGGCCTCATCTCGAACAGGCGCCGCCACCGAGCCATCAGTGGCAGCACCCTCCGACGGTGGAAGGCAGCCACGACCACGGCCGCAGTAAGGCCATGGCCCCGTAGCCTCTCTAGCCCCTCCAGAAGTGGCTGCAGCTTGGGCTGATCCTCCCTCGGGGTGCCGTACTTTCACCTCTCCAGGCAGCTCCCCACAATCCACCCAGTGTATGGGGGAAGTCCGTCGTCGTCGTTGTGGAGATAGAACTAGCTCGTGTACCATCGACAATTGGATGACGTGAGCTAGGCCGGGATGTAGAGGTGCTGGCGGTCCTGGCGCACTTAGAGAGTGCAGCCGCCAGCCCTCACCGCTTTCCCCCCGACGTGCCCATCGGCTTAGTGGTATGCCCCACCTGGAAGAGATGGAGCCACAACCCCCAATGGGGAGCAATCCCCAAATACCCCTCGTAGACAGCGACGAAGATGGCCACCTGCGTGATAGAATTGGGGTTGAAGTTGTGGAGCTCCACGCCATAGTAGTGCGGGAGCGCCCGTATGAACCGGTCCACCGGAACGCTGAGGCCGCGCTCGTGAAAGGAGACGAAGCTCACGACGTAACCATCGTGAGGCCTTAGCTTCGGCTCGCCTGATGGAGCGATCCACTTCGGCCTGTTGGTGTCCGTCACCGGACAAAGGAGTCCGCCGTCGATGAGCGACTGAAGCATCTCCACAGTGACGTCAGATGGATCCCAAGGGTCTGCCTCGATGACAACGATGTCACCGGCCATGAGTGCGGTGGAGGGTTCGAATGCGGCTGTGAGTTTGTCTCTCTCTCTCTCTCCCTGGCTCGCCCTTCTCCCTTCTTCTTCCCGGTGCCCGCTGCTCTAGCGATGGCTCAATGGGGGTAGAGCTAACGCAGGCAAGGTAAGGTGGGGAGGGGCGAGGTTCATTGCGTATTTATGCAAGGTAAAGGTGAAACGGATGGGCGATGAAGTTGGGGAAGTTTCCCCCAGATCCGGCGCGGTTAACCCCGATCCGATTTTAACACCCACGTGCCCACCTTTTTCTCATTAATCGTGGGAATAGTTACATCCCATCCGCTGACACCACGTCGCGCCCGACGGCTGCGGCAGTAGGTGTCATTCCGTCTCCCTAGAAAACCACCTCAAAAGGCGCGCCAGCCATTGCCGAGCCGATGGGGAAGACATTCTCCCCGCCCTATTCCTTTCAGATGAAGAAACCGGGCGCTAAGCCTATTATGGACCAGGGGTTCGAAGGCTAGGCTCCTAGGGGTTTTGACAGCCGCCCTAGGGCAATAGAGTCAGGGACGACCACGGGCGAGCCCACACAGGGCCGAGGCCCAAGCAAGCGAAACGCTTGGGATGCCCTAAGTCGTGTCCGAGATCGGCAGGGAGGTCTCCAAATGGGATCCCACCGTAGGGAGGCACCGAGCCACCGGGGCCCAGCGAACGGCCTCGGCACGCACTAGAGAAACCCTCCGGTACTCTTGGAGTGCATCTCTGGACCACTAGTCGTCCCCTAGCGAACGGGGCACGGGCCTCCACTCGGACTTACCCGATAATAGCTCACCGGAAGTGCCACCGCTCGTGCCCACCGAGGGTAGCCTAGCACATTCCACCCCTCCTTCCGAGCGAAAAGGAAGCGCGAGGGTCGTACGAAAAGCCAAGGGAACCCCTGACGGACCTCTTGCTCTATGCAGAGGCTAAGGGGCTCTTCCTGCAACCTTGCCGAGACCTAGCGACCTCGGCTCGCACTCGAGGGAGCTCGGCAAAACAACCCCTCCTTCCGAGCGAAAAGGAAGCGCGAGGGTCGTACAAAAAGCCAGGGGAGCTCCTGATGGCCCTCTCGCTTCGTGCAGAGGCTAGGGGGCCCTTCCTGCAGATATGCCGAGACCCCGCGACCTAGGCTCGCACCCAAGGGGGCCTCGGTAAACAAACCCTCACGCGCAAGGGGCGTACAAAAAGCCAGGGGAACTCCCGATGGCCCTCTCGCTCCGTGCAGAGGCTAGGGGGCTCTTCCTGCAACCTTGCCGAGACCCAACGGCCCAGGCTCGCACCCAAATGGGCTCGGCAAACAACCCCTCCGTCCAAATGAAAAGGATGTGTGAGGGTCGAACAAAAAAGTCAGGGGGACCCCTGACCGCCCTCTCGCTCCGGGCGAAGGCTCGGGGGCTCCTCCTGCACCCAAGACAAAGACAAATGACCTAAGCCCGCGCTAGAAGTTTCGTTACAAACACGATAAAGGGCATCGAGCCCGTTATGGTCTAGGGGTTCGAAGGCTGGCCCCCCTAGGGTTTCGACAGCCGCCCCAGGGCAACAGAGTCAGGGACGACTATGGGCGAGCCCACGTATGGCCAAGGCCCGAGCAAACGATCGCTCGGGACGTCCTAAGTCGTGTCCGAGACCGACAGGGAGGTCTCCGAATGGGATCCCACCGTAGGGAGGCACCGAGCCACCGGGGCCCAGCGAACGGCCTCGGCACCCAGTAGAGAAACCCTCTGGTACTCTTGGAGTGCGTCTCTGGACCACTAGCCGACCCCTAGCAAACGGGGCACGGGCCTCCACTCGGACTTACCCGATAACAGCACACCAGAGATGTCATCGCTCGCACCCACCGAGGGTAGCCTGACATATCCCCCCTCCTTCTGAGCGAAAAGGAAGCATGAG
This sequence comes from Miscanthus floridulus, assembly GCF_019320115.1. NCBI lineage: Eukaryota > Viridiplantae > Streptophyta > Magnoliopsida > Poales > Poaceae > Miscanthus > Miscanthus floridulus. The sequence goes on along the minus strand of NC_089585.1, from coordinate 17,125,749 downwards.
GGTCGCACAAAAAGTCAGGGGTGCCCCTAATTGCCCTCTTGCTTCGTGCAGAGGCTCGGGGGCTCTCCCTGCGACCTTGCCGAAACCCCACGACCTGAACTCGCACTTGTGGGCTCGACAAATACGATAAAAACTCCTCACTCAACACGAAAAAAGCCCCTGGAGGAGTAAATCCACTTCTCCAGGGCCTCGGGGGCTACACCCGACGGGTGCGCTCGCGCGCACCCACCGAAACATCAAGAAGCGAAACACAATCCCTACAGGAGCGGCTGCAAGCCAAGTCTCGACAAACCCTTAGGGAGAGTGCACGCACTCCCCCTAAGGCTCGGGGGCTACTGTCGGGTACCATAAAACGGGGTACCCCGAGCGTACACCAAAAGAGTCACTTAAACCCCATCAACAACGAAGCCAGAAGGTAAGCCGTGGATTAACCACCGGCCCCGTCCGAGCCCACCGGCTCTTCGCCTCGCCTTAGGCCTCGCACGGGAGGTCTCGACGCCCTGGCGAATCTCCGCCTCGCGCGAGAACCCTCGCGGGAGGCCTCGACAAGGAGCCCAATCTCCGTCTCGCCCGAGGCCCCGTGCGTACAGCCTCGAACGAGACAGCGATTCTCCATATCACTCGAAGCTGGCTTCGCGATAACCCAATGCCAGCCGCCTCCGCTCGTCCCCAAGGCCGCGCAACCACGCGCCTTTGCAGCACTCGTCCGCTCGGTGCCCTCGCAGATGCGCCGCCGCGCCGACATTTTCCGCCTGACGCCCTGCCTACGCGGGGGCAAAGGAGATCCATGGGCATGATGGGGCCCGCTACGCCAGATGAAGCCGGAAGAAGCCACAAATCTCAGCTCCTACTCTCTCCTCCCTTGTCTCGGTGGAAATTCCGAGATTTCTTTCTAGGATCTGGTCAGCTTTGGAGGCGTTTGGCAGGTGGAGCCGAAAAACGGATTCAGGAGCGTGTAAGAATCTGTACCAAACGCTGCCTGCCACCTCGCGCCACCGCTGGCCCGCTGGATCACGTCAGGCAGGCAGGCACAACACAAGTGTCGCAGCGGGCAGACAGACAGACAGGACAAAGGAATAATCAGCGGTGGTGGAGCCGAGCGAGGCCTGGGCTGTGCGTGCCTCTGCCCCTGTCCGCGCCAACGGAGAGGAGGAAATTCTCTCATTTCTTCTGCATGCGGACAGGATGAGCTCCAGTAGCGGGTCCAGCCAGGTCCGAAGTCCGATCCGTCCATCCCTGCATCCGCCGTTCCGATCCAGATCTGGCTAGGCTTGGGCTTGGCTACACCTACACGCGCTCGATCAGCTCCACAGAGCAGTGTCCTGGAGGTGGAGGAAATGGATATGGATTGATAAGCATGCATGTAAGATGAGGTGGATCATTCGAGTGTGCCGTTTGGTTGCTTGCTTATTTGTTTGTTTGCAACGATAGTGATAAGGCCACTCGTGCCAGACAAGTCCACAGCTAGTGTGCCCATTACATACCAATGCTGCATTGGATCCACCGCCGTGAATGATTGATTTGCCGACGACATTGGAGAAGCAACAGCAAGCTAGAACTGTAGGAGTATATATCCGGGTGCGTGTACACCTCACGCGATTTACGAACCATCGAATTTGGAACTCGCCGTGAGGCCGGGCCGGTGAGAGTGAGATACGCAATAACCCCCCAAGTCACTTTCACCGCCGTGAGGCCGTAATATATACCGTGTTAAAAATGGATCCCCGTAACACGCACTGTCCTTGGGCATCGCAGCAAATGGACACGCACACATGAACTGTACACTGTCCGGTATGCGATACCTGCAGCGGCAACATACACGACCGAAATGGACACGCACACATGACCGACACGGATGGATGGAGATTTATCCTTTTAGGGACATAGGCAGTACTCAATTTGCTCCGCATCATGATGATGATGATGGTGCATCCATTCCACTCCATTCTTTAATTTGGAGGGACAGACAAAAGACAGACAGCCTAGAAACACAGCAGTACATCCGGTGGGGGATGGAGAAGAAGGGCAGAGATGAGCAGCAGAACAAAGCAATCCTCACCTCGCTGCCTTTTTTTTCCCAGCTGCAGGCTTTTTGGCCGAGCTTCACTCCAGCTCCGGCGCAGACAGATCATCCTCGAAGGGAGCGAAGTGACGATGGGACTGGCTGGCATTGGATCCCATGCAGCAGCAGGGGGCAGGGGCACCGTTGGTTAAAAGTCTATAGTACTAGTACATCCATGCACGGCCGTTGCTTCCGGATCAAGATTTGGACACGTGCCACTCACCACTCTCACTCATCAGTCATCAGTCATCAGGACCAAAAGAAAGGCATTCGCTGACAGCGCACACTTGAGGAGAACGCTGTTAGTCTGTTACCTACTCCTACTCATCCTTTTTTCTTGGCCGCCTCCTTTTATTTTCCATAAGTACTTTGTTAAGAGATAAGCACTATCGGGTAATTGTAATTGGACTAGCTGCTAACTGTATAGGAGTACGCGTGTTTTCTCTCCGCTGTTATGTTACAGCGTAGGAGGGGCGGCAGTAGCAGAGTGATGCGATGGCTTCGCTTTGCAACCAGAGAATGTCCTCTGTCAGGCCTGAGTGACTGGTCGCTTGAACTTAACAGCACGGCTTATCAACTATGGTACAGTGTTTTTCTCTCACAACAAATTAGTCATCGATACTTTTCGGTCAGACTTTTCAATCAAGCGATCAGGGCAAGTGGCTTCGAGAAGGGAAAGGGCAGCACAGTCCTAAACACAGCGATGCTTGCCTGCTATTTGATCTGCTCTCCGGTGTCTTGTGTGCTAGGCCTTGTTTAGATCACCTCCAAATTCTAAGTTTTTTCACTCTCTTTCCATCACATCAATTTTTAGCCGCTTGCATGGAGCATTAAATGTAGGTAAAAAAAATAACTAATTGCACAGTTTAGTTGAAAATCATGAGATGAATCTTTTGAGCCTAGTTGGTCCACGATTGGACAATATTTGTCAAATAAGACGAAAGTGCTACTATTTATCGGGTTGAAAATATTTACAATCTAAATGTGGCCCTAATAAAGAAATGCTGTACTATGTGCATGGGGAGGCCTGGGGTACACATGGAGTGGGTCCCTCCGAGCAGTGGCCCGCACGTCGGTGTGACAGAGATCCGGCTGCGTCTGCTGTGTTCATTTGCTTCTAGATCTGCCACCCCACACTCTGGTGGTGTCACTCAGACTGACAGATATGAACATGATCCATGATCCATACTCCTACATTTGCAGAGTACTACTCCGTATGCAGGACGGACAACTTGATGTGGATCTCATCCCCATTCCATGTACTCATGTCAGCTCGATCGACGCTACCTAACAAAAAAAAAAGGCAGATCAGATGCACGCAGGATCCGATGGATGGTCGTGGCATCTGGATCTCCTTTGTTGCACTTTGCACCTTCACCCTGTAGGAAAATGTACTGCGGTATCTGTAGTAACAGATCATCATGCATGTAACAGGATTCCACGATGTGGTGTTACTTGTTTAAATCGGTTGTTACATCAGAAGTCACATGAGGTATCCTATCGAGTGTTTGATAGTAATAATAAAACAAATTACACAAGTCCTCGGTAATCTGCGAGACGAATTTATTAAGACTAATTAATCCGTCATTACCATATGTCTACTGTAGCACCACATTGTTAAATCATGGACTAATTAGGCTTAAAAAATTCGTCTCATAAATTAGTCTTAATCTGTGCATTTAATTTCGTAATTAATCTATATTTAATACTCCATACATGTGTCAAATATCCAATGTGACAGGGGCTATAAAGTTTTGGTGGGGGGAAATAAACGAGGCCCGCTCGTCGATAATTGAAATTTCGTACGCGACATAAAGCCGGACATGCAATATTTGACACGCAACTAATTCTGCACGCAACAATGTGCATGTGCTCGATCAGTAAAACTGTTGCCAGTACTCGGTCGGTACACAGGGAGCCAGGCGGCATGTAAATGCAATGCCTGTTGTCCTACGGCGGGTATTTGACGCACGGTACGGTGTCTCTATCTCGCATTGCGCTGTTGGCTTTTGTTGCAGTGGAAAAATGCATGCATGGCCATCATAGGATTCCCGGGCGGCGCAAGCAGAACGTGAGCCGCGTTACGTGTACAGGCAAGCAAGATCTCGTACGTCGTAGCCGCACACATGGCGCCATACTTCTTCTTCTTCTTTTTTTTTTTTGCCTTTGCCGGAGATGGATGGGTGCGTACCACTACCACCGCGGAGAACGTGCAAAGATACCTTGGCCAACCACCAGCTAGCCACCTGCCCGTCTTGCATTGCAAGGGATGAAGGGACGCTCAGCTCAGCTGGCTGATGCTGGCGGTTGGGTGGGTAAAAGCGGCCGCAACCAGAGATCTGGAGTGTCAGGCTGTGTTGCTAACCAATTTTTCTTGTGCGGTTGGTTGATCCCTTTGTTAATTAATGGAGACATGGAGTGGTAGCTGCATTGGATGCAAAGCATGGATAAAGTGAAAGGTATGTATGTACACCCATCTCGGATCCCAGAGCGATTTAGCAGGTTTATTATTCTTTACTTTTACTCCAAAAAACCACTACAAGTAGAAAGAATTAGCACTTGTTGGTTATTAGAATATTATATTACCGGTGCAAAGTCAGATCCATGGTGAAATGCGCGAGGCTCCATGCATAGTGCAAGAGGATAATGAAAAGGGACGGTTTTTTTTAACCGTCTCTCTTGCGTTCTTATTGAGACGGTTCTGCACCTGTCACTACATGGGTGGATTTTCAGATCCTTGAATTAACCGTCACTAAGTGACATCTCGAGCCGTCTCAAATTAGCTTCTCTGGCGCAGTGTCAGCTACCGGGCGTGGGTGCAAATCGAGATCCAGAAGAGAAGCAACATACTAATACTGTATAAAATTATATAGGAGTAGATAATGATGATAATGAAATTGTTATACTAGTGTACTCGTTCAGAGTGCATGTGCATGGAAGTAGCATAACAGGTAAGCGCTTGCAATGCACCGTACCTTTTTGTGGCTGTGTTAATTATTTATTACTCGTATATATAAATAAATATACCCGTTGCTGACATGGCTGATTAGAGCCTTGATTAAGTAGTTACTGCGAGGCAATTATAGTACTGTAGTAGTCTTTACTAACGCCGGGACGATCCAGTAACATGCGCTGTCTCAGTTGCCACTTGCCAGGCACACCAGCGGCAGGACGGCAGGGGAAGATTTGCGTCTGTGAGACGCGTCGAGAATGTTTTGGTTTGGGGACAGCAGCCGAAGCCAAGCCAAGGACAACGACACCGGCAGAAGAAGAGTACGTACCCGACAGCAGAAGCAGAGCCAGCAGGAAAATTCACGTCCCCAGGTACGCACGCCCTGTCGCGTTTTTACTGCCCACACGCTACAGGTTGCAGCAGCAGAGTCGTGCGTGATGCCGTGCGTCAGGAACGGAGAGAGCAGTTACATTTTTTCCCCTTTTTTTCTATTTTATATTACACCTATATACTTCCGTGTAACGCTCTGCGTCGTCCGTGCGTCCGTGTGAGGGGGGAAAACGTGTGAATGGCGATGGAAATGTCGTTGCCCAAGAAAAAACAAGACAAGAATCCTAGGTTGCATGCGTAATGCATCGGTGGCTCACTGTAACAGCGTGCGTCGCCCGACGTCCGGGCTTGGCACCCGTTTGACTTGGGAGCCCTGCCATTGATGGCCTCCTAATTTTACAGTGAAACCAAACCAAGTGAGAGCATATCCAGAACAGCCCCTACTCAAGCCCCAATACCTAAATATAGATGCCCAAACAAAAAATAGAGGTCCAGCAGGGCCTCTACTATAGCACCCAATTTTGTGTGAGCACCCAGATCTCTCCCCTAGCCCCAATTCCCATGGCCTCTAGGCCAAGCCCCGAAACGGCAGTTCCATCTGGGTTTTCCCCGCACGCGCGTGAATTCTTCTCCCGCTCGCCCCCTCCCTCCCGCCCACGCGCGACATTTCCCCAGCGCGCGCACTGCTAGGGTTCGTAGCGCGCGTTGCTAAGCCTTTCTCGGTCCTCTGCTCGCTCGTGGCGCCAGTTCCCGCGCGGATGCTCGTACACGCGCGCTACCGGATCGGCGGCAGTGAAGGTCGCCCGCCTCCTTCCCCTCCCGCTTCCCCTCCCCGGCACTGAGGAAGACGGGCTGGCATCATCCCCTCCTGCTGTCTTCGACGCGACTTCCCCTGGCGGCGCGGACTTGCCCGGCCCCCGCGACTTCCCGACGGCGCGAACTCCCCCTGCGACCGTGTCGTGTCTCAGTCCGTGACTTCCCGGTGACGCAAGCTAATCTGAAAGCCCCCACTCTCTGCTCCAGGTATGGCTCCGCTATCTGCTCCAGATCTGAACACAACACATTTGAATTGGGACCAAATTTATGTTTGAATTTAAATTTGAATATTTATATTTTTCATTTATTATTTTACGCATGGTGCTTTATTGTTACTCCCTTTGTCCCCAAAAAAATGCAATTCTGAAACAGTGTCATGTTTTAGTATACCAAGTTTGACCAATTATAGATAAAAACTATAACTATTTATAATATCAAATAAACACCATTAGATTAATTATGAAATGCATTTTTATAATAAATTGATTTGAAGCCACAGATGTGAATACAATTTACTAGAAACTTGGTTAAACATGAAGCACTTTAACTCGTACGTATACCATAGTTGCATTCTTTTTTTAGGACAGAGGTAGTATAGTTTAAATAAATTATTATATAATATGACGTTCTCAAATACATATGCATATATGTGAGAGGAAATAGAGGGAATTAAGAATATGGGCTTTATTTTGGGGGCTTCTGTTGGAATTCTGTCCAGAAAACAGGGCCTCCAAAAGTAGAGAGAGGATCCAAATAAAAGTAGGGGTCGTGTTTTAGGAGCTACTGGAGGTTACTACTAGGACACTTTTGTTAAGCAAGGTATGTAGTAGTAGGTGAAAAAAAGGTGAAACCAAACCAACAATAAATCCCCTGCCCCTGCCCCTGCCTGCCGCCAGAATCCAGAGTTGAGGTTACTAGTACTACCAGGACACTTTTGTTAAGCAAGGTATGTAGGAGGTCCAAAAAGGTACGGTTGTTACACAGACAGTGTGTTGATGTTGTTTCCTCCTATTTTCTTCGCAATCTTCTGCTCACCTACTCCTACCGAATGAATCTTTGGTGTGGGAAATACGGGTGAATGGTCCGATCGTGAAAAAAAAAATCTTTAGTGTGGACCCGGCAGCCTGATGATCCCCGATCGGCGATCGCCATTTATGTTATATAGTACTCCGTACAATATTGTTTTGACCTTTGCACTCGCACGTTACAAAATCTTAAATGCTAATTCTGAATTCCTTTTCAACCGGAACCGACTCCCCTTACCAAAAAAAAAGAAGAAGAAGAAGAAGAGGAAAACCATACGCTTTCCTTCTCTTACAGAAAATAAGTATGGTTTGAGTCAGCACATTGCACATATAGATTTTTGTTCTCCCTTTTCCTTTAAAGAATAATGTCTTCAATTTGTACCCGGGTGATACTTCTTCCAACACGCCTCAATTTTTTTGTTTTGTTTCCCTTTCTTCTTTCTATCTAAAAGTATATAAATGGAACGGGACAAACTAAATTCAGGTGAAAGTGAAACAATGCTCATCCACGTCCTGAATTTAGTTACTGTCAACTTTCATGAATTCGCTATGACTTATATACCATAGTTACGGTAATTATTTAGGTCCAATTTCTAGGTACAACTGATGCAACTAAAAGTTTAGGTGTGGGGAAGGAATATCTCATCCGATCGATTCTTACAACACCTTTTTATTTTAATTTTGGGTGTGAATCTCGTCTTAAAAAAACTATTTTTTTCTATAAAAACTAAAGAACATAGCAAAAGTTCAGAAGTCACCCCTCTTCCGGTCTTCCCCACCTTGTAGTCTCACTCACGGACTCACGGTGGCGACGTGGCGTTGCCTCCAGGCCCCCCTTCCTGCGCATGCCCCGCACCGGACGCGCGTACACCTACACCACCTGCGCCGCCCGCACTACGTGGCAACAAGATGCTCTCGATCCCTCTCCTCTCTCTCATGATGGCTTTCCCAGAAAACAGCTAGGGAGTAGGGACTGAGACCGATTCCTTGAGGCAGAGAGGCCAAGAGCAGGAAGCCTCCAACCGTAGATGCAACAGCCCATGTGAAGCGAGCGAAGGAAGAAAAGAAATCTTCGACTCTTCGTGACTTCGTCTCCTGGCCTTGTTTCTCTCCCTCCACTTTACCAGGGAGACGAGAACGAACCAGTTACAGTACCCTACCCAACCAACCCTGCCCCTCCATCACCTGTCGCCATGGAATGGGTCCCAACAACCAAAAGCTCCACATGGCTGCATGTGAATGCGAGGCTCCTTCTCTGCAGACAAGCGGCCTCTCTCCCCTTGGCCATGCACTGTGAATGTGATCTCTGCTTGCCATTGTCAACTGAAAAAACAAGTTCCAACTTGATCTTCTTTTATCTTTACCAGGCTAGCAGGCTGCAGGCAGGAGGAGGAATGTACCGTGATCAGCAGGCAGGCATGTCAGCATGTGGCGTAGCACAGGAAATTCAGAGAGATAAAAAGGACTGGCCTGGCATCGATCTGGGCCGCTTCTCAAGCCGGCTTATCACTAAAATCTACATTATTTTTCTCTCATAGTAAAACAGCTTCAGCCGGCTTTAATACCAGTCGAACATAAAAAAAAAAAAAAGAAACTAGTACTGACATACCCTGTCTTGGCCTGTTGGCCATTTCCCATGCACGTTGCTGCTCTCATGAATAGAAGATTCTCTGCACTCTGCGGCCCATCTATCTCCTCTCACCACAGCAGTCACTAGTGCTGGGGACAAAACAGCCCAAAGTACATCCCCAGCATCTCTATGTCTACCCACGTCTCTTCATCTCCCACACCTACCTGCTACTCCGGTCCATGGACGCATCCACGTCCACAAGATCACAGCCATAACAAGCTCAACTAATTCTCCAGATTTGATCCCCATCAAGCGTCACAACAATGCACATCTGGGTTATGAAGCTGAAGCTTCTACTGCCAGATCGAATGCAGTTAAAACTGGCAGATCTTCATGTCTGCACGGATTGTTTCTCCCATCTAGCGTCAGACTCAGACACACTTCTCACTTCTTGAGCTGTTCTGTTTGTTCTACCGACCAACTTTTGCGCTGCAATTGACACAGGAACCAATGCTACCATAAAGCAACGCACAAGTACAGAGCAACAACTGAGCTGAGACATGATCTTTTTTTTTCTTTAGGTGACTATAGTTCAACAAATATAATGAACAAATCTCTGGGAATTCTCTTTACAAGCTTTCTTTTTGAAACAAATCTCTTTACAAACTTTCATTTTTCCCATTCATCCTCCCTATAAATAGCACCCTTTTCCAATTCTACAATTTCCCCAAAAAAGCAGAGGAAAAAATTAATGAACCAACACATAATTTGTACGAGAGCTCTGTACCATGCCATGACCGCGCACCTGTTGACGCGTCGTCGCTGCCAATGGCGGACACCCAGATCGATCCATTTTCCGCCGCCGGCGACCGCCCCGTACGAGTCGACGCCGGTGAGGTCGTGGCCGCTGTCCTGTCCTGCACGCCAGGGTGAACAATACAACACAGTTGGCGACCAACTGAGCCACGGCGGCGCGGATCGGTCGCTGTCCGTCGATCGGGCCGTCAGCCCGCGCGGATCCGCTTCTTGGGCGGCGGCAGGGCGAGGAACACGGTGGTGAGGTCGCGCGCGACGGGGAAGAAGGTCCGGCGCGCCGACGGCGCCGCGGAGGACGGGAACTTGCGCTTGGCGGGCGTCGACGGCGGAGGCGCCCACGCAGGCTTCCGCGGCGCCGGCGGGCACTCGGCCGGCGCCCGCAGCTGGCTCCCCTCTGACGTCGGCGTCGTGGGTTCCGTCTCCTGCTGGTGCTGGGCCTCCTCCGAGTCGGCCTCCCCCTGCTGCTTCTCCGCCGAAGGCAAGGTCGCCACCGACTCGGCGTCCGGCGCCGGCGCCGTCGACGACGAGGCCGCCGAGGAGCAGGCGGCGGGCTCCGGCGCCGGTGGCGTGGTCCTGATCGGCGGCAGCGCAGGGTGGACGTCGGCCGCCGTGGAGCTCATCCTGCCGGCGCGCGCTCGGCCGCGGCCCGCGGGGTATCACGGGGCGACGCGGCGGTGGCTGCGAGGGAGGGAGGAAGTGAAAGTAAGTGGTGGTAGCGGCAAGCCGGCAAGCCGCGGAGGCTCTTAAATAGTGGTCGACGAGAGCGAGGAAGATTGGCTACGTTCTGTTATATTCCGGTTTATCTATGGTACAGTTTTTTTCTCGTTTTGATTAACTTTTCTGTGGGCCCGGCTTTATTACTACCTCAACTTGGCTACTAGTTTTGGCATGTCATTATGCCAACGTAGCCAGCATGGGTTTACAAAAAATAAATAATAGAAAAAACAATTCTGAAGATGTATTTTTGGTTTAGGTCTCATCAGCAGCCAAATAATGTCTGCATACCTATCGGAATCACTTCCCGTTGCAATTCCTACCGTTGATCCTGACATAACAGACACTACTAGTCTTTGCTCACTAACCGAAAGTGAATTTCCAAATATTTCCCTGAGCACACTAGTCTTTGTTCACTAACCAAAAGTGAATTTCCAAATATTTCGCTGAAGGTCCATTCTTCTCAAATTTCAATCTTTTACTCTATCTAAAGTCTTTGACATCATCATCACTTATGTAAGACCATCCTCTGTGGATTTTCTGTAGAAATGTTTTGCTAGGCAAAATTCCAGACCTTTCATAGCAGGGAACATAAATTGGCCTTTAACTGGTGTCTGGTGGGGTTCCAACTTCCAATTGATGGTGTCTTGTTCGTTTCGCTGAAATTTGGCTTATGCTGGTGTTTATGTTGAAATGCTATGAGAGGATCAAAAACACTATTCGTTCATTGAAAATTACTGCTGAAGTAGTGCAACAGAACAGTGATAAAGTATGATTAGAGCTATTACAATTTGGCTTGTACTGTTCATTTAAATTTATGTTATTACTTGTATTGTTGAAACTAACGATACATATGGTTTAAAAATAATTGATGTGTACAAACTCTAAAAACAACCATACAATCCTAGAGATAGAGGGTGATTAGAGCTAGTACAATTTGGCTTGTACTCTAAGTCTCTTCTCCATATACCTATAAATGTCTGCTCAGGGCCAATGCAATTAATAACAGATCAATGGAATTTTCTATCCATACCCACTGTTTTTCATATGACATCAAGAGCCATAGATTACTGTCCTTCAAACTTATACCTTCCATTTTCGCCGCCCCAGGGAGATATATCTCTAAATTCTCCCTAGGGCCGGCACTACATCCGTTGGCTAGAAACCTGTCCAAATAAGATAAAGATTAGATTAGATATTTTTCAAATATCTCCCCCCATATGTACCTATAGATATCCTCTAAGGGCCAGTGCAACCAATACCATATCAATAGGATTTTCTCCATACCTAATACTTTCCATAGTTTTTTTTACAATTTTACTCATTGGCCTATAACTAAAAGATTAACCCTAATAAAGTTGTTACTATTCTTCATTAATGTTAATTTGGACAAAGCAAGTGCTTTTGTATCATAAATATCAATATCTTTGCATATGTATTTTTGAATATGTTTATTATAAAATATTTCATAATTAATCTAACGATACTTATTATGCATCATAAAGATCATAATCTTTTTAATATTTAGTTAAACTTGAGATTGTTTGACTTCTCAAGAATATGATACCATGTCATAAAAATTGCATATGTTGCAATCTATTAAATATAAATTAAACTATGATGAAACTCTATTTAGACTGGTCTAAGTCGCACGTATATCAAGATTTAAACTTTAAAATCTTTGACCAACCATTTGACTAATAAATTTTAATTACTACAATATAATATAAAATTAACATTGTTAGATTTATAATTAAATGTACCATCTAATTATCATAAAATTATAAGGACGAACAATATATAATATAAAATACAAAAATAGTCGAAGTGTAATTTGAAAAACTGCGTCATACCAAATTGTGTCTTATAAAAGAGAATGGAAAGAGTATTTTTTCTTATCTTTTTTTCTAGTTGTTCGGTCATTATAAAAAAGAAAGAAAAGAGATAAAAAAAAGTTGGGTGGTTTATTTGAAGTAGTTTGCGCAGTCGGCTTCACAATAATCAATGTCGTACGTGGAGCGGCGTACGTGTTCGTGTCCGATGGATCTCTCGCCATCCCATCTATCGACACCTACCTAGCTATTTTTCTTTGATTTTTCGGGATGGATGATCGCCCTATTTGTTTAGTCTGGATTGGTTTATAAGCCATGACCGAAAGTACTGTTGACTGATTTGGTGAGAGAGAAAAATAATATTCGTTGGCTGATAAGTCATAGCTTATAAGTCAAATACGATCGAGCGAACAGACTTGATGAGGATGATCAGTAGAGTAGACTACGATTATGGAGTAGGATTTGCGTAGACGGAAACGTCATCGCACAGGCGTGACCTGACTTCGAGTCATGGATGCAAGACGGCTAACCGATCCACTCAGCGACCATGCACGCAATGACGGACGCCGTTTCAAAATTAGTTATTCCACGACTGCATTATTAGCTCGCCAAGCTAGTGGCGGAGTAGGGGGCCGCGTTTTGGTATACCAATGATAACAACATATGATAAAAATATGCGCGTGTATATACAAATATATGTATATTGAGTTAACAAGAGTATAAATAAATACCAAATCAATATTTGTTTTGCGATACAAAAGAAAGTTAAAAGTCTAAAATAATACTGAAAATTATAGCAAAAGAAAAAATTAAATAGCCCTAAGTCTCTAATCTCTACCCAACTAGTCTAATTCATAGAACAAAATCATTGTAGTAACTGGAATAAAAGAGAGGGGAAAGATAAAACACTAATTAACGTCATAACTAGCTAACTCGTCATATATTATGCAGATCAACTAAGATGTTGTGTAGGAAAAACTACAATAATAATAATAAAAACAACATAGAGGGAGAATATAACATAAATATTAGACATAAATCACATAGATATCAATAAAGACTAACACAAAGAAGAGATGATAAATAAATACAACACTGGGGTACTAGGAAGGTTGGGGGGGCTTCCCTTCGTCCCTGCCCACACACCAATAACATATGACACAATTTTTTATTAATATAATCTTACATTTTTATATATTTAGTGAAAGGATATAACAAAATTATTGTTATATGGCTATTAATATCTTCTACTCCCATCGTCTAATAAAAAATGTCATTCTTATTTTTCAAGAAGTCAAATATTTTTAACTTTGAAAATATATATATAAGAAAAATATTAATATTTATAGCCCATAATTAGCATTATTAGATAGATTGTTCAATATATTTTTTATAATAAACTTATTTAGAAATATAGATGCTACTAATATTTTCAAGAAACCTAGTCAAACTTAAGACCAATGCGAATTTCATAGCAACACTTTTTATGAGATGGAAGGAGGAGTAGATAATAAAATTATACGAAAAACAACTAGATAATAAAATTATCTCTACGAACATCTCTGAAATACTAATTCGATAGACCTCGAGATTTATGAAGTCACCATGAAGCCTGTCCTCAATGGACATGTCGCATACCTCTGAAAGAATAGGGTCTTAGATTCTAGAATGCATATAAAAAAATGTGAGCAATCATGTTAAGTCGATGAATTAACCCAGACAATACCATGAAAAACCTAATCAGTTAAGCCACGCTCAGTTTTTACAAGTTGGTTTTTTTTTCTGCCGGCCCCCTATGTATAATTTCTGGCTCCACTCCTGCCCTCAATCCTCATCCTCTCTCTCGATATATATGTGTGTATGTGTGTGCGGTTGTTTGTTTTATCCTTGATCACTAGGCTTGCAGGAGAATCATATATATACTTGAATACCCTTCGAAGAGTACATACTTCTTGTTGGCCTTTAACCTGCCACCACCTTAGCCATAGCTTCTTATTTAGCCATCCCTAATGAATTTATCGTCGTCTAGCTGTCAAACGGTATCCATTGATTATTAATTATATATTTATATCTCACTCTACATGTAATGACTTACTATAAGAGAAATACATTTTTTTTCCCATTTGCATAGGCCGCGTTCGGCCTGCTAAAACTTGGCTGAATTGGCTGAAAAACACTGTTCTGGCTGAATTCTTGTGAGAGAAAAATATTATTCCGGCTGAAAAAACGAGCTGGTTAGTGTGGATTATAAGGTAAGCCGAACGGGACCTATATTGTACTGGTTATTTTCAGTTGAGATCCATTTATTTGACTTCTCTAATATTCTTTTTAGCTACAAGGACTTTTCCCTTGGCTGTCTCAGTGTGCCAGCATGAAGAAGGGTTGCCATCTTATTGCCTCTTATTGCCATCTAATATTCTGGAGCTAATCAGACAATTGGTGAGCATGAAGAAGGGTTGGATGACAATTCCTTTCAGACACCAGCATGCGCTTTTTCCTGAACTTCCTGTACCTATTACGTCTACTACATGCTCATTAGCAGCGTGTTGCTTGCTTGCTTCTTTTTGCGATGATGTGCTTTGCTTGTGACAGTGATATATTGTTTGCATGTGCTCACCCTATGCACCTTGGGGACCGCTTGCGCCACTGCCACCAGGCAGAACCAGGGGGTAAGACCAGCCCCAACGCTACAGGCTGGGCTGTTAGCCCCAGCCTCCATGTCGGCACAGGGAGCAACAGTAGCCTCGTCACGCGCTTTCACGGTTTGTGAGCAAGGCCAGTAATAAAAGTCTGACAAAAGCTGAATCTACTTTTTACAAAGAACAACATCTTGCAGTTGGAGATTTGTAGTCAGGCCCAGTTTAGTTTGCCAAAAATTTTGCAAAATTTTTCACGTTCTTCGTCACATCGAATCTTTGGATGCATGTATGAAGCATTAAATATAAATAAAAAATAAAACTAATTACACAGTTTAGACGAAATCCACGAGACGAATCTTTTAAGCCTAATTAGACTATGATTAGACACTATTTGCCAAATAACAACGAAAACACTACTGTAGCCATTTTGCAAAATTTTTTGCATCTAAACAAGGCCTCAATTGATGGCTGTCTACATAGCATATACCTTTTAGCTCAGGCATATGGTTTTGACAGCCTGCGTTGGTGCTGCCCTAAGGGGCCGTGCACAAGCTCCCCAAAAAAAACATTGAAAATTATTTAAATACCTCTATAACTATTGCAATGCACATCATCACATTTTATCCATTTGTACTCATCTGTTATTATAATATTATAACTTTTTGTTATGAATATTGACTACATATGTAAGAGCATTGAAAAAAATCGTTAAGACATACACTTATATATAATAATTATATTTATAAAATGTCATCATGTTTGTTCGGCCTCTTAAATCAAAGTTGCTGGTTCCGCTTTTTTGAATTTGAAATTCCGCTATATACGTATGTATGTATGTCCATCGAGTGCTTGCGATGAAATGCATGGTGGGTTTGGGAGAGCTGACAGCGCCCTCCAATTATGGAGGAACTGCGAGCACTGCCACTGGCTTGGACGAGAAGATGGAGGTATCTCTTGTCAGAGGAGGACTCGAATGGATAGGAAGGGAAGGTGGGCCAGGTTCCCTTTGAGCACATGGCAAAGCCGGCGGCCCACCGCACTCGGTTGGCTGGCAGCAGCAAAGGCTGATGGGCCCTGCGGCTTGTGGGCCCCTGAATGGGTTCTTCTCACCAACGAAAATCGATTTATTTTTACCGTTTGTAAATGCGCGCGGTGCCATTTAATCGCCGTTGCTTATGGACACGGCACCGTTTCCCATTTACTCTCCTTCATTAGTTCACCACTTTAAATTAAATTTATAGTGTAAATCGTATTCCCTCTATATTTGAATAAATAGATTCATAGAGTTGTCTTAGGTCAAACTTTTTAAACTTTGACCGAATTTCTAGAAAAAAGTTAAGACCTATGGTATTAAACTAGTATTATTATATTTATTATAGAATATTTTTCATAAGGTGCTCATTTTATGACATAGATATTGCTACTCTTTTCTATAAAAAAGTTAGTCAAACTTAAAAAAGTTTGACTCCCATAGATTCTAGGAATTGATTTATTTGGAGACGGAGGGAATATTACGTTTGGGGTGGTGGTCACAAAAAATATGAGCTATAAGACCGGTCACAACATTTAATACTATGATACATCATCATATTTGATGACTTAATAGGTTGATTATGAACAGAGATAGAGAGAGTTTCACAGAATTTAGTCCGGATGAAATCTATTGTCACAGTTACTAACACAAAAGCTAACGTGGCAGCCTTGGTAATCACACGATGAAAAATTGTCGGCAAAAGATGATTGTTATTTTTCCTTCGTATTACATGAATTTTATTTATACGAGAGCTGGCGCTTGATGCAAATTGAATTAACGTCGTGGCTAGCGCTCGGACATTCGGGTGCTAGCCCCGTCCGAATGCAGCTCCGACGCTTGCACCCGCGTGGCATCAGATGCCCCCGTGCTCGCATCAGATCCCATGCTAGCGACCACATCTGGTTGCCCGCGACCCATCCCACGCCAGCGACCGCGTCCGGCCACCCCGCGAGCCGTCCTGTGCCTCGATCCTCCTCCGCGCTCTGTCTCGACGCGCCCCTTCCCCGGTCCTAACGTCTCATCTCTGCATCATTCGTCCAACTATTGCACATATGCAGTATCCTCTTAAAACATACTTGTAATCCAAATAAAACACATGAAACATGCGTCTGAAACTGGTGAAACATTTAGAACATACATTTGCAACATACGTCTGAATCCGAAACATGTGGAACATACACTTGAAACATGCGTGTGTAGCTATTGCAACACACACAACATCACATCCTTATTTTACATCATCCAGATGAAACACATGAACATAAAGATAAAACACGTGAAACATACGGTTGCAAAAGGCTCGTCGACACGGAGCTCGACGCCGGCGCGGAGTTCGATGCCACGGAGTGACGGGTGGTCGCCGATGCGAAGCTCATGCACGTGCCTCGGCAGTGCCCGTAGCAGGCGGATGGGTGCGCGGCCGTGGCGTGTGGCGCTAGTCTAGGTGGGAGGCACAATTCCGAGCAGGAGGCGCGGTGGAGGCGGCAAATCCGCGTCGACGACGAGCGGGAGGGCAACGAGAGGGAACAAGCATCGCGGGCGGGGTGTGCATCACGAGCAGGAGCGAGCGGCTCGAGTCGGAGCAGCGAGGCGGAGTGGGGCGCATGGCGTCCAGACGGCAGGACATCCGCGTCTAAGCATTAGCGTTGAATTAAAGGCTCTATATAGTTCATGCAATTCTTTATCTTAGCCCCAGGCAGGGCCGTCCCGGGAAAATTCAAGGCCCTGTACCAAGCTAAAAAATGTGGCCTACTAGTCGCTGCATGTTCAGGTTGCCGTCAGTTCCTCACGCTCGATGTCGATCGCTCGTGATACGTAGCCGGCAGCCGATACGGCATCAGGGCGATGGTGGCAGTAGGGGACGAGGAGACCGAGACCTAACTGCTGCGAATTGGGATTGGCAAAACAAAATGATGCCCACTGTCCAGCGGCCGGCCAACAAATCATTTTTTATTGGGCCAAACTGTTGCTGTGCAAGCTACCGTAATAGGCTTGCTAGCTAATGGGCCAAAAGCCGAAGCTTCAGCTGTGCTGATCTATTTAAGTACTCTATATTTGGAGGCCTACGAGATTTGGAGGCCCTGCGCCGTCGCTCATGCTGCACATGCGCAGGGACGGCCCTGCCCCAGGACACCTCTAATAGGCATCTCTAAACTAGTATTAGATGGCACACGAAGAAAGAGAGGGGACAAAAACCTTTGAGCAAGCATGGATAAAAGAGCTAAGCTCTTTACACGTACCAATGCATGAAAGACATAATTCATTTATTTTTCTCTTGACACAAAAAAGAGTATACGAATAAATAAGCAACTTACACGTGCTGCATACAATATGAGATAGAATCTTAGAGACGGTACATTCATGACTCTTATTATTGGAGGTATCATTGGATGTCATACTAACATGCATGAATAATGATGGTGACTAATACGGATAACCACTTTGAGAATTTGCATAATTCAGATATAGTATAAGCATATAGTCCTATACTTTTTTTAATAGACGAATCAGAAGTGAGTGCTTAAACTAGTTTAGCAGTCAAATAGGTTGTCGATTAAAGCGAGACGAACGTATCGGATCACGACTTAAGAAAGGAAAGCCCGCGCGCGGCAGGAGATGCATTGGTCACACTGTCATGGCATGGGTCCCATGTGCACATATAGACATGGACGTCTTTATCACGCTTGACGCATGTTCGTTGATGCTCGGCGGATGGTCATTTAAATTTGTCTTCCCACTCAAGCCCGTATGCTTTAACAGATTGGAGCCCGAATGGATAAGTTGGACCACAAACTTACGATCATACACGTGTACATTCATGACTAATCTACTCAATTCATTCTAAATTATAAATCATTTTGATTTTTTTTAATATGTATCTAGATAGAGCATACATCTAGATACATAATACACGCGAAAAGAAAATAGGACCTGAAATGTGTAAGTACAATTACGCTAAACACGTCAGGAGTGTGAACATATCAGCATGTTCGCTTGTTGGTTTCAGCCAGGGCTTATCAGTCAATCCATAGTGTTTTTCTCTCACAACAAACCAACACCAGCCGCGCTTATCAGCCAAAAAACCAACCAGCGAACAGGCTCATAAAAGATGTGCAACACTGAAAACTGATGGACTAGAGCAATGAAATAGTACTACCAAGTACTGGTAGCCGTATTTGACTAGAATAAATGTCAAAGTTTATAAATTTGGACTAACAATTAGTCAAATTATACGTAAATTTAGAGCATAAAACTTGCATCAATAATTTTGCATTTAAAGAACCTCTGAGATGATATTATTTTTTTAGCAATTAACTACATATTATAAGAGAAATCAAGGGATAAAATATAATTTATATGGTTTTTTCTTTGATCAAATACTACTACCATTTTTGGACGAAGGGGCCATAGTTTCCCAAACAAACACATGGGTCAAACGTGAATTAGCTGCTCAAAATAAAAGGAAACCGGGAAAGCGATAACTGGCGTTTCTGGGCGGTCTCTGTTTCGGCCCGGACAAGCGTCGGGACCACCCAGCCCATGAGTGAGAGGGGGCGCAGAAGGCCTGGGCCAAGCCAACTTTTTCGGCCCGTGCCATGGTGGTTTTGTGGTAGACGTGTCAAGCGCTAGCAGCTGTTTTCCCTTGTCCTCCCGGACCTCCCCCCCTGTGACACCTGTCAGTTGTCACACTCGTTCTCACCACACTGCTCCAGTGTGCAGTGGGCTGGTCGAGTCGTCGACATCCTTATCCTGCATACCAGCAGCGCACAAGGCCGGTTTGCGGCAACCAATCCAAGCAGAGTCTCAATCGATTGCTCCACACCACAAGCACAGTCAGTCCCGTCCCAGTTTGCTTCCATGGCGGCGAAGGCTAAGACCGAGCCTGCAGCTCCAGCCACGGCGGCGGCGGCAGCGGGTTTGGGCCTGGCTTCAGGGGAGCCGCCGCAGCAGCAGCAGAAGAAGACGGTGGTGGTGGTCGCGGTGGACGACAGCGACCACAGCTACTACGCGCTGGAGTGGACGGTGCGGCACGTGGCGGGTGCCGGAGGCATGGCTGGCGGGGCCGCCGACCTCGTCATCGTCCACGCCAAGCCCTCGCCGTCCTCCGTCGTCAGCTTCGGCGGCCCCGGTACGTCGTCACCTTCCTCCGATCTCCTCTCCTCTCGGTCGCCTCACGGCCCTCACCTCGCCTTTCTCTGTTTCTGTTACGATCGATCGATCCATCGGTCAGGAGCCGGCGAGGCGATCAGGTACGTGGACGCCGACCTGCGCAAGATGGCGGAGGCCGTGGTCGACAGGGCGCGCCGCGTCTGCGTCGCCAACTCGGTGCACGCCCTCATCGAGGTGGTGGAAGGGGAGCCCCGGTCCGTGCTGTGCGGCGCGGCGGAGAAGCACCGCGCGGACCTGCTGGTGGTGGGCAGCCATGGGTACGGCGCCATCAAGAGGGCGCTGCTGGGGAGCGTCAGCGACTACTGCGCGCACCACGCGCACTGCTCCGTCATGATCGTCAAGCAGCCCAAATCCAAATGAAAATGCCAGCCTGCTTGCAGCTTGAGCTTGCACTTGATGATATTGCCCAGTGCCAGTGGTAGTACGATGTATTGCACTTGCAGCGTGCAGCGTGAAGCGTGTGTCCTGTGTTGTGTTGTTGTTTTGACACATCTGGATGGACGGTTTCATCTGCATTGTCAGCATATGTGTCCAACAATATTTAGTCGTCTACCTATTGTGCCGTCTTGTATATTTCCCGTGTCAATTGTCATGTTTTCCGATTTCCTTGTGAGTTGCGACACCAACTCTCACAATGTGGCAATGGTTGGGCTAACAATTTGAGAACCAATGGTTCACGATTTTTCCAATAAGTTGTTGTGATTGGCCCAATCGACCATTATCAATGTATCATGCAATTGCTACTGGAAATCAACATATTTTTGATAAAACTTAGTCAAAGTTCGAGAGCTTTGATTTAGGACAACACTAAATTGAGAAGTAATTTGGAATGAAGGAAATACATACTATCGGTTCATACCGAGCCATTCGTCATTGGTATGCTCGATGTAGAGACTAGAGAGTTTTCTTTTTAGAGTTCAAGAGCATGACGCCCCGGCCTTTCAATTATTATCAAAAGACCAAAATCTGTTACAGCTCAGGATTATCCAAAAGAGATCCCAGCTCCAGCCGGCAGCGGGAATACGGGATAAAACCACAGAGACCACAGCAAATTTGAACAAAAGGTCTAACGCCAGAACCATCGACATAAAGAACTAACGAGCTAATCGAGCCTATTACATGTCTTTGAGATCTTCATTCAACGCCCCCCACAAGACATTGCCGGGGCCCTCTTCATCACAGATAGATCTTTCGTAGTAGAGACTAGAGAGTAAGCATGGTCACGCGCCACTGTGCATACCTTGTGTGACGTATTTCACAAGGAGAGCAGCGACGGTGACGAGCTCACTACCATTGCTGAGCTGCTTGGCATGAGAGTAGGCGCTGCATCGGTAGCCCACGTGTAACAGCATCTCCAACCACACTTGGACGATCATCTCCAGCATGTCACCGGTAGATTTGCCTACTAAGCGATCCTCGCCGATGAGCTTCGCACCAAGTTCAGCTCCTGTTTCCCACGTTGCTGCATCATACCTGCCTAATACTTCAATAGGAGGTTGAAGTGTAATGGGAGGTGATCCAGTGCCCAATGTGTCCCCGAGGCGCCGTAGTGAGCTGGCCAGATCCTGGGCTGATTTGAATTCCAGAGCAGACAGAGCATCATTCTTGCGTTTTCCTTTTGGGGGCAGCATTGCATAGCACATCTGGGCATAGGCATTGCGGTCAGCGGAGGGAGGCAACATGTAGGGACGTGCTACGAGGAGGAAAAGCATGTAATTGGAGAGCGCCTCGACCGCCTTGGAAAGATCAGCCTGTGCGTCGTCCTGATGCCGACCAGTGCCTTTTTGTTGCTCCTTGTACCAATAGAGGTAGATGTCGGTGGCGAGGTGCCAGACGAGTATGCTCTCCTCTACACCCCAGTCCAGGTCATCGTACAGCCCCCACCTCTGCATCGCCTCTCGACCCTGTGCCATGATGATTTCATCTGGGTTCCATTTCTCATCTGGGTTCCGCCTTACATTCTTGAGCAGTTGCTTCACCAACAGCTGCTCGATGGAGGCGGAAATGGGGATGGACCACGAGTATGCCAGCATGTTCCACGGGTCCTCGACTCCCATCCATCTCGCGACCTTGCTGCTTCGGCTGGCGCTGCTGCGAGCGCACAGCTTAAGCATGTTGTGCTGCCCCAAGGAGCGCGACCAGCAGCACCTTCTTCTCCACTCTGCTGCATGGACGAGCCGGCGGAGAGAGGAAACTACACGGGCAAGCAGATGCCATATATTGCGTCCTTTTTGCTTGTGGACCAGCAGGGGCGGAGCACGCCGCATCCGCGGCCTACTCCATCCTTCCAGGAGCACGCAAGTCCCGCTCGAGAACACGACCCTCAGCACTGACGTGATCTCCAGGATGACGGCCCCAACCAATAGGACATAAGTGACAGCAACATCTAATGTGCTGTACAATTCCTTGTGATGATCACCCAATAATTGGAGGAGAAACAGCACTAACGCAACGACGGTGGCTACCAGGGAAATTATGCGGATGCAGAGGCCATGCCAGCTGTGCATCACAGGCGTCTTGGTGTAGAACACGTCGTGCATCAGCGAGAGCTGCATCTCGACCACCTTGTATAGCTCCTCTGCACTCAGATCTGTGCTTGAACCTTCAGTGGGTAACGAACCCTCTAACAGCAAGTCTTTGGGAACTTCCAGCAGTTCGTGAGCTATCTGTAGGAAGGCTTCCGTATCCAGGACACCTCTACTTGTGGCTACCCGCCGACGTTCTGAACTTGCAACGTCTTTGAAAATGAATCTTCGAAACACTGCATACCTTTCAAGAGACCGGTAATTGTTGCCCGCTGGGGTGCTACCCGCGCACCTCAGCGCCCACACTCTCTCCCCGTACTTGAGGACGCCCACCACAAACACGAGGATTGTGGTCGGCCAGAGCAAAGACCGCAGGCCAAGGATGGAAGATTGGTAGATGACATATGCAGCTGCCGCCACCTGCACGGCGAGCGTCTGCAAGTGGCGCAACCACAGCCGGTTGTCCTCGACAGCGTAGGCGGTGATGTTGTCCTGCCCACCGTGGTGAAGGAGCAGGAACGGCGCCCACAACGCCATCAGCTCATGCTCCGGCGACCTGCTGGTCACGGACATATGGCCCAGCACGTAGATCGCCGTCGCGTCGGCCAGCATGTACGCTAACCAAACAAAGACCCTTAGCACGCCAGAGTCGATGCACCGGCGGAACTCCGCCAAGATGAGGAGAGTGACCTGGAGCATGAAGCTGAGCAGCACAAGCAATTGGAGACCCCATTCTTTCCATGCATTCACCACGACCTCGGCTCCTGCCATTGATTTCTCTGGCTTGATTCTGAAATAGATTCACATTCACCCATCAATCAACACAAATTAGAGGCTCTTCTTTTTAACATGAATCAACGTTGTAAAGGATGACCATACACTGTATCCTATAATTCCTATTACGGCTTCAGTGGCGAGCGCAGGCGCAGAATGTGTAGAGGATGTATACGCAATCTGTGCTTGTGTGGGAAAAATCTATATATACAGAGAGAGAGAGAGAGAGAGAGAGAGAGAGAGAGAGAGAGAGAGAGAGCGCGAGCGCGCGCTAGAGCTCTGAAGCGCCTCCATTTAAATAGGGACCAAATGTGATACAAATACCAGTCTCAGGAAGACTGGTATACAAACTGATAGTTCAAGAGTTCTACAAAGTGCATATATAGCAGTGGGCTGGTAACATAGGCCCACATAACAAACAACGTAAAGAGGCTGTAGATGCTTGCTATGGACAGTAAGGTCCAGAGGCAACACACAACACTATAATGAACATGTTCGCTGGTTGGTTTCTGAACTGATAAGTTCGGCTGATGCTGGTTTGTTGTAAAAGGAAAACACTGTTAGTTGGCTGATAAACCCTAACTGAAACCAACAAGCGAACAGGCGGAACGTGGCAGCAGAAATATCTTTATTAGCACAGTGCATAGCAGTTTAGTTGTTGGAAAGGGATAGCTGGAATTACATGTTGTCAACATTCGAATTAAATCCACGGGATAACCCAGATAGAAAGAAGTAACTACTAAACTACTCCGTGCATTCCAAATCATAAGTCATTTCAACTTTTTTAAAGAGTCGAAACATTTTAAGTTTGACCAAAATTATAGAAAAAAATACAAAAATTGATGACAGCAAATAGGTATACTATAAAAATATAATTAACGAAGAATGTAATGATACTTATTTGTTATCATAAATGTTAATATTTTGTTACAAATTTGATCAAACTTGAGATGCTTTAACAAATTATTCAATGGTGAGAATGAGGACACAACATTTCAGATGGATGACTCTTTTGATGACACCAATAGGATCTTTGTGCGGAGGATCCAAGAATCCAAGGTCAAAGAAGCATTGAAAATGATGAAAGTGGGTAAGACGATGGACCCAGATGGTATCCCAATTGAGGTATGGAGATGCCTTTGGGATATAGTTATATTATGGCTAACCAAGTTTTTTAGCCATATTTTTCGGTCCAACAAGATGTCTGACGAGTGGAGGAAAAGTATATTAGTACCGATCTACAAGAGCAAGGGAGATATCCAAAGTTGTACTAATTATAGGGGACTTAAGTTGATGAGCCATACTATGAACTATGGGAGAGAGTTATCGAGCATCTCTTGAGAGGAATAAGGTGGGTCTCTATGAACTAATTGGGGTTCATTCCATAAAAATCAACAATGGAAGCCATTTTCCTAACAAGACAAGTGTTGGGCTTTGGACAAAACATAAAATTCCAATGAAGTATGTTAGACTCATTAAGGACATGTACAACAATGTTGTGACTAGTGTTCGAACAAGTGATAGAGACACGTATGACTTTCTCAATTAGAATAGTACTTCATCGAGGTTCAGCCTTGAGCCCTTATCTCTCTTAGCCTTGGTGATGGATGAGGTCACAAGGCGGATACAAGGTGATATCCCTTGGTATATGCTTTTCGCGGACAATGCAGTGTTAGTTGATGAAAGTCGGGTAGGAGTAAATAGGAAACTGAAGTTGTAGCGGGAGACTCTAGAGTCCAAAGGTTTTAGACTTAGTAGAACTAAAATTGAATATATGAGATGTGACTTCTGCACTACTACTGTCAAGTATCAGTATTAGGGATACCTGAAAGAAGGAAGCTGATGGCCGCGAACGCTAACTCACCCGGATAGTCAAGAGCGTATTTTGGTCTTGCCCGACCACGAGGCTGCGGGCTCTGTGTCGCCCGACCTCGAGGGCGTGGGCTCTTTCACGCCCGACCCTGAGGGCGTAGGCTCCGTCTCGCCAGACCCCTCGGGCGCGGGCTCCGTCACATCTGACCCCGAGGGCGCGGGCTCCGTCACGTCTGACCCTGAGGGCGCGAGCTCCGTCTCGCCCGACCCCTCGGGCGTGGACTTCACCTCGCCAGACCCCTCGAAGGGGGATTCCGCCTCGCTCGACGGGGTCCGTACCGTCTCCGACCACTACGGGTCTAAGAGTACGAACCCAGGATCAAACTTCTGACACCAGAAAGGGATTAGGCGCGTCTTGACCTGACCCGTGGCCACGACGGGCCATACCTGAGGACTCACGTCGCCAACAGTGTCGGGCGTGTCGGCGCTATGCTACCTAATCCCCGTACGACTTCCGATGGGGGTATCTGCTAACCATGCCGCCCACCGGGATGGAACGGAACACCACGACCGGTTGACGACGCCCGCGTATAGCGCCAGTGATGAATAGGGTCGTGACGTGGAGCCGTCCCCGTCATTATCTACAGGACCAGCGGGACCCGCGTAAAGGAGATCAAGGGCGCCGTGACCCTAGAGGTCTTCTTCCTCCTCGCTTTTCTCTCTCTCTCGTGTAACATACGTCTTTCCCTTCATCTATAAAAGGGGAAGCAGGACGCTCCACGAAGGGCACGCTAAACGGCTGAACGAGCTCAACGAGACTCAACTCCGTTCGACCCTTTCACTAGAGACTTGGGACCTGCTCCCTCTCTCGCCCATTTGTAACCCCTATTACAAACTAGTGCCGGTAACACGAGCAGCAGCAGATTGGACGTAGGCACATTCTACCTGATCTAGTATAAATTCTTGTGTCCTTCGAGCACACCATCCGGACCAGACACGTAAATCGCAAATTTACTAGTTGATGATTCGAAACACCGACTGGGAAGAAAGATGTTAGCAGTGTTATTCTAAACACTAAACGCTAAACAGTCGATCACCTACCGTTTAGCCCATTATTCGGGCAAAACGGGTGTTTAAACGGAAAAAATGGCCGTTTAAACGGTCAAACAACCGATTAAACGGAAACGATGTACCACTATGTAGCATTTAAATAGTGTAAACAGACCAAACAGCCGTTTAGGTGAACAGTGGATGTTAGTTTAGAAAGTTTAGAAGGTAAGTCATGTCCAGGAAGAATCCGACGATATTTGGGACAGACAGAGATGGGTTCACCGTCTGGCTTCCCGAGTGTCAAACAAATTTCCGAGTGAGCAGGATGGACACACGGATCCCCCGTATATGTATATGTATATGTATATGTATATGATGTTATATATGATATACATATATACAAACCATATAGCTACAGGTATATACATATATATACAAATACTATGTGTGTGTAAAAAAGTTTTTATGTGTTGTGTTTAAAATAAGAAGGATAATGATATAATCAAAGGGAATATAATAGACTTGCCGTCGTTGCAGTCTTCGGGCGCGATACGAGTTTTTAGGCTCCGGTCAGTGGTACTGGCCTGCAAACTGAGATTATACTGGACTCCTAGCTTCTGCTCCACCAGCCTGTTCAACAGGTTGTAACTGTCTGTATACCTGGCCATGCAGCCCGAGACCCGGCAGCCCAGCCTGAAGCCCGGCATTTTGGCCCGACACGAGCACGGCCCGGCACGGAGGCTAGCGGGCCCGGGCTGGCCTGGCCCGGAGTGGCAGGCCGTGCCTGGGCCTTACCCTAGGCACGTGGGCCGGCACGGCACGGCCCGCTACAGAGCGCGCGGCCCGGTGACGGCCCGGCCTGCCAACCGCCCGCTCCCCGCATACATTAGCAGGACTCCCCGCTCGCCCACCCAGTCGCCCCTTCCCTCAGTCGCACCCGACGCCCCGCACCGCACCCGACGCCCCTCACTCGCCGCTCCCTCTCCCTCACCTCTCTCTCTCTCTCTCTCACCCATGGCAGCCCCCACCCGAGGCTCCTCCCTCCTCTCCCAGATGCCGTGGCCGACCCTCCCTCTCGGTCTCTAAGATGCGCCGCCCAACCCTCTCGCTCTCGGGCCCTCTCCCTCTCCGTCTCCGAGATGTGGCGCCCGGCCTTCACCCTTTAGCGGCGCGGTGGCCCCAGGAGCACGACGGCGCTGGCCCCAGCCGGCCCACGCGCGCCCTCTCTCCTCCCTACGGAGCCAGAACGGTGCGGGGACGCCAGATCCGGCGACGTCGCTGCGCGGGGAGGCCAGATCCAGGCATCCAGCTATGGCGGGCACGGGGAGGTCTCCGGCGGCGCCCGCACGTGACGACGGTGGAGATTGGCCAGATCCGGCGAGGTGGCAGCCGGGCGGATCTGGCGAGCAACTATCGGATCCAGCGAGCGGGCGACCTCCTCCAGTGAGCGGGCCATGGGCTGCCATGGCCTGTGAAAATGGCCGTGCCTCGCGGGCCGGCCCGGCACGGAAATCGGCCCATAGTGCCGTGCCTGGGCCGGAGGCAAGGCCCGCGGGCCTGTGAGGCACGGCGTGCCGTTCCGGCCCGTTGGCTATCGGGCCGTGCTGGCATGGGCCCATGCCATGCCGGGCCGGGCCGGGCCGGCCCGTTGGCCATTTATAACTGTATGTATCTGGCTTGGTTTATCAGCCAGCTAACAATGTTTTTCTCTTACACTAAACCAGCCAGTAGTACTTCAGCCATGAGCTTATAAGCCAATCCACCGAAACGAAAAGACTGCACGTCGGTCACGAACTCTTTGTGAGCTAATTATGCACAAAATAAAACGAAAAATGCACTTAAATTTGAATTGAAATTTTAATAATAAGCACTAAAAAAATATGAAACTGGTACGGATGGATAGGGATTGAATTTAAATGAATTTAGGAACAAGAATCTATGGACTCGGAACTCGGGTGAGTGAGATATTGGCTTCAAAATATTGGCTGTTTAATAAATCCGAAAAAGAAAGTTGATTTGGATTAGATGCGTGAAAAGACCCATGGTTTTACCTGGTTTGGGCTTGCAAGTTTCTCATTGGGCTGCCAGCCTGTTCGGTGTCTTGGCTGCACATAGACGACTGACGAGTGCTCCTCTTCAACTCAAAAAAAAAGACGAGTGCTCCTCTGGCTTCGGCCGCCATGTCAAGCGGCAGAAGCTCGGTGTAGCTTTACTCTACAATGGCTCCCGTCATTTTTTGCGGATTTGGGGGCATGGAGAGAGAGAGGACAGTGAGGGGATTTCATTTTGCTTGCTCCCGCCTCCCGGAGGGGGGGGGGGGGGGGGGGGGGGGGGGGGGGGGTGGGTTGTGGTGACGGCCACCATGGATGGAGATCTGGAGCTCCCGAAGGGCTCAGTGCAGTTTGGCAGGGAGGAGAAGGGATGCCGCTTGAGGAAGGTGGAGTTGGGGTTGGAGAAGCTTTCTAGGGGCTTACCTTGGGCGGGGATGGCCCGAGGGAAGAGATCGAGCTGGTGGTTGTTGGCCGACCGCCGAACGTCGGCATGCGGCGTGCTGGAGCTGAGCCGCTGAGGCAATGGATCCCGTAGAGTGATGGGATGGAGCTGCAGAGGGGCGGTGGCGCGTGGCGGGGTAGGCGGCAACGCAGCGCGGTCGTCGGCTTTGCTCGATCGTATATTTCTGTGTGTCGGTGCTCGTGTTGCTGTGCAGTGGCGGAGCGTGATCTAAATTTGAGGCGAATGTGTGAGTTCAGAGAGCCGATACACGCAAGGCGGCAAGGAGACACCACTCGCCGTATTTGACCACTACCACCTGTTCGTTCGTGGTCCCGAGGAGCGCAGGAGAGGGCAAGCTCAGCAGCACTAGCAAGCGTCGTAGTAGTGCCGACGCCAACGGCCTATAGGTGTCACAAACTATCTACCAAAGCTTACTCCGTTCAAGAATTAGCATAAAGAGATATCTCGACAAGCGAATTATGATAGTGGGATCCCTACTATGTACATGTACCAGCCTGATGCACTAAGTACATACCTCAGCAGTGGATAAGAAACAGAGAATTTGGATTGAAATCTTTGGAAGTACTATCTGCATATGCTCCTCCAGTCCTCCTAGCGTCCCCCCATGTTAGAGCAAACATCCCAGATACGCAGGACTATATATGGTTGCCCTATGAAACTGCACATATGCCCCCAGGTTCCACCAATTCGCTTCATCTCTTAAACTAAATAATACAAGATTAGTTACTTGGTGTGTCTAGCTGGCTGAGATCTTTGCTTCTCTCTTCCTCTTTCTCTTTATTCATTACATAAGCATGAAGCAAAGTGATGCATTCTTTTGCTTTATCGAAAGATTTATTTATAATAAAAGACGATATGCTGCTTCTTACTTTCAGATTCCAGAAGGAAATTCGAAAGAACACTGTAATTGCCATACTAAATATTCTCCAATAGTTTCAGAACTGTCAATTGACAGAAATGTAGTATGCCAAAAGGGACTGGAATCAGCTGGGTTACGGATCTGGTTGTCTATATCTGCTAGCTACTTCCTCCATCCCAAATTATAAGTCATTCCAAAAATCTTGGAGAGTCAAAATATCTCAAGTTTGATCAAATTATAGAAAAATTACAAAGATTTATGACATCAAATAGATATACTATGAAAATATAATTAATGAAGAACCTAATGATACTTAGTTAGTATCATAAAAATATTGTTCACAACAAAAAGTATTATAAAAATATTATTATTTTATCATATAAATTTGGTCAAACTTAAGATGTTTTGACTCTCCAAGATTCTTAGAATGACTTATAATTTAGGATGAAGGGAGTATATACTTAGTTTGGTACACAAGGACATAAGGTTGATTGAACCAAGGTCACCGATGTGGTGCTGCCTAGAGTTATCGTCCCTCCAAGGAGCTACGGTGGACGGCGGCGGCAACAGAGACAGAGGTGTGTCTACAACGGGGTTGCTTGGAGGTTTATTTCTCATTCTCCCTTTTGCCAAAGGGCGGGAGTTTTTGAGATCCCCTTTGGGTTTTCCTCCTGGACTACGGGCGGCGACGCTGGTCCTGCCGGTGTTATTTGGTGGATGATGAGAGCAAAGGAAGGTGGTTGTTGACGACCAAAATTGGCACACTCCATAATTGGCGGGGTTAAGGCTAGAATAGCCAAATCAGTGCTAACTACAAGTTTGGCAAATGTATGCATTGAGCACGACATGGAGATCATTTTTTGGTATTCCAGACATGATTTTGTTAGAGAGACCAAGAAGCACTCAAAAAAGCATCAAGATGAGGTCAAATCATGAGTTTGAGTATACTAAGACGAAGCCCTCATCAAGATGATCGAAATGGACATATGAATCGCCTAATTCAGAGTCTGGATGAGAGAGACGATACGACGCTTGGAAGATGTCAACGGCTGAATTTCCGGGACCCATCAGAAATTTCCATCACATTGGCTGGAAATTTCTAATAGAAACTGAAAATATCCAATGGAACTAGAAATTTCTGTCGCATTGGTCAGAAATCTATGTTCTTTACCAGAAATTTTCGATAGGAGTCGCAAGGCGAGGAGTCCGAAATAGAGTTGTAGGTTGAGTTACGGGTCAGTTTTTTACGCGTTTTTTTGCATCGATATGACTTGTAATGGGGCAAGACCTCCCCACCCTTTAAAAATAAAGGGCCAAGACCGATTAAGGAGAAACCAAACAACTATGCCTTTACTTTTTATCTCCTAAGCCCTAAATCACTCTTTCAACCTCCATATTGTTCGTCTACTGATCTCCACGACCCTAGATGGCATCCTAGGCTTGCTGGTCATCCTAGGGCACGCCGACGATGTCCACACAATGACAGGGTCCCTCCCGGGCGAGAGTTTCGATGGCCTTTGCTAGTTTGCTCGTAAACTAGTCGTTCTTCGCCATGTAAGTGCGTTGGTTATCCCTTTACTGGTTTGCTCGTAACCCTCACCATCCTTCACCATGTAAGTGTGATAGTTATCCGTTGAAATGACTGATTTCGGCAAAACCCTAGGAAATCAGTTTAACTGGTTTGATCAACTGGTCTAACCGGTTTGCGCTGCCTCACTGCCGTTCGCGACCCGCACGCTCTAGTGCTCTCATGTGCTGACTAGATTTTGTGTCAACATACTTTTGGTGACTTCACTAGGGGAAGATTATTCTGGTTATTGAAGAAATCGATTTTTCTACCCTAGCCAATTACCTCATTGATCTATTATTTTGATTCGCCATTACTATTGCATCATGCATAGGCCGATCGCATCTTACTTGCCA
Organism: Miscanthus floridulus; assembly: GCF_019320115.1. NCBI lineage: Eukaryota > Viridiplantae > Streptophyta > Magnoliopsida > Poales > Poaceae > Miscanthus > Miscanthus floridulus. The sequence goes on along the minus strand of NC_089585.1, from coordinate 17,094,332 downwards.
CCACTGCATCAGTCTACTCAGGTCGATTGCATCAGGTTTTTAGGTCGATTGCACTTGTTTATGAGTTAACTGCACAAGTTCTTGTGTGCTGCTAGAAGCACTTTTGGTTATTGTGTGCAGGTGAAGAAAAATCTGAAGCAAGATTAAATAAAAGAAGCGAGGGGCATTACTCTTCACCATTGGTGTGTTGCTGCCCAAGTCTAAGGAAATCAAGGTATATTGTTGAATACACATGGAAGGGTACCAGAATACTGCAATCCAATCATACTACATCACGCCCGAGGTACAGCTTGCAAATACAACACCAATGTCTAATAATTATTTTGAAGTGTCATGAACTCTTATGTTGATGTTGCTAGTCATGATGATAGTAGGCATGTTGCATCTGCTAGTCATTATTCAGATTTAATGCTATGAATTTTAATGCTACTAGCAACATACAACATATACCTTTTGATTCTCATGCATCAGCAGCGTGACAAGTTCAAATGCCGATGAATGATTATCAAGGCCAAACTAACATGGTGAATTCAGCTATTTTTTATGAACGACCACATTTTAATGGTTCTAGCAATATTGATCAAGATGTTTCCTCTTTTTTCTCATAGGCAGAGAATTCATAGTGTGTGGTTCCACCACAACACATGCCGGTGAATGAGAAATTTGTCCATGCTAGCTTTAGCTACCCGACTAATTTTTCTCAACCATCATATGCCTCACAAGAAGTTACTAAACTGGAGGATACACCTACAAATTCAGCACCATCTGCAAATGCTAATTACCATAATTCAGCTCTATATGTTACTACTCTTATCTCTAGCCGAATTAATGAAAATTTAGCAAGTGCACATGTACCTTCGCTCAATAATGCAGCATCTAAATCATCCCCTACACAACTGCAAAGTTCTGGTAGCACTCATGTCCTATTACCAAAAAGATTAAAAGCATTATTGAACAATGGGTTGATGTTGGATGTGAAACCTTTGTCCCCATGGGGCTTTTGGCTTCTCCTGATCTTGGGCGGTTGCATGATAGAACGTTTATATAGACTCATTGTCGGGTTCATAAACCCAGGGTCCCTCGAGGACCGGCTTCCACGCCAGGGCTCGGCCCAGGAGGACGGCCTTCTTTTCTTCTGGACCGGCCCAAAAGTCTAAACTCAACAGACCAGAGCACTCGCTTTAGGCCCTGGCTGCCTTCGGCCCATCTTTCCAACCGAAGCACTAGCTCAGGCTCAGGTCAACTCCGAACGGCCTCTCCGATCGGAGCGCTAGCGTCAGGCCCCGGCTGCCTTCACACGGCCTCCACTCAGAAAGCCTGACCCGAGGACCGCCTTCGACTCCGACCCCGTGTCTCTGACCGGGGTTCATAGAAAACACTGCCCACCGCTATTCTCCGACTGGCGCGCCAGAACCGACTGGGGCCATCCGACCGGGGACGCCCGCTCAGAAAGAACTAGGAGGCGTACGAAGGAAGGCAAGACAGGGCTCGTCAGTCAAACCACGACACCAGGGACCATACCTTGCGGAACAGTACTTTACAACCGCCCTGCCACAAACAGTATTGTAGGCGTCGACATTTACCTCTATAGTATTATAGGCGCCGGTCAAAACACCCATACGGTAAGACCCCACATGTGCCTCTGGGCATCAACAGTATCGTGGGCGCCGGAATTCACCGTATCAGGTGAACGTGGTACAACCATGCCCCTAGTCGGCGAGACAACATTTTTGTAGGTACCGACATCCTCCAGTCTAGAAGAAAGCAGCTCAACCTCCCACATGTACCTGACATTCTACGATGACATCAACAGTATTGCGGGCGCCCACCATTGTCCCATCCCCATTGGTGTGGGCAACAAGGCTTAGAAACATCCGTACTCTCTCTCCCTTTCACTTGTAAAGCCATCCCCTTCTTCTATAAAAGGGGATGTGCTCCCTCCAAACACGAGGAGGTGAAACCAAGTCAACTTCTTCAAGTTCAGGTTTAGGGTTGGACACTTCGTTCACAGCATAGTTCCTGTCGATCTCGGCCCTTTCGACTGGACCGACCAGACACCCCATCTCTCTCTCTCTCGTTTGTAACCCCACTACAAACTTTGAGCACCTGGGCTCAGGAATAAAGTCACCGACCAACCCACACTAGACATAGGGCACGTTGCCTGAACCAGTATAAATCCCGTGTCATTGAGTGTTAGGTCACCTCTGATCACAACGTGCAGCAAAACTACAAATATTTACTAGTTAGTCACTTTCTGTACCGATAGTTGGCGCCGTCCGTGGGGAAGACGTTGTACGTTCAATACTTTTTTGGTAATCGGATGGCCCATTTCTCCGCCACCTCCGCCGTGGCGGGCTCAGGCGATACGATTCGCTTCGGCTCGATGGAATTTCCCGCACTCTCGCCTGCCGGGATGCGGGCTCCACCCGTCTTCGAGCCTTCCCAGGCCTTCTGCTTCGGAGGCCTAGACTTCATCGCCGACCGGCTCGGCATACTCCACCTCCACGAGGAGGCGCACGTTCCGACACCCGTCAAAGGGGCACCCTCCATCGACTTCGGGACGTGCGACATCGATGGCGCGGCATCTGCGCTTCATTCTGAGCAAACTCTCTGCTCAAACCCCGCTGTGAGTAATATACATGCTGTTATTTACTTACTATGTTCTATCTTCCACCGAATACCCAGTGGGTTACCGTTGTCCCCGTCGCAGCCGCCATACAGCCGGTCCCCCTATGTCCTCGTATCTCCCGCGGACGCATACGCCCAGGGGCTCCAGCGAATGCCGGTGCCGCCCCCTCTCATGTCTGAACTCGTGGGGATGGCAGACTACGGTCCCAGCTATCTTGACTTCATGGACGACAACGTCGGGAGTGACGACTCCAGCATCGGCGACATGGCACCAAGCCACCGTCCGTCCCGTGAGTGTGCTATGACGGACGCTTCAGAATAACCGCCAGGGGTAACGGAGTTCGCACGGACTCGCGCCCCTCCAGGCCCTCATGCGGAGACCCTTGAGCTCATGCGTGAGCACGGGGAGGATCTACAACAATAGTGGCTGCATCAGCCACCAGTTGCGCCAGCGCGCTCGGCGCACCACGCTGCGCCCTGCGTGCATAGACCGGCGAACGGCGCTCGGGGTCGCACCCGTTAGGTCTAGCGCAACACCCCGTATAGGGGAACCGATCCCCCGCAGTTCGCTCGGGCCAGCCAGAACATTGCCGCTGCGGTAATGCTCCTGCGTAGCTTGTCCGAGCCGAACGACCCTTACGAACAGGCAATCCACCGAAACCTCTGGTCACTGGTGGAGACCGCCGCCGTTCAACAAGCGGATAGCTCCATATTGTGACGCTGACTCATGACCTCGCTCCCCATCCAGGGAACAGAGACACAGCAGATGAGGCACTACGCCCTATCACCGTCACAACCACCAAGTGGAGCACCGGAAGCCGCAATGGCACCTCGTCTTGACTTGACGACCGCTTTGTGTCGACTGCCCGTCTACGTACGCCTCAGACCAAACTGAGGCGCGCGCGACGTCGATAGGAGTCCTAGCCCTGACAGCCCGGGGCCACCGACCTTCGCCCAACACCTCCAGCAAATGCCGTTCCCACCACGCTTCAACGGAGGCCATGGCAAAGGAAAGGCCAAGCACCAGGATCAAGACGAGGGCCCCTCCACTCAGAGAGGAAAAAGAACAGAAAGAATCGCCGCCAACCGACCAACTCCGTGTTGGTCGCCATGGCTGATCATACGGGCACGCCGCCCCAGCAGGGCCCCTCCGGCCACTTCCACGAGCTCATGGAGAGTCCATGCACCAACCACGACTACCCCATGAACCACCTATACAAGGATTGCCTGCTCCTCAAGCGCCTGCTGAGGTAGGTTGGCAGGCCAAGAAAAAGAAGAAGGGGGCGTAGCGAACAAGGATCCAGACGACTGAAGTGATCCGACCGGACGCTTACTGACTAAAGGATAATGACGAGGATGCTCTCACCAAGCACCTTAGAACAGCTAGGTCGTTTTCTTTTCCCCTAAGTTTCAACCTTACCATTATTTACTTAACGTATGATCCTGTAAGAGCACCCCGACCCGAACATTTTTTGGCTCGGGGCGTTCAGGGGCTCCACTAGGGGGCACTACTACCTCTCTGTTTTGTTTACTGTTGTATGGAGAAATTCCTTCCTACCCTAACGAAGGGTAGTTCATTCCTTTAATTTACCTTACGTAGCTTTGCTTTAAAAATTCTGACTGATCGCACCCCACTCTTTCCTATAGTTACGAACAGATGAGCCTCGCGGGCCACGCCTCGGGCTCACAAGGTTGCAATCTACGGAACAAACAGGTGGGTACGAAAAAGAAAAAACTAAAAAACAAAATTATGCTAAGGGAAAAATTAAGGAATGAAGGGGAACAAGCTTCCTCGAACGGAGTGACTCCATCGTAGAAAACAAAATACCATTATAACTGTTAAGCACACGAATGTTTTATACGAGGGCTTCCCTCACAAGCTTAAAACTATCTACTTCCACTAAACTACTATTATTTTTTACATGCTACTGGGCTGGCCCAGCAACAACCGACGACGGTGCAACCCATGAAGGCGTGAGCTGCTCACTTCCTGATGGCACGGCATTCGGCTCGGCCAAGACCGGGGCGACATTCACTGCCGACCCAGGCTCCTCGCCATCCGAGAGCTCTGCAGCATTCTCTCCACGCGCGCTTTTGGCTAGGTCTTCACGGCGGACGTCCATCACCCACTCGGCAGAGACTTGGTCTGCCACCAACCGCGTGTACGACAGCAAGCTCTCCCCAATGGACTGAATGTCCGCCATGCTCATGCCTTCAGCGTATCCGCTACAGATGGTGGCGAAGTCCAGGTGCGGATGGTGCGTTCCCACCACGGTCAGCACCCCCGATGCTCCGTAGAATAGCCCAGACCTGATAAGATCCCGGACCTCTCCCGGGACCTCCGCCAGGTGGACAGCGGGTGCGCTGGTGCTCGGTGCTGACCCAAAGATCTCCAAGACAACATGCTAGGCAACATTGCAGATCTGGTCAAGACCCCCCTCAAGAGCACGACGCTCCTCATGGGACTTGGCCAGCTCCTCCATATTCCGACCAAGCGTCGCCTTGGTCATCTCTAGGTCCCGCTCCAACACCTCCACTTTTCCGCCCAGCTCTGCGAGAAGAGCAACGAGCTCAGAAATAGGCTGAGGGAAAAGCCAACACAACAAAAAACAAAAAGGGTACGTACCGATGTGAGAAGCCTCAAGGGTGGAGAAATCCTCCGCTTGCCGAGCCACCTGCTCACGTGGCTAGGCCACCTGCTCACACAGCCGGGCACTCGCATCCTCCGTCTCCATCACCCGGCCCTAGAGCACGAGCACCTCTCGGTCCGCCTCCGACCGGGCCCTTCGCTCCACCTCTAGGGCCTTCTCCGCTGACTCTAGGGCGGCGCGCTCCGGATCAAGGGCCGCCAAAGCCTCCTGAAGAGACACCTCGGTGTTTGCCAGGGATGCCCGCAACTCCGCCTCAGTCTCCGTCTGGTGGGCCCTTGCCGCCTTGAGCCCTTGCTCGGCCGTAGTCGCCCACTCCTCCACACGCCGCCCCTCCGCCCGCACCATGGCCGCCTCGGCCGTCTGGTCCCGAGCTTCGCGGCAAGCGGACTCCGCCCGACGCTCGAGCTCAACCATCCGGGCATACTCCGACCGGTGGAAGTGGGACTTGCGGGATGATGTCTTCCTTATTTCCTACAAAAGGCAAGCACGCTACAAACAACCGACAGAGGATCCAAATGGTAAAAGACAAGCACCAGAAACTGACCTCTGCCGCAAGCTGCATGTCGCCCTCAACCAACTGTTGGGCAAACAGAGCTTGCTTCCGGGCGCTTTCAAGCTACGCGGTCAGCTTGGTGAGTTCTGATACCACGACGTGCCCTTGCCCCCCAATGATGTCCTAGAGCTGCCGCTCTTGGGAGTCCCAGAGGATGAACCACGCGTTCGCTGGGTGCTCAGGGCAGGGCCACTCCAGGTCACCCTTCGGCACCTCGCCGGAGGGCCCAGCCTCCAACCGTACCACCGCTAGGTCCCGCGGCGACACCACCGGCCCGCCAGAGGTCCCAGCCACCGACTGGACCACCGCCAGTCCCCGCGCCGGCACCAATGGCTCCACCATGACATCACCAGCGGGTTGCCACAATGGCACCGATGGCTCCGCTAGGACATCCGCCTCATCATTAGACAGGATCTCCACCACCTTGTTGGCCGAGGCCACCGCCAAGCGTCCCGACCCTGGCCCAACCACGTCTTCCCCCGGCGCCTTCAGCTCCAACGATAAGGGTGAACCGTGCGACCCTACACCCGGTAAGGCAGGAAGCTCGGTATCCCTTGCCTCCGCCGCAAGAGTCACCTCTGACGCCACCATCGCCATCGGCACTAGGATTGCCGCCAACATCGACGCCATAGCCGCCACCTCATCAACAGCCGAACTAGAGGGCGCCATCCCCGGAACGGAAGGTCTTGCCACCGCTACACGCTGCAGAACGGGCTTCTAGGTCTCTTGCATGACAGTCAAGGCAATACTCATCCCCGGCATTCCTAGGCCACTAACGGAAGGTATGGGTCAGTCACACTCCAACAAAAAGCTCAACCAGCAAAAAACCAAAAGGAAACGGAGAAAGACATACCGGGTGGCGAGCGGCACAACTTTGAAGGCCAACCCTAACGTCGACGGGCCTGCGCGTCGAGGACTGCTCCTAGACCGCGACCCACGCTCCTTTACTTCGGCAGGGGGCAAAGTCGTCCCTACCGGCTCCTGCCTGACCTGCGGGTCATCCCGACCTCCGGCTCAGGAATCCTCGACCGGAGCAACAGGCGCAGTATCCTTCGACTGTGACTCATGCGGCACACGTGCTCCAGTCCGCCCCTCAGATTGCTCGACATGCTCAACTATGCCCATAGCAGGCAGGTCCTCCCCCCCATGAGTCATACGTCAGCACTGATCCAAGTGACGCGCGGGTGTTAGTCCGCCCCTTAGCAGACCGCCCGCCTTGCTCTACCACATCCACGACAGGTGGGGATGGGGCCGGCGACACTGCCAAGGGGCGCGGTGACCGCGTCCGCTTTGATGCTCGCTCACCGACGACGTCCACGCTCGCTGCATGCTTCCTCGATAAGGGATCCGCCGCATGACGCGTGGCTACCAGCTCATCACCAGTGGACGACGTCGCGGTATAACAGCGCTCCGCTGAGGTCGCAATGACCTCCCCGCTCTCCTCCTCACCAGAGAGACCATGTCATCTAGATCCGTAGGATCATCCGATGCAAGTTCTGACTCAACGTCGCTCCTATGTTCCTCAGCCCTTGTATGTCGGGCGATCTCTTGCTCCTTCTCCTGTTTCCACAGGATCTCCTTATTCTTTTTCTTCTTCCGAGCCTCAGCCTCGTTCTTCTAAGCGGTCTACCGAGCCACGCCCTCTGGTCCCTTGGGAAGGTGCGGTCGGGACTTATACCTCCCAAGCCCCTACGGAATGAATGAACTAGATCAAAGAAATAGGAAAGAGTAGAGAAGAAGCACGAGCAAAACAAGGGAACACACCAATGTGAACGTGATCGAGGCATTAAGCGGTATAGGCTTTCCTGCGATTGTCTCCCTGGGCCTCAGCTGCAGCACCCAGCCAACGTGACTCCAGACCTCGTCATCCAACAACTCCTCTGGTGACGCACGGTTCGGGTCCGACCAGCCGCCGTACTCCCACATCGGCTGCGTCCTCTCTGCCAACGGCGCAATCCGGTGGTGGTAGAGGGTGTAGAACACCCGCACTTCATCAAGGCCACACCTCATGAGCTTCCAGAGCTCCTCTTCGATGGCCTCCACCTTGTGCCTCTCCTTACGGCCACAACCCCATGACCAGCTTTCCTGCTCCTTCGGCCTCCTGCTGGTAAACGCTAGGAACGACGCAGCCTTCGGGTTCTTGATGTAGAACCACTCCTCGTGCCACCCCTGGTTGCAACTACAAGGGGTGTACATGGGGTACGAACCTCCTGCGCTCGGCTTCCTCTGAACGGTGAAACCCCCCACCGGCGTGACCTCAACCGAGCTCCCCGCCGTTAAGGTCCTCCCAGAGAAGAACCGCCGGAAGAGATCCACGTGCTCCATCCTGAGGAAAGCCTCATAGACGGTGATGAAACCGGCGATATGCAACACCCCCGTTGGATTGAGGTGTTGTAGCTCCAAATCCCACTCATTAAGGAGCCCGCGTAGGAACCAGTGCACGGGGTATCCTAGCCTGCGCTCATGGAAGGTAAGGAAGGACACCACCTTGCCGGGACAAGGTAGCAGGGAACTTCCTCTTCTCTCGGGACCCTCCAATGCGCCACCCCTCCTGCGGTGGCAGAAAACCCTTCTTGACGAAAGACTCCAGCATCGACTTCCTCACGGTGGACGACCTCCAGTCCAACATCTTGCTCTGGCTTGCAAAAAGGATCAGTGAGTTCCCCTCTTCCCCCTCGCTCTCTCCCCCTTCCTTTCTTAGCAACCTCCGTAGCTTTCTGGGATGCTCTCGACGAAGAGGAAAAAGAAAGGTGGCGGCAGCAGGCGACGAACAGGCAAAAGAACGAGGCGAACACCCTCTCTCTTCTCTCCTACTTAAAGGAGGGGGAGCAGCGGTTAGGAAAGGACGTGCCGATCGGGAAGGCGAAGTGTCAGGGCAAGAAACTCTCTCTCTCTCTCTCTTTTCCATTTAATGCAGATGGGAGGCCCCTGACCAACGGGACGTGCCTAGTGCGACGAAACGACTCCTGATTAGGCGAGACATGACTGGGACATGGCCCACCACTACCACACGACCAACCACTACCGCACATCGGGCACGAAAACCGAAGCGCCACCGCAAGCGGACGACTCCTCGTCTCCCCAGGCCATACCTAGAGAGATCCAACAGCGAAATCTCCACCAGGAGAAATCAGCCGACCTCCTAAGTTGATCGTTTCACTCAGGATAAGCACCTGAGATATAGGTCCTAGTCGGACATTTCCGAACTGAAGCTATCCGAACCCCGTCTCTCAGGTCACCAAGGTGAGCATGTGTTCATTAATACAAAATTGTTCACACGAGGGCTAACCTATGATTGACAAGCGCAGGTATCGGTCGGACATTTCTGACTAGAAGCTCTTCGAACCCCGTCACTTTAGTCATATGGGCACCACCACACCGAAATCTTCGCCAAGAGACCAACTGGACCCCTGAGTCGATCGAATCGCTCAGTAACCCACACCTGAGATACAGGTAGGAAGCGAAGGGGCGCCCCATGCGGGCCATGCCGACTCCGTCTCGAATGACGAGCATGGGTCCCGGTCGGACATTTCCGACTGAAGCTCTCCGAACCCCGTCTCCTCAGGTCATCAAGGTGAGCATGTGTTCATTAATATAAAACTATTCACACAAGGGCTAACCACGATTGACAAGCGCAGGTACCGGTCAGACGGTTTCTGACTGGAGCCCTTCAAACCCCGTCACTCCAGTCTCAAGGTAAAACACTATCAAAGCCCCTCTATTTCGATTTAAAAACATTCATGCATCCATACGTGCATTTCATTCCATACGCCTGAACCCCCCGGACGGTTAGGGCATGAACCGCCCGGGGGTTCGGGAACTAAGCATCGCACGTGCAGCGAAATGCACCAGAACGCTCCGTGTCGCGCCACAAAGCGGCGGCTTGCCTCATTCAACATGAGCAACCAAACAGAGATAGGGGAGAAAATTGTAGATGAGCACCGTGCGGCCTTCCCGGTCTGGCAAGCTAGGTCATCTCAACCTTCTTGTTCGATCCTGAACCTCTCGCCAAGCCACAGAATCTCCATCGAGAGGAGGCCATTAGGCCACCCGGGTCGGTCTCTAGAACGACCTAGGCATGTGCCAGGCTGTAGGTAAAGGAGTAGTAGAATGCCACAAGAGGGCAATGACCTCGTCACGAACGATGAACCCGGATTCCACTCGATCACACCCGTTAGCGAGCTCACCGAGCTAGTCTTCGAGCCCGAGCGATCAGGACAGGCGACGAAACTCAGCTCCTTGGTTGTGAGGAACCGGGTGGGTAGCGCAAAACGACTCACACCACCCCCGCCAAGGCCCAATCGGGCTCAGGGACTCAAATGCCAAGGGACCGTGACTCCGAACTCGCGTCGACTGGATCAGCGACATCTGGCTACGACTCTTGGGACCGTGACTCCTAAACTTGCGTCGATGGGATAGGCGACATCTGGCTACGGCTCTTGGGACCGCGACTCCTAAACTCGCGTCGACGGGATAGGTGACATCCGGCTACGGCTCTTGGGACCGTGACTCCTAAACTCGCATCGACAGGATAGGCGACATCCAGCTACGGCTCTTGGGACCGTGACTCCTAAACTCGTGTCAACAGGATCGACGACATCTGGCTACGACTCTTGGGACCATGATTCCTAAACTCGCGTCGAGAGGATCAGCGACATCGGCTATGGCTCCTGGGATCGCGACTCCTAAACTCGCGTAACGGCTTCCTAAACTAACTAAACTAACTCTCTCAATCCACGGCGTGCACCGACGCCTGGGTCCATTCGCAAACTCCGCCTCACCCGATCCCGCAGCACGCATCGACGCCAAAAGATCAGTGAGCACTAACACAACCGAACGAGCTATCTCCACCCACGGCGCGCACTGACGCCAGGGTCCGTTCATGACTCCGACTCACCTGATCCCACGGCGCACAACGACACCACGATTTAACAAAATTCCATCTCAAACTAAAAAACATGCATACACGCCTACTGAGACAACACCCCCGCCCCCCCGCCCACCCTCCC